>NW_006293784.1:2362761-2368074 GCF_000327345.1 Myotis davidii | reverse complement strand
CAGATGGGTAATTAATCACTTTAACTACAAACAATCATGCTTAAGCTACATAATCTTTTCTCCCTGGAATGGAGATAAGAAACGCCCTAACCTTTGGAATAGAGATTGATAGGATTAGAATCAACTGGTATAAATACAGATGCAACAAGACACATCTTGGCTGTCAGTTAATTTGCATATCTCGCTGATTAGCCAATGGGAAGAGTAGCGGTTGTACGCCAATTACCATGTTTCTCTTTTATTAGTGTAGATTGTTTTTAGGTCTGTTGAGTTTTCTTACCTTTTCTTCCCCCACCCCCAGTTTGATCAACTAGGTATACTCATTCAATGATAAATGGTTGTATTGCCCTTTTTCTTTATAGTTTTGGCATTTAGTTAAGTTAAGCATTTGTCTTCTACTTACTTAAATAAAGATTTAGTTTTTCTTTGAGGAAAACTACTATGGTGTTCTAATATTTTAAGTAGACAAAGGAGCAGATAGGAAGTTTTGTTTCAATGATTTCATTCGGGCTCTTAACGAAACCATGGCAGAATCATAGGCAAGAATTTAAGGAACAATGTAAGGAAAAAGGAGAAGGACCATGATTGACTAATTCCCCACTTTTTTATTTAATGACAGTTTTAGTTGTTAGAGGAGGAAAAGATATCCCCTTCTTTGTTACTTAATAAAAAGAATGGCATCTAGAGTCCTCCACATAATTTTGTTGCTTTCTCTTGTTTACCTCTCTGCTCTAGCTCTGTGATGTGGTATTCCTGTAAGAGGCTCTCTCTCACCCTGTAGATACAGAGCTTTGTCATACCCTTGGATATACATCTTTGTCTTTTCTGTGGGTTCCCCAGAAGTCTGCTCACATTTTCCTGAATATTTAAGTGTTACAAAAAGAGGGATCATATCACCTACCTGCAACTACAGTATTGTGTCACTTGGTTTGCATTTCACCTCTTCTTTCTTCCATCTCTCTCCCTTTTTCTTTCCTTTTTAAGTAACTTAAAGAAATTCCTCCCTTTATCTCATGGAGGGCAATTTCTCCCACATTTAAGTGTTATTAGGAGGGGCAGGGTATTTCATCTTCCCCAGATTATCAGGGGTTTCCTTCGAAACAAATAGAGTACAAATACAAATAGTGCTTTTCCTGAAAGGGATTCTGGTAAAGTAGAATTTTCTGTACCTGAATACAACTGTATTTGTTGATTAGTTATTTTTTTCTTTTTTTGTATTTTAGATGGTAAAACTGAGGCATAAATGTGAGGGAAGCTATGGAGTTGTCATGCTTAGTAGGTTCTAAATCTTACTCCATCACATATTAATTGTACAACATTTCACAAATGGCTTAACCTCTCTCAGCTTTAGTTTCCTCACATCTTAAATGGAGAAATGTAATACCTACTTTGTAGGGCTGTTGTGTGGAACAATGAGATAAAGTGTTAAGGGGCTTAGGACAATATTGGGTACATAGTAAGCCCTTAATAAATGGTAACTGCTCTTGCTGTTGTCCTCACCACTACCACCACCACCACCACCACCAAGTTCTACTTCCACACCCACTACAGTTAGATAGGCATCTTTAAAAGGAAAAGCATCTGGTAAATGTTTTAACTATGTACTCATTGATACCAGCAAAAAATATGTGTTAAATAATACTAGGGTATGATGTAAAGAGAATGTGTAGTACTGATTTGGAAAAACCAACTTGTATATACTGTTCTTCTGGTTTGTAACTTGGGTGTTTATATTAAATCTTAATAATTTGTCTTGTTTATTGCAGAAAAATTAGCTGAGTTTTAAATGAACCCCAGAAATCATCTAGGTAAATGTTGTTTCCTTCTTCCCTCCCTCCCTCCCTCCCTCCCTTCCTTCCTTCCTTCCTTCGCCAATTAGGGTGACTATATCTAGTGACTATATTTGAAGAGGAAGGATCATTTGTGTTATGTAGTCAGTGGTCACTCTTCAGGTAATTGCCTTTAATAAGCACACACGAAACATTACATAATTGATGTTGAAATACTTTATGTAAAGTATAAGACTATACTAAGATGTAGCATTGATAAAAAGTTGGCATTCTGATTCTTACTGATAATAATTTTTCATTAGTTGAAGGAAATAGAAACTATTTTGTATTAACTTCCAGATGTCTTGCTGTTTTCCCTTTAAACATGGAGTAGTATCTTTTATTTTCCAATATTTTTAATTCATTTAAAAATATTGTTGAGTGTACTTCTGGGTACATGATGTATTTGACATTGTGAAAAATTGGAATATATATTAAACATGGTTTCTGCTCTAGAGCTTACAGACTAGTCATATAAGTGAGTATCTGTAAGACAAGGTAGAAAGTAAGAACCGTAAGAAAATAAATACAGAGTACTATTGGGGTTCAAAGGATGGAATTAAGAAAGAGAACTAATTTTAAGCATATACAGTCCTAGCTCCTAACACGGAATATTGAACACACCCACTTTTTGCCAGACACTGTATTAAGCATTTATATTACATTAATTCATTACACAATAACCCTCTGATTGGTAAATTGTCATGATTTTATAGATAAGGAGACCTGGCTTTAAAAGAGGCTAAATAATTTTCCAAAGCCACAGAGTTTTGGAAAAAAGATTTAAACCTAGAACTTTAAAGTGTATATTCTTTCTACTTTGGAACAGATTCAGATAGGCTTCAAGTTCTACAGGAATTTCAGGTGGGGATAGGAGTTTGGGCATCATGGAATTCTAAAGTGTTATCCATATAGATTATGCACATGGAATGATCTTTTATTGATCTCTAGCCTAGGACTGCAGTGTCCTTGCGTTCCCTGCAGCTATTAAAATGCTTACTTACAGTTGTTTCTAGCATTTCTATGATTAGTTCATAATTTATCGCATCTGGTGATTTGGACCTAGAAATATGTGTGAAGCAGAATGTATTAACTATTGAAGGAGGGAGAATGTTTTCTGTATTGTAGTGTTGAGAAGGTAGACAGTTAACTGGCTCTTATTCTGAAGAAAATGACAAATGGTCAGCCAGTGCCCTTGCTCATCAAAGACTTTCAGTTTATACAGCCCTGTAGTATGGAAGTGATTTGTAGATAAAAGAAGGACTTACTGTGTTGTAGATTTCTTAGAAATAAGAACTTTGTAAATTTTAAGAATTAATTTTACATTCCTGATTATATTGTATGAGAAATCTATTGCCATATAAGTTACGAAGAATCCCTTTTGCTTCTGATATTTTTTAAAAAGCATTGAAAGCTATTTTCTTATTGCATAATAAAGTATCTATGTTATTTTCTAGTTATGCTTGACTCCACTTGAAATTGATTAGCAAAAGGGTTACTGTTTATCAGAAGGGGTATATTTTAAATGTTCTTTTGTAAAATGATAGCATGTAAAAAGTAGACTAGTGTATATGAGAAAACATTTATTCGTTAAAAAAGTGTCAGATCATTAATGTAAGAAGTATTTAGTTTTACTTTGTTTGGTCACTCAGTATATAAAGCTCTCCTAGTTCTTATTTCTATCAAAGTATGTTGTCATTATTTAATAAGTATTCCACATTAGTATTATTTTCATTGTATCCAGTTTTGAAACTATTTGTTTTTGTGACCTCTTTATTTATTTTCCTTTTTCTTGTAATTTATTTCATAACTATAGCAAGTCTTAAACATTTTTTATTAGAATAGAAATAAAAACTATAAACTGACATAAGGATTTTCCAATCTAAAGCTTATTTTACAGACCCTTTAAAATATGAAAAATGCAGAATAGAATTATGTTAAAAGTTGGATAAAATTCAGAAATAGCATACAAGAGGCAGTCATTATGTTTGTTTTGGAGGGAGAGTGGAAATTTGATCTGAGAAAACTTTTGCAAGAAGTGGTGTCTGTAGGGTGCAAAGGATGACTAGATATTTGCCAGACTGTTAGAAGGAGAAAAACATTCTAAGTAGAAAGAAAAGTGTATGAGAAGGCTCAGAAGCCTGATCCAAAAGACTGTTGATGCTAGAATAGAAAATATCAGTGGGGTAGGGGTTAGGGAGAAGAGGTACTGGGAGATGAGAATGGAGAAATAGACAAGCTGAAGAATTTGGATTTTATTATAGGGTAGATGGTGGGAGACTAATTAAAAGGTGTCAAGTAGGGAGGTGACTTTATGAAATACTGTTGTAGAAGGATAGTTAGTACAGTACTTTATTGATGTCATGGATCAGGGTGGTATAGGTAGCAAAGCTGAAGGCAAGGGGCTTTATTGATCATGAACATTTTTGAGAAGTTTAATTTCAAATATATTTAGAAGGTAATATGATTTATAAGAAAAAGAGATTGTCTTTTTTCTACTTTAAAAAGTAAATTTAAAAATTTAAAACCTTACTATTTTATAATTTTCATTAAAATGTCACATTTTGTGACAGGTTATCCAAAAGAAATTATCTGACTCACTATAAAAAACTAATATAGAGAGAGACTACAGTTATTTTTCTTCATATGCTTTGGGGCTACTTTTTAGGTGCATGCAAATTTATTCAATCTTTTTAGAGGATTACTCCTTTATTATTGTATAAGTTTCTTCTCTATTCCTATTAATAGTGGCTTATTTTAAACTTATAAACAAACTATAACAATATGTTCAACTAGCCTTCTTATTAGTATTTGCCATGTATGTGGTCTTTTTGAAAATCTTTTTTTCCATCTTTTGTGTGATTTTATTTTAAATCACTTGTAAATAGAATATGTATTGCCTTTGTTGTGTATTGGAAGGAATTTACACAATTATCCTATATAATAAAGAGGTAATATGTAGATTGACCATCATACCCTCACACAAGGTGGCGGTTACAAGGTGGCCGCCACAAGATGGCCGGCAGGGAAGGGCAGTTGTAGGTGATCAAGCTGGCAGGGGAGGGCAGTTGGGGGCAACCAGGCTGGCAGGGGAGGGCAGTTAGGGGGGGACCAGGCCAGCAGGGGAGGGCCTTTTGGGGCAACTGGGCTGGCAGGGGAGGGACCTTGGGGGTGACCGAGCCGGCAGGGGAGGGCAGTTGGGGAGGACCAGGCCTGCAGGGGAGGGAAGTTAGGGGTGAACAGGCTGGCAGGGGAGGGCAGTTAGGGACGACCAGGCTGGCAGAGGAGGGCAGTTGGGGGCAAAATCAGGCCTACAGGGGAGGGGAATTGGGGGTGATTGGGCCGGCAGGGGCGTGGTTAGGGGGTGATCAAGCTGGCAGGCAGAATGGTTAGGGGCGATTAGGCAGGCGAGTGTTTGGGAGCCAGCAGTCCTGGATTGCGACAGGGTGCAAACTGGGCTGAGGGACACTAACCCCCCCCCCCC
>NW_006293784.1:2361934-2362741 GCF_000327345.1 Myotis davidii | reverse complement strand
GGGTGACAGCTGGGGGGGGGGGACACAAACACCCCCCCCCCCCAGTGCACAAATTTTGTGCACCAGGCCTCTAGTTGATGTATAAATTACTATATACCTTATTAAAGTTATAAATATAAACCTAACTATTCTTAAGCTTTTAATCTTAATTTTCAGATCTTATTTTATTTATGAATCAAGTGATTTTTATATAAAATAAGAACCGTTTTTTCTTAAGTTCATTAACTTAGAAATTTGAACTCTAATTACAAATTTAAAAGTCTGATTTCTTAAGGAACATCATATTCCTAATAAAGCTGCTTTACAAATCTAACAAAATCTTCCAAGAACTCAAACTCCTGTAAATAGAATAATCTGACTTAAAAATTAACTAAATCAAATTATCTTATGTGGTTCAAACATTTTAAAAAGAAAATCAGTATATACAAACCTCATTAATTATAAAACCTTTATATATCCATGTAATTACAGCTTACACAAAAATATTACTAATGTAGTTTCAGTTTACTTCTTCTCCAAAGACTAATATAATATTCACTCACTATCCAAGATAAACAGAATTATTTATCTTAGTCTTTCTGGAACTGAGTTAATACCTTGGGATTCTTGATTAAAGATCTGGGAATGGGACATAGGACTTTGGAATACTTTTCGTGATGGATATCTTTTGTTACCTCCTTCAGATCCATTCGACATTCTTCTCTACCCAGTTCTATATACCCTAAGATACTGATTTGTATGGACTATATCAGTGGCTCCTGTGCCTTTAGGTTTTCAGGTTGGAGTAGGGGTGGACAATGGGCAGCC
>NW_006293784.1:2345879-2361917 GCF_000327345.1 Myotis davidii | reverse complement strand
ATCAAAGAGAGGGAGGAGAGTGAGACAAAGGTATTGATTTCCATATTAGGTTGGCATATGCTGGCTGTGTCTACCACTCTTTTCAAGACAACCCTTTCTAAATGCCTTTTTTTTTTTTTTTTTTTTGCCCTAGGGTTGGGGAGGGTTGGTGAGTGAGTGGGTGGGGGTTAGAACTAAACTTGTTTCTCTAGCTTACAGTGACAGTGTCTCTGCTGCTACCTGGGTTACTGAACTATCCCTTTATTTCTCTACATCTTCACTTCTATAAATAGCCCTTTTGTAAATAAACCCTCCTCAGGTTATCCTAAGTAGAGTGTGTCATCTGTTTTTAGTTGGAATCCTAACTGTTACTCAATCCAAAACCCAACAGTGTAGTTAGAGCATTCCGGCCTGGTCAGTAGGGTTTTCTTAACCCATCCATGGTTTTCATTGGGACTTAGCTAATTATAACGGTCAGTTTTTTTCCTACCATCCCCCACCTTCCACCCTTCTCTTTTTTTGTTCTTGCTGTTCAGTGCCCTGAGATGGTGAATCTCTTACTTTTACTTAAAGGGTTTGTTTTCATGGCCGTAGTAATGACTTTTAAAAACAAATGTGTAATTTCCAGTCTTAAGTCCTGGTATGTGTTGAGGGTATACTGAACTCCTTATTTGAGCTGAAAATGGACTGCCATTCACTTTTTCTTTTTCTAATAATTTATTGAGGTGAAATTCACATAACAAAATTAACCACTTTACAGTGAACAATGCAGTGGCATTTTGCCGGGGTCCAGCCCCGGCGGGTCCAGAGGTTCCCAAAGGTGTAGTCGGAGTCGGCGAAAAAGGAATGACACGGAGACAGCGTTCAGTTGATCAGCAGCCTAGCCAGGATCTCCAGCCAAGTTCTGGTCTGGATCTCCAGAGAAGTTCTGCTATTTATTGTCTTGTTACATCCGTATATCCCTACCTGGGAAAGCAACCTTTCTCGGAGAGGTGACCTTGGTTAAAACACACAGCGCTAAAGGGAGCAAACATATTAAGAATAGTATGCTATATACGTCAGGTCCCTTGAAACATATGCTGTGCAGATGTTTCTTTCCTGCAGCGACTGTGTCAAGCAGCAAGGATGGACCGGCTTCCGGCAGCATTTAATACATTCAAATGTCTAGTTCCACACATTTCCATCATTCCAAAGTAAAACCTTTAAACAGTAACAACAACAAAAACACCTCTTTTCATTAAGTAGTTGCTGTCAGTTTTTATCCCCAGCCCCTGATTACCACCAATCTACCTTCTGTCTTTATGGGCTTATTATCTTTCAGGCAATTTGTGAACTTTTATGTCTGGCTTCTTTCCTGATATTTTTGATGTTCATCCACATAATATCAGTAATTCATTCCTTTCTATGGACAATAATATTATATCACATGGATAGACCACGATTTGTACATACATTCATTTATTGATGGAAGTTTGGGCTGTTCCTGCCTTTTGGCTATTGTGAAAAGTGCTGCTATAAACCTACCTCTACATGTATTTATTTCAGTACTTTTTAGTTCTTTGGAGTTTATACTGAGGAGTGGAATTGCAGGGTCATGTGGTATATTTAACTTTTTGAGGAACTAAAAACTGTTTAGTTCCATAGCAGCTGAACCATTTTTCATTCCTACTAGCAATGTACAAGGGTTCTAATCTCTCCACATCCTCGACAACACTTATTTTCCTTTTTAAAATTTATTATAATTATCCTAGTGAGTGTGTGAAGTGGAATCTCATATTTAGTTTTGATTTGCATTTTCCTAGTGACTAATTATGTTGAGCACCTTGTATATTGGTTGGCCATTTGCATGTCTTTTTTGGAGAAATAGCTATTAAATCCTTTGCCCATTTATTTAGTTAGGTTGTTTGTCTTTTTGATTTTGAGTTGTGAGTTGTAAGAGTTCTTTATATATTCTGAATACTAGACTCTAATCAGATATATAATAATGCAGTTTTTTCTCTCATTCTCTAGGTTGTCTTTCCACTTTTTTTGATAATGTCTTTTCATGCACAAATATTTTAGTTTTGATGAAGTTCCAATTTATCTATTTTTGTTTGTTTGTTTCTTATAAGGTCATTAAGATATACCCTTATCTTTTCTTCTAAAGCTTTTGTGGTTTTAGTGCATATATTTAGATTATTAACCCATTTTGAGTGAACTTTTATATATGGTATGATGTAGAAGTCCAAACTCATTATTTTTCATGTGGATATCCAATCATCTCAGCAGTATTTGTTGAAGAAATTATTCTTTCCCCACTGAATAATACTGAATGCTTGTTCCAAATCAGTTGTCCGTAGATGTGTTTCTTTCTGAAATCGCAGTTCTGCTTCATTGGGCTACAGCTCTGTCCTTATGTTAGCACCACACTATTTTGATCACTGACTGTACAGCAACAGTAAGTTTTGAAATTGTGAAATGCGAGTCTTCCAAATTCGTTTTTCTTTTTCAAGGTTGTTGTGGTTATTGAGGCTTTTTGCAATTTCCTATGAATTCGAGGTTCAACTTTTCCATTTCTGCAAAAAATGCTGCTGTAATTTTGTATAAATTGCATTGAATCTGTAGATGTCTTTGGGTAGTACAGACAAGATATCTTAATAACATTAAGTCTTCTAATCCATTAACATGGAATATGTATGTATGTGTGTATGTACGTATGTCTTTAATTTCTCTCAGCAGTGTTTTGTGGTCTTTAATGTACAAATCTGTCATCTCCTTGGTCAAATTTATTCCTAGGTATTTTATTCTTTTTGATGCTAATAGAAATGGAATTGTTTTAATTTTCTTTTTGGATCATATGTTGCTAATGTATACAAATACAACTGATTTTGGGGTGTTAATCTTGTACCCTGTAGCCTTGCTGAATTCATTTGTTAACTTTTAGTGACCTTTTTGTGAATTAGTTGGGATTTTCAATATATAGGATCACGTAATCTGTGAATAAAGATAATTTACTTCTTCCTTTCTAATTTGGATGCCTTTTGTTTCTTTTTTACTTCCTTTTTCTCTTTCTCTCTCTCTTTTTTTTTTTTCCCTGACTGTTCTTATTAGAACTTGCAGTACAATGTTGAACAGCATCCTTGTTTTAACCTTTCACTGTTGAGTACGGCCTCGGGTTTTTGGTAAATGCTCTTAATCATGGTGAATAAGTTTCGTTCTATTTCTAGTCGAGGGTTTTTATTATGAAAAGGTGTTGGATTTTGCCAAATGCTTTCTCTATGTCAAGCTGAGCTGATCATGTGTTCCCCCTCCTTTATTCCATTAATGTGGTGTATTACATTGATTAATTTTCTAATGTTGAACCACCCTTATATTCTTGGGATAAATTCTACTTGGTCACAGTATATAATCCTTTTAATATGCTGTTGAATTTGATTTGCTAGTGTTTTGTTGAGAATTTTTATATCTTTAATGATAAGAAATATTGGTCTGTAATTTTACTTTTTTGTGAACCTTTATTTAGTTTTGATACTGGTCTTACAGAATAAGCTAGGAAGTGTTTCCTGCTCCCCCCTTTTATTTTTTCAAAGAGTGTGAAAAGGATTAATACAAATTCTTTAAATATTTGGTGGACTTCACCAATGAAGCAACTTGGTTCTGGACTTTTATTTTCTGAAAAGTTTTTGATTACTGATACAATATCTTAGTTTTTATAGGTCTGTTGAGATTTTCTGTTTCTACTTGAATCAGTTCAGATAAATTGTGTGTTTCTAGGAATTGTCCATATCATCTAGGTATCTACTTTGTTGGCATATATTTATTTATAGATAGTTTTTAGATTTCAGCATCTTTTGTCTTTTTCTTTGTCAATCTAGCTAAAGGTTGTCAATTTTGCTAATCTTTTCAAACTACCAAGTTTTTTTTTTAATTGATTTTTTAAATTCTTTTTTGTTCTCTATTTCATTTATGTTCTTTCTAATCATTATTTCCTTCTTTTTGCTAGTTTTCCATTTAGTTTGCTCTTCTTTTTCTAATTCCTTAAGGTATAACATTAAGTTATTGATTTGAGGTCTTCTTAATGTAAGCATTAAGTGTTATAAACTTTTCTCTTAGCTCCACCTTCTCTGTATCGCATGTTTTGTGTGTTGTATTTTCATTTTCATTCATCACTAAGTATTTTCTAATTTCCTCTTTAATATCTTCTTTGACCCATGGCTTGTTAACTGTATATTGTTTAATTTCCACATATTCATGAATTTTCAACTTTCCTTTTTTTTTCCATTTCTGGTTTCATTTCATTGTGGTCAGAGAGGATGCTTTGTATGATTTCAGTTTTAAGACTTGTTTTGTGGCCTACCATATGTTCTGTCCAAGAGAGTGTTCCATGTACATTTTTAAAAACTGTATATTCTCTCCCCAGCATTTCCTCCCTGGCTTTAGGCGGTCTATTATATCTCTCAACCGTATCTTTTTCCCCAGATAGTGATGAGTGTCTTGTGCCATTTCTTCAGGTAGCTTCCAGACAAGATAGAACAGACAAGCACAATAATTTGCTTGTAATATCTGCTCTGTTTCCTCTGGAGCCAGGGGACCTGGTCCAGCACAGGGATGATGGGCTGCTGAGCTGGGGAGGGTATGGGGCAAGGGCAAGTAACAATTCCACAAAAGTATGCTACCATTTTTAAGTAAGCTTTTTTTCTTTATTCAGCCTTCCCTTGGTTGCTATAAACCTTTAACTGTTTTTCAGAGTTTGACAAAGTTGTTTCTGACTGACAGTTTTTACTTATTTCCTATGTTTCTGTGGAGGGATGGAAGTTTGGAGCTGCCTTCTCTACCATTTTCCTAATGTTCTGGTCCCTCATTCATATCTGTAATTCATTTTTGTTTTCTTGACCACCATATGTAATCACTTTCTAGACAGTCTTACTCATGTTTCTATTACCCTCTCCTGGTAAGTGGAGGTGACATTACCTTGGCCATACTTAACTTCTCTGAGCCATGACTTGCTCTTTAGAAATTGAGGTTAATCTTCTTTCCTCCCCTCTTTCCTCCTTCAATGGGTTTTTATGAAAACCAAATAAGAATAGAAACATGAAAAGTATTTGTATACAGTTAATCTGATTTTATAATCTGTTGACCTGCACCTTATCAATGGCTTATTTTCTTTTGTCATTGAAATATGACTCATCAAAACCATGGAGTAGAAGTAAGTTAAACTGCAAGCTCTGAACCTATTCGCTGTTCTACATATTTTGTCAGCAAATTATGGTTACAGCAGAACATGCATATTTTTGCATCACTATAGACTAAAATGCTTGCCCTTGAGCAAAGAAAGAAAGGAAGCACACTAGGGGAAAACTCACATTGTCAAGTTCCTTTCACTCCTTTGTAATCAAATCTGAGTTTAAACATTGCCAATTACCTAGAGCATTAAAGCATAAATTGATTAAAATGCTGTACCTCAGTTTTCTGCATTTTAGAGATCATTCTTAATCTTCTGTTTTTTTTATGCTGTGCTATTTTTAAAGCATTAAATATGAGATCTTTAGTTTCTTGTTTATAGGTAGTATCTAAAATGTTTGCCCAAATTAGCCAACGTAAGTTTGCAAATATATTGGTTTATACTAGCATAAAAGCTGATTTCCTCCTAATGCCTTAAAAATTATAAAATTCTATAAGAATTATAAAACTACAAATTGTCCAAGTTCTGATAAGCCAGGCACTTCAATTTTAGTTTCTAGAACTAATAATTTTCTATGAGAAATTATCTCTAGTTTCCTGGCTAGTAATGAGAACCATTTTATTGTCATAACTATTCATAGGAAAATAAATAATGAGAATTCAAGGAGTTTTCATGCAAACATAGCTATTAAGGACTGTTAAGTCTTTGTTCACTGTGAGGAAATAAATGTTTAGAAAATTCTTATTGTAAATATGACTTTAACAGTTTTCCAAAGCCAATAAAATAACTGTTTGACCACCTAATGAAAAATTCAGTCAGTGCAATTAAGCAGCGAATATAAAGACATTAATCAGAATTTCAAAGTTCCTAAGAACCACTTACTATCATCATGTGGGCCCAAGTGCTTTTCACTCATCAAGTCTCAGCAATGCTTTCTTGTGCAAGGTAAACTTCTTTAGGTGTAAGGATATTTCCAAAATTATAGACTCCTATTGTGTTCAGAAATCTTTTCTAGAGACATAGGTAGCATTTCCTTTTTAAAAAATTCATCTTCTGAGTCATGGAAAAAACTTCTTATTTAAGAGAGAAGCCAGGTACAGTATGTTGGCCTCTATCCAGAACTCGTTGCCAGGAAAAAGATGGAGTCTCCATATGAAGGAATTCTAACATTATGTGTATTCTTTTTTTTTTTTGGAATAAACTTGAATACAAAATGGATTTCTTATAAGAAACACTTTATAATATGTGCCCAGACCTGAGGCTGAATAAATCTTTTGTCATTCTTCTCTGTAACCACAAGACAAGAAGGGCATAAGCCATTGGGATACTTCGTAAAATTCCTTTATAAGCACATACTTTATTTTTTATGAATCAAGATCACATGAGTAATTTTAGTACTTTAATTATATTGTGCTAATACACTGAGTGGCCAGATTATTATGACCACCTGACG
Organism: Myotis davidii; assembly: GCF_000327345.1. Classification (NCBI taxonomy): domain Eukaryota; kingdom Metazoa; phylum Chordata; class Mammalia; order Chiroptera; family Vespertilionidae; genus Myotis; species Myotis davidii. The sequence goes on along the minus strand of NW_006293784.1, from coordinate 2,355,324 downwards.
TTTGTAGGCAAATTAGCTATAATTTCGTGCTGAAGTTGCTAGAGGGCCAGACCATTATAAATAGGGAAGCAGGTTGTTTATAACAGTAGAAGTGATTTTTTTCTGATGATATGGGTAAACAATGCAATTTCACAGCCTTTGAACGTGGGATATATGTGATTCCTTCAATACTGCAGCGATTCTTCTTGGCATTGACTCCACGAGATGTTGAAAGGTGATGTGAGGAATCTGACACCGTGCCTGATGAATAGCACTGTCCAGTTCTGTAAGATGTGATGGTTGTGGAACCAGCTGCCTGATGGCTCTTTTAACTTCGTCACACAAATGCTCCAGACACTGGTGGTTGTGGGGGCCACTTAAGCAAGGTAAAGTCTCCCTCATGTTCTTGAAACCACTCCTGCACAATATGAGCACCGTGGCATGGTGCATTGTCTTGTTGGAAGAAGCCATCTCCATTGGGATACGCCATCAACATGATAGGATGAACTTGGTCAGCAGTGATACTTAGGTATGTTGTGCTATTCAGACGTTGTTCCACATGAATTAAAGGGCCCAAATCATGCCAGGAAAACATGCCCAAACCATAACACTGCCCCCATCAGCTTGAAGGGTTATACTCATGCATGGGGGGGTGCATGCTTTCATGCTGTTGCCGCCAAATTCTCATTCTGCCATCTGCATGATGCAACTGGAAATGTGATTCATCGGACCACATGACTTTTTTCCAATGCTCGACTGTCCAATCCTTGTGTTCCTGTGTGAATTGGAGACATTTTATCTTGGTAACTACAGACAGCAAAGGCGTTCGAACAGGCCTTCGGCTTCCATATCCCATATGATGCAGTGTACGGCTAATTTGCCTACAAACGTCAGGTGGTCATAATAATCTGGCCACTCACATTCAAATATATCCCATGTTCAAAGGCTGTTAAATCGGTTGTTTACCCATATCTTCAGAAAAAAATCACTTCTACTGTCGTGGTAAAAAACCTGCTTCCCTATTTATAATGGTCTGGCCCTCTAGCAACTTCAGCACTTAATTATAGCTAATTTGCCTACAAACGTCAGGTGGTCATAATAATCTGCCACTCAGTGTATATGGCACTTACATACAAAGAGTAATTGGAAATATTTTTTAACTATATGAATTGTTATGTGGTTTCTGCTGAGTACAGCCTGAGAAAATAATACAACTGAGTGTGTTTGACGCCACTCAGCAATCATTTTGCACAAATCCAAGGTTGGTTTATCTCTCTTTTCCCACAATGGGTTTCTCAAATCTTCTACATTCCCTCTTTCAGACTCAGCAGCTAACCTATTAATCCACTGTACAAAGAAAATATAAGTATGAATATATTCCCTCAAAAGTCAGCCCCAACTATAAACTTGTCTGTTTGTACACATTGTTAGATCCTCTGTCCATCCTTAGACGCAGAAGGGTTATCCTTTACTTAAAACTACTCCTGCCATCTGTCTTGTGTGGTCTACTTTGACCTTCAACTCAGGGATGTTACACCATCAAGTTGGTCTCCACCTCTTTTTCAAATCTTCTCTGTTAGAGAAGAGGGAGTAGTCAGGATTTAACACCATATCTGTTTGATTCTAAAGCTATATTATAATAGTTTTCAAACTTATAAAAGAAACAGACTATTTAAAAAATATATCTTTCTAGGATCCCAAAAGATGAAAGCATAACTACTCTGATACAGTGGGTGATAGGTCTAGGTTGTCCCCCTTCCTTTCTGCCTTTATAATGCCCTAAAGGCATTTACTTAGAACTGAGAAAGGCAATTTAAAAGGTAAAGTGATTTATATTAAATCCCAAGCCTGTATTTATTTGTTTTAAACTCATATTTCCAGCTGGATCCTGAAATTTCTAATTTTCTACCTGTGTGTCAGACAAGTACCTCTATTCCTTCTTTGTGAAAACTTTTCTAACTACTGTATATTCTGTTGTGGTGAAACTTCCTAATCCAGTCAGTCTTCTATGTACCAGACTTGGGAGTTGTTAAACGACTTATTTTCTTGCTGCTATCTTACATAGACTGTTAAGATCCTTAGGGTCATAACCCCTGGAGGCACTCATAATCATTTTCTTTGCCTCTCTTTTCACCCTCTCTTTCTCCAGTCTATCTTTCATACAAAGATTTATAAAATTCAGGTCAGATTACATTACTCATCCATTAACATTTTTCATGAGTACCCATTATTTATTTTAAAAAATATTCAAGGCATACAGAGGGCCCTTCAAATTTGACACTCAGAATATACCATGTTCTCTCAGGCCTCCAGACATTTTGTGCTTTTCCCCTTTTTGGATACCCTCTTTGCCTCTTTATGTATCTGAAAATTATTGTTCTCCCTTCATATACCAACTTATGAACTATGTTTTCTGCCAGCACTCTCCTGTCTTCTCCAGGTGTCCAGTTTTCTTATACTTAAAAATTGTATATTTTCATGTCTTCTTTTACACTTGACTTTGAACTCCTTGGGAACAGGGACTGTCTTCCCATTTACCACCTAGCAAAGTACTGGTATACGAGTATAATTTTTCAGATGTGTTAATTGAATAAATGGATTCTTTCCAAGAAGATAAAATTTTTTAACCTGTCTGGATGTCAGCTGCTTTATCTGTTTATGAGGCGGTGTGATAAGATTATGTTTTTCTTATTAAAGAAGTCTCTCTAACATTTCTTGTAATACTGGTTTGGTGGTGATGAACCCTGTTAGCTTTTTCTTGTTTGGGAAGCTCTTTATTTTTCCTTCAGTTTTAAATGATAGGCTTGCTAAAGTAATCTTGGTAGGACCTTGCTTTTCATCACTTTGAATATTTCGTGCCAGTTCCTTCTGGCCTGAAAAGTTTCTGTTGAGAAATTAGCTGACAATCTTATGGGAAGCTCCTCTGTAGGTAACTGTCTTTCTCTTGCTGCTTTTAAGACTCTCTTTTTGTCTTTAACCTTTGCCATTTTAATTATGATGTGTCTTGGTGTGAGCCTGGGATAAGATAATTTCATTATAATGTCCTCTCTCAGTTTTAGGATTCTGAATTACTTCCATTATTGTACTGTATATACAGTCTTTACCTACTGTTCTTCTCATTTACTTTATAAAACATTTAAAATTTATTTTCAGTAAACACCTATAGGATTAATCTGAAGTGTATCTTTAAGGATGTGATTTATCTCCTTGGTATTTATTTTATATCATTTCAAGCAAATCCTATTTTTATTCTATAAAACATTAGTTTTTACAAATGGAGGACTATTAGGAACAAAATATATCAAAGTAATCTTAGTTTGGATTTTTTTTTAAATTTTGTTAACTGTGGCAGATTCACCCACCCCAAGCATGATATATAAATAAGAACACTATGTATCAGGCTGGTATTGCCCAGTGGTTGAGCGTTGACCCATGAACCAGCAAATCACGGTTTGATTTTATTTATTGGCTTATTTTAATTATTTTGGAAATAATTTTTCTACTAGAAGATGGAATTCAAGAAAATAGTAGGTTTTTTCTTTATCCTTTAAAAGTGATGAAATAAGAAACATAGGTTTAAATTAAACATTTTAAAAAATTGAATTAAACTTTTAAAACTTTTGACTTTCAAAAATAAGTCATATGTAAATGATTAGAATGTGTTTTTAATTAAAATATTATACCAGCATATGCAGAGTCATAATGCATTGCCAGAAAATGTAGTTGGGAAGCAAAAGAGAATACTGAAAATGCTATAATTTTTTAAGTAAGAGGAAAATATTTTCTTTACATATGAAGTTTTTGGTTCAGATGGTATGTAACCAACTAACTGACTAATCTAATAAAGCATTCTGTTCCAGAAAAGCTACATTTTTAAAATAAAATTGATTGCATTAGCACATTACTTAATGATAATGGGCATAGATTTTCTTTCCCCCAAAGCGATGCTGTGGTTTGCTCTTGGAAGAGAGTGCAAGTTTTCTGTGGGCTTAAGTATTAAAAATGCTTTTTAAAAACTTGAAATTGTTATGCATTAAACCAGAACTCTTGGAGCTTTTTCATATTTTATTGCTTATGGTCACTCGTCTCCTGAGTAGATATTTTATGAACTTGTTTCTACTTGCAGGAAAATAGAATTTTCCATAATTAAGAGAAAACATCAGTTATTTTATCCACTTGACTTTGTCTTTGCTTGTTATTGTTTGCTTTAGAGATTTATATAAGTTATTGACATGATTCAGATTCCAATGTGTGAAATAGAGCTTTTGAGAAAGTGCTTTGAATGGAAAAATAAATATCTTACAAAATATCTAGCTTTGGGTGTGCCCAGTTCTGTTTGAATTTCTTGTTTTTCTTTGCATTCACGGCTATATTCCATTTAGTATGTCTTTTTGAGTATAAAATTGGTTAATACACAGAGTTCAGCTTATGAGATAGGATAAAATCTCAAAGCAAATTTTAAATATATCTATTAAAAATGCTAATATTTATAATTTAAATAAAGTTACACCCCATATCTCTGTCATTTTTATAGGCATCTTCTAATTTCCAGGAAACTTTCCCATTGTCTTCAATGACTGATGTACAACTTGTGTTCCCTTCAATCCTCTGCCAAGCTTAATAGTTTGTGGTGGTAATTCTTCATATCCTCTGTGTTTTTATTTGCCATCTATTATCCTGGCCATTCAGAATTTTTATTTACTTTTAAAATTCTATACTCTTTGCTTCAAGTTAGGATGATTTATTATTTTTTTTAATGTGATGGCTATTAGTGAATAGATATTTATCTTGCTATCAAGAAACTTATCTAACAGGAAATGTATAACATTTTGTCATGGTACTTACAAGAGAGGTAAAGTACTGTGCAAATTCAGAGGCGGAAAGAAATAATCCTGCTTGGACAATCCAGAGGAGGTGGCATCTAAATTATTGTTAAATATTTCAAACATAGAGGAATACAGAGAGGAGAATATAAAAACTATAATTCTGCCACTCAGAATTAACAAATATTATTTTCAAAAGTCAAAAGGTCACATCTCTCTTCCTCTGAACAAAACAAAGTATAGAATGCTTAACCTTAGATTTCCTCCTTCCATTTCTCTTGTTTTTGTTACCAGTGTATGGTGATGGTGGTGGTTTTGGCTCATCTTTGTTCCTTGTGTTCTGTTTTTCCCATTGGGGTTTAATTTTCCTTCTTGCTGAAATACCTCCTTTAATGGTTCTTTCATATTTTCTGTCTTTTAGTTCTGCTAAATTCTGTGTGTTTTTTTCTCACATCTTCCAACTCACTAATTTCAACTGCTTAACATGTCCATTGAGATTTTTATTCCCAGAATTGCTGTTTGATTTTTTAAATTGTCTTTTTATATTGTCTTTTTCCTTGCCTTTTGGCACCTATTTCTTTCTGCATAATTTTTGACTCCCTCAAACTCAACTACAGTCCTTCGGTATCCCCAAGGGATAGTTCTATTTCTTTTCTACTCATACTCCTAGACTTTCTTGTGACTATCCTAGGCAAGTGAGCAAAATTTCCTACAAGTTGTTTTACAGATGGGACAGCATTTTGTAGATCTAGGTTAATATGCAAGGGTCAAGCCCAGTTCCTACTTCTGACAAGACTGAGACCCATCTCATGTCCCTCATATGGGTGTTGAATCACTGGTACTCAGTACCTTTCTGAACTTTAGCCTCTGCTCATGCTCAGATTTTGAGTTCCCATATAATTTCTGGCACCTGAAAGTTTTCTTGCTTTTAAGGTTAGTTTATTTTATTGTTTTGGTTTGTTGTAATATATATAATACATAATACACACACACATATCGCATTTTGTGTTGCATAGGGAAGCTTCTCATGATTCCATTTATTTATTTATTTTCCTTATTGATTTTTAGAGAGAGAGGAAGGGAAAGGGATAGAGAGGTAGAAACATCAATGAAAGAGAAACATCATCAATTGGCTTCCTCCTGCATGCCCCCCACTGGGGACTGAGCCAGCAACCCGGGCATGTGCCCTGACTGGGAATCGAACAGGGACCTCTTGGTTCATGGGTCAGTGCTCAACCACTGAGTCATACCAGCTGGGTTCATGTATCTGTTTAAAGTTGAGGGGTTGACATTTGAACTAAGGCTTTGGAAGATAGGCAATGGTGAGGGCATTCCGAGGTAATGAAACACCTTAAGCAAAGATATGGAATGTAGTTATAATGTTTTCATAAGAAATAACTGAAAACCTGATGATTGACTTTGGCTTAAGTTTAGTGTACATGGAAACAACTAATGGGAAATATGTTTGGAAAGGTAGATTAGAATCAAGTACAATAGGCCTTGAATGGTAGACTAAGGAATTTGGACTTTATGCTACATACTGCAGGAAGCCGATGTATTTGTGTGAGAGTGATGCAGTGCTTTGCCCTAAGATTAATTTAGTAACTATGAATAGGTTGAAATAGAAAAAATATACTGTACATAGGGAGATCAGTTAAGAGACAGTTAACAGTAATCTAAGAAAGGGGTTATAAAGAGCCGAACCGGTTTGGCTCAGTGGATAGAGCGTCGGCCTGCGGACTCAGGGGTCCTGGGTTCGATTCCGGTCAAAGGCATGTACCTTGGTTGCGGGCACATCCCCACTGGGGGGCGTGCAGGAGGCAGCTGGTCGATCTCTCTCATCGATGTTTCTAATCTCTATCCCTCTCCCTTCTTCTCTGTAAAAAAATCAATAAAATATATTTAAAAAAAAAAAAGAAAGGGGTTATAAAGAGCTGAAATAGACAACAATAGTAGCAAAGAAGATGACGTGAATTAGATATCTGTAGAGAGAGAGTGTGATGTATGTTTCTCATTGGTGTGCAGGAGAAAGAGGATTCCAAGATGACCCTAAGAGTACATTGAAACTATTAAGAGAAACTAAGAGGTACACAGAGAGGGCAGGTTTGTAAAGGAAGATGAGTTGAGTTATGAAAATAATAAATTTGCAGTACCATTGGGACACCCAAGCAGATAAAAATGCTGGGCTATAACTAAGATGGGCAAAGGGACAAAAGGTAGAATTGTAGGGTTTAGTATAGCCGTGGGCAAACTACGGCCCGCGGGCCGGATCCGGCCCATTTGAAATGAATAAAACTTAAAAAAAAAAAAAAAGACTGTATCCTTTTATGTAATGATGTTTACTTTGAATCTATATTAGTTCACACAGACACTCCATCCATGCTTTTGTTCCGGCCCTCCGGTCCAGCTTAAGAACCCACTGTGGCCCTCGAGTCAAAAAGTTTGCCCACCCCTGGTTTAGTAGAACAGAGGTGATAAATGAAGCCATACATTTCAGAGATAAAGTCAAGAGTAGGAGAAGAGGAGGTAAGCCAAAAGGAAAACTAGTAATTAGGAAGCAGGTGGAAAAGGAGAAATTTGGAAAATCATTTGTCAAAGTGTAGAAGTGTGGGCCAGATTATAGGCATTGTTATAGAAGCCAGAGGCTAAGAACATTTCACCGCTGTTGGCTGTCTCCAGATTTTTAGAGAGGTCGAGGAGGGTGAGTCCAGAAAAATGGCCACTTAATGGTGATGGGAATCAAAATACTGTCTATGAAGAACAAGAGGAAGGATACTCAGTGAGAGAGGAAATAATATAGCATTTTAACTTTTGAAATAAAATATACTAGGTTATGGGCCCAGCTGGCATGGCTCAGTAGTTGAGCATACACCTATGAACCAGGAGGTCATGGTTTGATTCTCGGTCAGGTCATATGCCCAGGTTGCAGGCTCGATCCCCAGTGTGGGGCATGCAGGAGGCAGTCAGTCAATGATTCTCTCTCATCATTGATGTTTCTATCTCTTTCTCCCTCTCCCTTCCTCTCTGAAATCAATAAAAATGTTTTTTTAAAAGAAAAAATATACTAAGCTATGCATAGGATTGTGAAATATAGATCTGTACATATATGCTTGTGTATATATAAATGTGTTATATATGTAAGTGTGTAAAATTTTTCCCTTTTGTTTTTTAATAAGTAGGTATTGGTGTACTTGGGTTGCTCTGTTACTCTATGGTAAAAGATTAACAAGCACGTCTACTTATATTTTGTCTAATTTAAAAAAACAACACAAACAATCTCTACTTAGATCTTCATATTTGGGGTACAGTAAAAGGCAGAAGAGAGAGGGCAACATTATTATTGTTGGAATAGATGTAAGAATAGATAGGAAAGTCACAGAGTTGGGAAAGGAGAGGTACATACTAATTACCAGAAGGTAAAATATTTTGGAAATTTGGGCTATGAATAGCCTATTCATCATGAAAGCATATTTTGTATAATAGTATCAAAGAGAATACATAAGGTGGACAGGGACACTACCCTTTATAGAATGTCTGTTCTATGCCAGATGCTTTACACATCTTTTCTCATTTAATCTTCTAAAAAATACTATGAGGTATTATTGTCTTACTTTTACAGATAAGGAAACTGGGGCTTGAAAAATTAAAAGCACTGTCCAAATCATAATGTTAATAAATTGTTCAAGGAGGGATTCAAAGTCAAATGTATCCATTTCCAAAATCTTTGTCTTTTCTACTAAACCATGATGTCTCTTTAAAAAATATATATTTTATTGATTGTTTACAGAGAGGGAGGGTGAAGGATAGAGAGTTAGAAACACCAATGAGAGAGAAACATCAATCAGCTGCCTCCTGCACACTCCCTACTGGGTGTGTACCCGCAACCAAGGTACATGCCCTTGACTGGAATCAAACCTGGGACCCTTCAGTCCACAGGCCGACGCTCTATCCACTGAGCCAAACTGGTTAGGGCTAAACCATGATATCTTTATGTATTTATGTAGTACAGGGAAAGATGGGAAGTGATGCAGACATAAAACTGAGGTTGTTTATTTTAGTTTAGAGAGTTTGCCATCAATAGAAAACCACACCAATGAGAAGAGTTTTCCTTTTGCAAACTTTGGAGAGTGCTTAACTACCATTGAATAAGGAACAAAATTGAATGTTTTCTCCATATGGAATCTTAGTGGCTATAAGTAGTAATATTAGCTAAAACCAAGGTTGGCTAAGAATGGTTCAAACAGTATTTTCATGCCAATATTGACTAGATTAATGACAGCTGCAGTTGTGACTATTCTCTGTGCTCTACTTGACTATTAAGTCAGGGGCACTGACGTCTTTTCCCTTAGAATGCCAAATTAAAAAAAAAAATGACAACAGCTACTACAATAGCTGTTTGTGTTAATGAATCCAAATTATACCTATTTTTTGATCAGATTGGCAAAATACATTTTTTGTTGTGCTGTGGAATTTTATTTTTTTTTTGGCCCTTTATTATTTACTAGGGGCCCGGTGCACAAAATTCGTGCACTGGGTGTGGGGTGGGGGGAGTGTCCCTCAGCCCAGCCTGCCCCCTCTCACATACTGGGAGCCCTCAGGCGTTGACCCCCATTACCCTCCAATCGCAGGATCCGCCCCTTGCC
>NW_006293784.1:2322578-2344886 GCF_000327345.1 Myotis davidii | reverse complement strand
CCCCCCCCCCCGCCCCAACTCATGCTCTAATCCCCCTGTTGTCCATGTCCATTGGTTTGGCTTATATGCATGCATACAAGTCCTTTGGTTGATCTCTTCCCCTTACCCCCTCCCTCCCCTACTTTCCCTCTGGGGATTAATAGTCTGATTGCTGTTTCTCTGTAGATCTGTCCCTGTTCATCAGTCTATGTTGTTCTCTATATTCCACAAATGAGTGAAATCATGAGGTATTTATCTTGTAGAATTTTAGTAATTGATTTATGTGTGCCATGAGATGAAAAGGGTTAAAAATTGCTGTTATAAGGAGTCTCTCTATAATCAACTGCTTTTTTCCAGTCCACGATGCAGCCAAATACTTAGCTTATTTAAATGATCAGGTTCCTAACAATAACTTTTCAGTGGCTCTCCATTGCCCTGTGAATAAATTTCACAGTTCTTAAACATTCCTATAATGACTTTAAACAAAATTGAATTTATTGGGGTGACATTGGTTGTATAGGCCTTCTTTTGGATTCTATCTGCCTACATATCTAGCTTCATCCTTAGCTGGAGACACCTTTTTTGTATGTCTTAGTATGTGCAATGGCTTCTTGCTGTTTCATATGTGCTCTTCTGCTGGATCTCTGCTCTATTTCTCTGGCTCTTCCTCATCTTTTGGGTCTAAACATACCTTTTCTAAACTTGCTCATGTTGGCTTCCCTTTTTATCCAAACCCATAGAGCCCTGATTTTCTCATTATATTAATTATTTAACATCTTTTTTTCCCTTGCTGAATTATAAGGTCCATGGAAAACAAGGTCCATGGACTCTTTGCTCTGTTTTATTCTCAGGGTTGCTTCAGTACCTGGCACACATTAGGTACTCAGTAATTTTATTTTTATTATTTGAAGAATGAATGAGCTGCATACATATGAATTCCTGCATTTCCTCTGTCCCACCCTTAGGGAAAAACTACTCATCCTGCCTTTATAAAGATGTGATGAAATTTTTGGCACACATCTGTTAGCATGGACTTACTTCATAGTAAAAAATTACATGAGACAAACCAGAATTGGACACTAGATTTTTAAAGAAAGTTTAAAAACTTTAGAAACTAGGATATTTATTTTTATAATATCTATTTTATTTCCACCACAGAAGTGGCACTTGTCCCTCACTGGGATATACAATATCTACATGTCTACATATAGTTATTTTTATATGACTCTAATGTGATTTATTTTTAGATTTTTAATGAAACTTTGCCTTCTCTCTCCCCTGGTTATTATCTTCAATAAATTCATAGGAATGAGGATCATAATGTTTTAAGAATCAGTAAGTAAAAACATTATACCATTTTTCTGCTTACTCTCATCTATATATAAGGACAATACTGAATTAGCCAAATGTAATTGTTGCTGAGATAAACATCTGATTTTGAGAAGTATATTTAAGATTTATAAAAAATCTTTTGGCCCTGACTGGTTTGGCTCAGTGGATACAGCGTCGGCCTGTGGACTGAAAGGTCCCAGGTTCGTTTCCGGTCAAGGGCATGTACCTTGGTTGCGGGCACATCCCCAGTAGGAGGTGTGCAGGAGGCAGCTGATTGATGTTTCTCTCTCATTGATGTTTCTAACTCTCTATCCCTCTCCCTTCCTCTCTGTAAAAAATCAATAAAATAAATTTTTAAAGAATCTTTTGATTTTGTTTTCATGGCTCTGTTCAGATATATCTCACCACACCTGATTCTTGAGGTATTCCTATATTTGTCTGTATTAAATTGATGGAATGAACTACCAACTGCCAGTTGTTCATAGAATATATTACAGTTCTATCTTCTATGTGTTTGATAGTTCACACTCAAGTCAAGGAAGTATTCCTTTTGCTGTATAGTTTCATTAACTTCAGTAATAGCTACCTCTCCTAAAATACCTAGTGGATTCTTTGATAGCAATAAATCTCACAGTTTATTTACTTCAGTTATAGTTCAGAAAGACTTATGTGAGCATCCTGTGGCTTTTAATTTCCATATCTGAGCTTTGGTGTTCTGATGGTCTGAATGTCTGAAATAATTGGTCACTTGATTACCAAGTGTAGTAGTATAAATCTGAAACAGCTTTAATAATTAGTTTATTCAAGTTGTGTTCTCACTTGATAACTAGATAATAAAGCCAAGAGAAACATTATGACTGTTTGTGGAAGTTTGTTCTATTTTGCTTGTAATTCATGAACCCATATGTTTTTATAACCAAACAGCCCTCAGAGTTATGGACATTTCTGACATGTACTGCTTTCCCCGTTTGTCTTAGAATATATGATGATCAGTTTCCCTCTGTAGATAGTTCATCATTCTGACCTCATGATTAAATTAGGATACCTGAGCACTAACCTCGGTTTTCAGAATATTTCTGCTCTTTAGTGGTAATTGAGCACACTATTGCTCTGATTGTTTTTAAATCTCATTGAGATAGACTCCAGGTTGTTAATGTAAATCTTTTATAGCTTTGGCTGAATTTCTTACAAGACCTCTTGATCTTGACAGCTGAGATCAGATGGCTGATCTCTCTTAATGGTACTTATATTTAAATTTTGTAGGCTAGGAGGCAAAACTACTTGGAACTGGTCTATTTAATGCATGATGGCTTTAAATGCAAACTTTAAAAAATGGGCCACCTTGTAAAAATAAAATCTTAGTCTCTAGAGTTCACTCCCTTTCTTAGTTTAAACCAGTCCAAGTTTTTAACTATGTTGTTGTTTTTTTCTTTGAACTCTCCATAGGGCCTGGTAATTTGAGGTAGAGGGAACTAATATGAACTTCACATTTTCATTTCAATTTAAATTCCAAGATTCTTTGATTCTCTGGAGCCAAAGTTTTTTAAGGGTTTTCATGGGGAGGTTATGACTGGAGGGGAAGAGTACTGCCTCTTGGTCTTGAGTGACGACCCTGCCCTCTGCCCCTCGCTCAGAACTCAAAGCATTGTTGAATAGCACTAAAATGAGCTGAGTCCAAGACTTCAGCCAGATGGTCAATATAGGGCTTTTAAAGGAAGGGAAATGGTAAAAGAGTAATCTCAGAGGAACTCTCTTATGTTAAAGAACAGAGAAAATGAAGTCTTTCTGAAGCTAAGTGTAAATTATACCACCTTCTTTGGGAGCAAAAGCTGCTAAATGTAACAGAAGAAAATGACAGTGTAGGAAATCAAAGTTCAGGAACAAACTTCAATGTGGTTTTCTAAAGATTACTCCCCTCTAAGGATCCATTGCCTCCTTTCCTCCCCCTTCTCCGAAGTTTGTTTGAAAGGGATTTTGATGGGTAATGGCAAAGGAAGGCAACTTTAGAATGAGTGTAAGTTAGGGCATAAGATGCCCTTTGTACAGGAATTATCTTAGACATGCTTTTGAAAACATACTTTTTTTAAGCCTTATTAAGAAAATAATCAAAGGTATGATTTTTAAATCTTTGAGTTTAGTCTGCTTTTAGTAAAAATAAGGTATAATAAGGTATAGATACCAAAATAAGCAAACTTCTTTTTTCCCCTCCTTGGTTTCTGCTTATAAGATTTACAGGTATTTAAAATAAACCCATGAAAAACAGAAATACTGCCCTGAGATTGGCTAAATAGTCAGAGCAATTACCTCTGGGCTCCAAAATCCAACTGAGCTCGACTTTTGGAAATAAATTTGGCTAAGACTTCTTCCTCATTCAGTTGTATAAAGGTGTACATGAAATGATACTGACCTCTGCCAGAAACCCCAGGAATCCTATTCAGTGATGTACTTGTAACGGTCATGAAAGAATTAAAATAACACAGATGTGGATTAATGTGAAAAAGTAGGCAAAATACAAAATTCTCTTTGTGTGGTTTCAATGTGGCAGATCCTTGAAAATACTTTGGTGTACCACAATAATTAAAGTGTTTAAGAACATTAAGTTAAGGTACCTAGAAAATAAAGTCCACAGTTGAATAACAGAATGAACTATGTTTTATTTTTGAAAATTGAAATTAATGTGGGTTGCCATGGTGAGAATAGGTTAAAATATTTAACAGTAACGGTTTTGTGCAGCCCTAGAGATCAAAAACAGCAATGTAAATAAGCAGATCTTTAAAGAATCATTCTCACAGACATGTTTCATGTAAATGATTGCTAGAAGGGAAATGCATTTTCTTCAGTGCTATGCAGAGAAATTTTAATTGACTTGGTTTGGGCAGTGAGAATCTACAACTTAGCATTAATAACTCAAATATAAAAATATTTGCTCATTGCGCTGGATTATGACTGTGTTCAAGAAACACTATTTTCAAACACTAATTAATCATTTTAAATAAACTTTTTTTACACATTTATGGCATCACTGAGTATGACTGTTTATTACATTTTACCTATAAAAAGTTGAACTGTTTTATATACCTTTTATGGAAACAGTGCACAGTCATAAATTAAAAGATGCAACTGTTTTGGATATTTTACTGGTGGTCCTGTGTTTTCCTGCCAGCAGTGCAGCTGTTTCAGGTTTCTCAGGATAACATATAAAAAGCTGTATGTACACTGCAGGTTTATGCTTGAATTGCCAAGCCAGAGTTGGTATGACTCAACTTTCCCAGAAGCAAGTTGTACCAAAATGTGATGAATCAAAACAGCTAGTTGCATAGTGGTTTGCATTACCACGATGAAAACCAGTTCTCATTTATGATAGTTGGCTTGTGAAAGTTGACGGGCATTCCTCTGTGGTACTTGAATTTTGCCATGAGTGAACAGCCATTGAAGCCAAGACGATGCTTTTCTTTTGAGAGTCTGAGGAAAGGATAAAGTCTGATACATTATCTGGAGTAATGATAAAAAATTAGGTGGAAACTTATATCAGGAATGAAACATTGCATTTCTAAGATACTCGTAAAAACTATTATTCACTTATGACTTGTGTGATAGTTATTTAGTTCCCAGTGATTTTATGCTGTGCCAGGTTGATTTTTAGATTTTCTAAGGTGATTTAACACTTACCTCATTTCTCGTGCATCAGAGTCTTAACAGTTTTCCATTTTATTGTGTTCTGGGAGGTAATAAACAGATATTTTTATGACTATGCCGTAGACTTGGTGAATTTTTATTTAAATTCTGTGGGATCTAAAGTTTTATCAAGAGTTTGACAATGACGATTTAATCATAGTAGTTTCCAAAGTGGGATTCATTCCACCAGGATATGTAAGATAGGATATAGGGAGGAATTATTGGAACTTTTATTATCTTTATCTCATCCTTTAATTAGTATATATTTTATAACATACTTATTATGTTAGTATATTATGTGTATACTTATGTATTATATACTAAATGTATATAATTTATAAATAAGTATATACATTTTGGAGATGCATGCTCAAATATTTTTTACTACTATAAAAATATTATAAAAAAAGTTTGGAGGTCATTGTTCAATAAATATTTATTTCTCTTTTCCTTCCACTTTCCCCCTTTCCCCTTGGCAGAGAAGCAAAGGATTGAGTTAACACCTTGATTTGTGGCAATGTGAATAAATTACAGCCAATTTCAGGAGCTTACACCGCGTCTTACTTTGACCACTTTTTCTATTTGGCCTCTTATGTCGCCATATATTTTTTTAATCACACAAGCTTATTAAACATGGATACAAATGAAAAACAGACTTGTTATTATGTTAGAAATAATAAGTTGCTCATGCATCAAGACTTTGACACACAGGAAGTTTGAAGGAATGAGTAGAAAAGTTTCCAAGTTATTAAAATGTTCTGGTGCCTGATTTATTCATTTGCCCTACCCGTAATTCTAAGGTGGGTGAAGCTCCTTTACTTCCTGAGGCCTGAAGTAACAATGTGGTTTCTTAAACTAGGCATTAATGCAAAGCTGGAAATATTTGTTTTGCAACAGTGCTGGTAGTCATGCTAACAAGTTGCCCTTCTTTGGATAGGATTCTCCAATTTTTTTTAGGCCTGTTTATCTACCTTTATCAAGGTAGAAAGTTTGAGTTGCTAAATAATTACGTGTGATTGAAGAAAAATAGTGTCTTTACATTGTCTTTTGAGATTAGTTCAAAAGATTCTTCTGTATTTACTAATTGGGACATCCTTTTGAACTCACTCAGCCTCAGAGATTTCTTTAACATGAAATTTTCTAAGGTTTCCTTTCCTGTAAAGAAGGAGACAACATATTTTGTAATTTTGAAACTAGTAGTAGGTTCTCTTCCTTCTCTCAGTTGTTTATGTATTTGTTTCAGAACATACAGGGTTGGCAAAAGTAGGTTTACAGTTGAGTACACAAAACAGAGTTTATTCTTTTTTTTTTTTTCAGTTTAAGTTTTTAATGAAAGTTGTATATAATATTACTTTATTCTTGCATCTTCTCAATGGTTTCTTCCTTGTATTTTCCCTTTTCCTTTCCTACTTGGCGAGATTTGGCTTTACGTTCAAGGATCTTTTTGCGGTCTTTGTCCAGCTTTAGTCTAGTGATCACCACCTTGCTGGGGTGAATGCCCACGTGAACCGTGGTCCCATTAGCTTTCTCCCGTTGCACTCGTTCAATGTAGATGACGTATTTCTTCCTGTAAACCTGGACTACTTTGCCAATTTGCTGCCCTTTGTAATGTCCTCGAACAACCTGAACCTCATCATCCTTTCGGATGGGCATGGACTGGACATTGTACTTCTGTCTCAGCTCTTTGGAAAGAGGAGACGACATGATCTTCCTCCGAATGTGGGAAGGTGCATTGAAATGCCTTTTACGGTTCTTGCTCCGGTCAGAAGTCACAAAGGGGTTGAACTTCATTTTGACCGCTGGAGCTCCTACGATGGCCGCAAGAGGGAAGAGACCCACACGCTCCAGAGTTTATTCTTGTATTATTAACTATTGTGTTATTTATTTGTATTATAACTAGGATTAAACTTACTTTTGCCCACCCCTGTGAATGCTGAATAGATAAACCTTCCCCATCTGTAATTCCTTATTAACAGGAATAGAGTTCAGTGTGCAAATGTCTATAACACAACAGTCTTCCAAGATCATTCTCTATTCTGATATCCTTTTGACAGTGAGTACAACTTTTTATTCATGTATGCACACTTACTCTTCACTTACAATTTTATTATATTTTAATTATAGGAAGGATAAAAAATAGAGATCAAAGCCCAAAACTTTGAAGGTTTTAAAAAAATGTAATGAATGGTAAAGGATTAGATAGTTGCATGGGGACTTACAAAGAGTGACAGGCAATTGGTCCATCTTCATCCAAGCTGTTCCCACAAATCACCTCTAAGAATGCTTTCAAATAAATTTGAACAAAAGTAACCTTTTTAAAAGAAAACAAAAAGAAAGAAAGTATAAATTATCATAGGGTAGTAGGCAATATCACACTAATATAAAGCAAATGAAAGAAAGAATGAAAAAACAGTATGGCGAGCAGAACTCAGCAGAGTATTCATAAAAGAAGACTTAAGTAAATGTGTCTGTGCCCAAATAAACATAATTAGTCAAAACAAAAATCCTTGGTTTTGTAATGAAGACAGAAACAAGCTGAGATTGTCCCAAGCTCTGTGCTTTAAGGGTTCATCATTATAAATAAATCCTCTGTAAATTAAGTATAGGTCTGAAGGGCTTATAAAATATTGCCAAAAATCCTGCCACAAATGGTGCGACCCGTTTTCCCAGACTGGCAGGTTCCTCTGAGCATCCATGGGCTCTTACAGGGCTGCAAGAACAAAGCGCTGTGTACTGGGGCTGGGGCTGGCGCTGGCCCCTGGTCCAGGAGTGCGGTGTGCAGCACTCAACCGGGCTGCATGGAGAGGTCTCCAGGGGGAGCCTCAAGGTCACCCCGTAGAGTGTTTGTTTGGGGGGTGGGGTATGTGTGTCCTGGGCCAAAGTCCTTGTCATCTGGGCTGAGTGGCCCATACCACAGTGTAGAGCCTGAGCCAAATCCCATTTTCTCAGCCCTGAGTTCCTGGGCTTCCAAAGGTGGAGTAGCTTTGCCAGGTAGAGTGCCAACCCCTTTAAGAGCAAAGGCCCGGTCTGTGAACCTCCCTAAAGTAGTAGCATAAATTCACCATGTCCCACCTTCCTGCAGGTGCCTGGTTGGCCTGGCTGAAACTAAACCGAGGTGTGTGTGGCGAGGAGAGGGAAAATCTCAGGCTCTTGCCTTGGACCTTCGAGACGCAAATCATAACATAGTGGACAAGGCTCCCCAGCATATAACTTGGACACTTGAGGCTTGCTGGCGCCATGTCCTCCAGCATGCCCCGCCCCCCCAGCCCACACTTCCCCTCTCCCCGCACACACAGCTCGGTAGTGGTCTGGTTGCCGTTGCCCGGTGCGGGTTTGAGTTCTGGACAGAATGCAGCTTAGTCATTAAAGGATTCCAGCTTTGAGAAGGAGTCAACAGAAGCTTAAAGTTTGGAGGCAATCTGTGAAAAGCTGAACTCTTCCAAATCTGCATTTGAGGAAGAGATACTCTTTCTAGAAAAAGTTGAAGGGAGAGAAATCGAAACATTCTGAGCAATTTGAATTGATGGTGGATATTTCAAAAAAGGATCCAGTCCTTGGAAGATGAATGAGAATCATTCAAGTCATAGGTAGCTGAAGCCAAAGCAACCTTCAAAATATTTCAAACGAATGAAGGACCTAAGAGAGCCGTAAGATGCTTTGAGTGAAAATTCCCAACTTCAGGAAAGCCAGAAATAGCTTTTACAAGAAGTTGAAGAATGAAATAAATGAGTGAACAAAATAAACAAGAAAATAACATTGAAGACTCCAAAGTATATGCAAAACAAATTCTATGTGGTAATGAAAATCAGATCAAGTCTCTGATGAAATGAATGCTTGCAGCAAGAGTGGGCTGCTGTGCTAGGAGAAGACTTAAGGGATAACTTGGAATTGGTACTGAAGAGTGATTCATAAAATGGTGCATTCTTAGATAATCAACCAAAAGGAGCTTTGAAGAAGCTGATTCATCCTGCTAAGCTAAAGGCTTCTTTAAAAACGCTTGAAGGAGAAAGAAACCAAATATACACTCAATTAACTGAAGTAGAAAAAACAAAGGAAGAGCTTATAGAGTGTACTGAAAATCTTCAGAATGAAGAAGCGTCTTTACAGTCAGAAAATGAACAGCTTGAAAATGAGACTCAAAAGCTTCAGCACAAACTTAAAGTAATGGCTAACCTGTATCAAGTAAATGTAATCATACTTCTTAGGAAAATAACAGAAGAAAATTACCTGTTAGAAAAAAAAGGAAAAACTTTCTAAAGCAGGTGGAAAAGATCAGCCATGTAGCTGAAGAGTTGGAGACCCACAGAAAGCGAGCCAAAGATCTTAAAGAATTGGAGAGAACCATTCATTCTTTTTTTATTTTTATTTTTAATATATATTTTGATTTTTTACAGAGACGAAGGGAGAGGGATAAATAGGAACATCGATGAGAGAGACATCGATTCAGCTGCATCCTGCACACTCCCTACTGGGGATGTGTCCACAACCCAGGTACATGCCCTTGACTAGAATCGAACCTGGGACCTTTCAGTCCGCAGGCCGATGCTCTATCCACTGAGCCAAACTGGCTAGGGTGAGAACCATTCATTCTTATCAAGGGCAGATTATTTCCCCTGAGAAGAAAGCACATGATAATTGATTGGCAGCTCAGACTGCTGAAAGAAACCTCAATGATTTAAGGAAAAAATATTCCTCCCTCAGACAAAAATTAACTGAGACTTAAATTGAACTTTTAGAAAAAGATCTTTATGCACTTGATGTTCCAAATACTGTAAAGCATTTGGCAGAGAGCATTCCCCATATGGTCCCTCACCATGGGGTTGACCTTCATCTGAAAGGAGAGCTTTTCTCTCATCAGATGTACATTTCAAATCAGAATTCCTCTTTAAAATTTGAATCTGCTTGTCAACATAGGAAATGCCCAAACCTGTAAGAATTTTTATGAGTTTATTTGAGCCAAACTGACAATTGCTGGGAAGCAAAAAGCTCAAGGGATTGAGAAAATGCTCCAGAGGATGGCAGTTTTGCACCTTATTTTATACACTACAGTCAGAGGAGGAGGCAAGCCTAAGGGGAGTTACATGAAATCCATTGGTGGTAGATTAGGGAGGTGGGGGAAAGCAAAGCCAGTGATATCTCGGATTGCATAAAAATAACTCAAATAGACACATACTTCTCTTACATTAGTGGGTATAGGATAGTTAACAGTTGACAATTAACAGGATAACAGTAACAATGAGGGGGTCTTGTGGTCTCTGCTCTGATGGGAAATTGTGCCCTGAGGAGTATGGAAAAGGGAAATTACCCTGACATTCCTATCTATATATATAAAATGTAATATGCAATTCGACCAGACAGCGGAACGACCAGCCGCTGTGATGCGCACTGACCACCAGGGGGCAGATACTCAATGCAGCTCCTGCATTGAGTGTCTGCCCCCAGCCTGCAGGCCCCAATTGCCCGATGGGGAATGGGGAACCAGGGGTGGGTGGCAGCGGACACGGGCGGTGCCAGGCCAAGGTGGGTGCGAGTGAGCAGTGCCCTAATTGCCCTACTGGTAGCCCCACATAGAGGGTGACTGGCGGTGGGAGGTGGGGCCAGTGAGCGGACGGGAACAGCCAACCTCTTGGTCCGTCACCCTGACCAGCAGGCTCCGATCGCCTGATGGGGAATGGGAACTGGGGGTAGGTGGCGGCAGACGCAGGCGGCACCAGGCCAAGGGGGGTGCAAGCAAACAGGGCCCCAATCGCCCCTCCGGTTGCCCCACAAATGGAGGGCAACCGGCAGCGTTAGTGGCTGGGGCAGGGCCGGCTGCTGGCAGCCGGGGATGATCGGCCCTGATCACAGGCCAGGCCTAGGGACCCTACTGGTGCACGAATTTCATGCATTGGGCCTCTAGTGTTATCATAAATGCAAAAGACAATAGACAGGTTTAGGTAAGGTGAAGATTGACCTTTGTCAAGGAAGATACCTGCCTAGGACAGGACTACAACCATGCATTGCTTTTAGTTATGAAGTTCTAATTTCAGACTATCCTATGTGGTTACTTTAGATATCTGAGTTTGTAAGGCCTGCCATGCAGGCCTTCCTGAACTGGTTAGGTTTAGTATGTGGCCTCTTTTTCATCCACAGCTTTACCATCGATTTTTAAAATATTACCAGTTTTATGTGCTTTTTATATCAATGTTACATTTTTGTTTTGTTTTTTAGGTATTTAAACCACGTCAGAGCTGCCTCTCCACAGGACCTTGCTGGAGGCTATACTTCTTCTCTTGCTTGCCACAGAGCACTACAGGATGCATTCAGTGGGCTTTTCTGGCAGGCCAATTAACCTTTATTCTTCTTTTATAAGATCTGGACCTCGGAGCAGAGCTATGGAGCTGACTAAAGTAAAGCAGACCTGTAAACTTGTAGCCATAGGTAGTTGCACAACGACAGTATCAGCAGAGCAGCTGAGCTAAAGTATTTATAGAGAACATTTCAGAACTAAGCTGAGCATATAGTGCAAACATATTTGTGGGAACAGATTTTTTACTTATATTTTTTGAGAGGGATTGAAGCCTCATCTGATGAAAGATATGAATAATTTACCTATGTATATTTGAAATTGACAGACTTGTAAAATCTTTTTAAAAATAAAGCTAGACTTTATGCTAAGTTTTGTGGTTTTTCTCTTATTACAGTGTTTTACTGTACATTATAAAATGCCATTTGAATACAACATTTAGTGTTAATATCCAAGTCTATTATTTCTTCTCATAAAATGTTCCTTATTTTCCCAATGTCTTCTTAATACTAGTCCAGACAAGTGGATATATTTCCTTCTACCAGAAAGTTATGGCAAGTAAAACCTGACCTGTGATAAAGTCACTGTTTTAATATTAAGGACTCAGTGCCTGTTTTGAGCAGTGGAAAGTGAGACAAACCTTGATCAAGGTGTTACAGTTCCCAGCTGTGAGCCATACTTAGGATAAACTAGAGAAGAATATTAACCTGCTTTAATGACAAATTCAAAGAAGTAAGTTAATAAAACTTAATACTTAAATGGCACCTTTCACCTCCAAAGTGAACTCATTTTATGATGAAACTTTGGAGACTGACTGTAATGGATACATTTTAAATGAAATTTCCTTATGAGACTCTGATGTCGTTTCTGTTGAAACTTCAAAGATTTTTAGTATACCAGGATTTTGCTTAAAGAGTTTGGATGTGGATAGGATGGATATTTGTTGGATCTCAACCATTTATGATTATTATACAGACCACTGGGTATGGGACATAGTTTCTCAAGCAAATTAAGGGATTTCCTATCAAATCCCCATTATAGCAGATGTTAATTTTATGAGTGGAAAGTTGTGTGAAATATCCTTATGTAACAACTCCATCTTACTTGACTAAGCAAGTATTAATTTCAGGAGTACATCTTTATCTTTACAGTACTTCTAACCATCTTTGATACTTGAGAACACCAAGGCATCAAATAATTGAGTAGGGCAAGATCATATACACAAGTTAGTAAAAAGCCAGAATTAGAAAACAGGTTTTTTGTTTTGAAGTCTAGTTTTATCTATACTCTATGAGGCTACATCCTGTTTCTTTTATCAGTATTCCCCAACTGAGAATTAGCATTTTTGATAAAATCTATAAATCTATTCAAAGAACAGTGAGAACTTTGGACCTATAGTTAAGGCTTTGCTCTGTCTACTCTGCTGACAAAGCTAGGTATTGTCTTTCAAAAAGAAACACTATTACTAGTTCTTAGTACCTTGCATCATGTATTTAAATGGAATTAACTAATTAATAGAACATTTCAAACACTTTTGAAACTTTTTTTGAGCCTATCTTATTATTGTGGGAATTGCCTGCACTTGATTTGGCAAATAAATTCCAAAACTTCTGTGCCTTTCTAAATATTTTGCCCTTACTATTGCCATGTTTTGTTCAATAGGCAGAATTTAGGAGTTGTTAAATGATCCTATTAGATCAAAGGGAATGGTGAAAGCTAACCTAATGACAATAATTCACTAAATAACAGAAATATTCTAAATTGATTGTTATTCCCTATCCTTCCAGTGATTTCCTCTTGGAGACAAAGGGTTGTGTAAGTCTTTTATCTACATGAATTACTTCTTTTTTTAAAAAAATGTTTTTATTTATTTTTAGAGAGAGATAGAAGCATTGATGAGGGAGAAACATCATCCATCTGCTGCCTCCTGCACACCCCCTACTGGGGATCAAGCCAGCAACCTGGGCATGTGCCCTGACTGGAATTAAATCAGTGACCTCTTTGTTCATGGGTGGATGCTCAACCATTGGCATGAATTACTACTTTTAACATTTTACTAGCACAGAAGTAATAGCTAACAACTACTGAGCATGTGCCAAGTATGATGCTTCCTGCTTTGTGCATTTTCTAATCCTTACAACAGTGATAATACTATTTTCCCCACTTTAACAGATTGAGAAGCTGAGGCAAGTTATTTAGAAAGGGCAAATAACTTCACAAAGGTCAAATAACTTCACAAAGGTCAACACAACCTAAAAGTAGCAGAATTTGGATTTGAATCCAAGTGGTCAAATTCCAGAGTCCGTCCTCTTGAGATGACTGTCAGGTTCAAACTTACAAACAATAGCTGTGTAAAATCATCTGAGTAGAAATCTTCTTAAGATTTCAAAGAAATTTTATATATCAAGTACCTAGTTTTTTTACGAGATATAAATGACATAATCTAAATAACCTTCTTGATATCCTGAGAGAAGTTAAGAAATTCATGACATAGAACATGATTGACCATTAATTACTCTCCTCCTTTTAAGCAGATATTAGTGGTATTGAATACATTTATATCATAGTTGGGATGCATTATTCCTTAATTTCATTCAATAAATATTTGATCTATGCTTTTTTAAGACGTTATCTTTAGGCTGTCAACAGGTGATGAGATAATCATTTCAATTTAAGGTGGCATAAAACTTGTCAAAAATTAACAAAATTAAAAATTTTATCTAATGAGCTGTCAGTTTCTAGTGCATTCATCAGAGTTTAGTTATTATCAGCCATCACCATCAGAAAGTTTAGGGAGGGCCTAGATTTAAATAATGAAATAATCACACATTCATTTATCCATGCTGAGGAAAAAGGGTAGGGGGTATTAAAATGTTAATAGAAGCATTTAAGGATTATGTTTTCTTTACAACTACATACTGCATATTTTGTCTAAGGCATGACTAAATGGAGGCAGGAATCTTAGCACTTTACATGTACAAATAATATCATTTTTACCCATATTTAATATTCATAACTAGCACATACAGTACTAGAAAATTTTATTCCTACTTGCAATTAATTTTCTTCACCTAGACTAGATCAAGAGGAGGCGAACTATTGACCCCTGGCCAAATCCAACTACTGCCTGCTTTTGTATGCTCTGTAAGCTAAGATTGGTATCTACATTCTTTTCAAGTTTGAAAAATGCCTAAAGATTAATATACTTTTTAATACATGGAAAGCATATGAAAGTCAAATTTCAGTGTCCATAAATAGAGTTTTTTGGGAACACAGTGTTTATGTATTGTCTATGGCTACGTTTGAGCTACTATGGCAGAGTTGAGAAGCTACAGACCTTATTATGACTTATGAAGCCTAAAATACTATCTGGCCCATTATAGAAAGTTTGCTGACCCCTGACCTACATACTTCTCCCTGGGAGGAAAAGGAGGGTAATAAAATTAGAAGTCCCAAACTAGTAATCCCTGGCTGAATTAGCCCTCAAGTTCTTGCTTGAGGTTGGGTTGAGTTTCAAAATGATTTTTTAAAGTGCCATTAGATAAGGAATAAAGGCTCCAATTCATTACTTTTCTACACTTCTTATCATTGATTGTCTTCATCTACTTATATTACCTGTCTGGCTTCTGAAGGCATTTGAGTTTGTAATTAATGACTTGGATCAGGGGTCCTCAAAGCTTTTTCTGTAGGGTTAGATTGTAAATATATTAGGCTTTGTGGACTAAGCAAAATTGAGGACATTAAAGTAGGTACTTATATAACAATAGATAAATTGGCACAATTTTTTAATTAACAAAATTCCAGATATAATTATTTTCTGTAATGCCTTTTTTGGGAGGAATAACATTTCCTTTAATGGGAATTCTAAGTGTTTCCTATCATTAAAATCAATTGTAAATGATCACCTGTTAATGGTTATCTGTAATGAGATTTTACACATTTCACCTTTAAAAAAATAAGTCTTTTTGTTATAGAATAGTAAAAAGCCAGGAAAACTCCAGGACAAACGGAATAGGGAAACTTAAAGATAGTTAAAACAGCAGTTTGCAGCCACCTAGTAAGTCCTATCTTCCCCAAAGGCTACTAAGGGTAAGTGATTTGCACTTCTCTCCAACTAGCGGGTTAACAGCTTAAATCACCCTACTCAGGGAGGCATAACAGAAATCTAAGTGCCATTTGCCAACCACACCCAAGGACAGTAAGAGAATAAATCTCATTTTGGTACATTAACATAAGCTGATGAATATTCTTTTGATCTGCCCCTAAGACCTCCTCCCCTAAATGCCCAGCCCTTAAAAACCCTTAAAAATGAAGGCCCCAGTGCACTCTCTCT
This sequence comes from Myotis davidii, assembly GCF_000327345.1. NCBI lineage: Eukaryota > Metazoa > Chordata > Mammalia > Chiroptera > Vespertilionidae > Myotis > Myotis davidii. The sequence continues at coordinate 2,329,281 of NW_006293784.1, read as the reverse complement.
CCAAGGAGTATGCCTGTGCCATTCCCTTCTTCCAACTACATGTATCCCCTAACCTAAGGGATCCCTTGAGACTTCCAACTTGGGGTGCAATGGGCACCTTCAGCTCATCCCAGGATAACCCCCGAACCTGTCTCCTTTTCTCTGACTTCTGAGTGAGCCAAAGCAGCCCAGCCTAGGCTGTCCTGTTGCTTCTTTGCCCTTCCTTGTTTCACTGCCCCAAGAATGTTTTTGCTGCAGTCAATAAATTCTTGCTTGCTTTTCTACATTTTGTCTCTTGATTGAAATCCTTCCCTCAAGAAGGTAAGAGCTGAGGTCTTCTCATCTCTTTGGTAACATTTTCACACAGATAGAGGCTGCCTAATACAGATAGCAATCCAGAAGCATATGATTCTGAGCATATTCATCACTTGGAAGGCATTTGTAAGACTATTAGATTCTTCCCTTGATATCTGCCTTTTAGTATGTCATTACACAGCACATTATTCACTTTCAATTGAAGATTAGGTGGAAGCTCAATTGTAGTTAAATGGATTTTGAAAGACAGAAATTTCCTTTGCATTTGCACCAACGACCCAAAAATGCTGAACTCTGAAAATATCTACTGCTAATCTGTGTGTGAAGGGAAATCTTATTTTAACTTTTTTAAAACATGTTTTTTTTTAGAGAGAGAGGAAGTGAGAAACATCAATTTGTTGTTCTACTTATGTATGCATTCATTGGTTGATTCTTGTATGTGCCCCTTCGCATCTGTGTCCCCCCAAATCTTATTATTTTGATTATTTGTCAACCATTTTAAAATGTAAGAACCATTCTCAAATTATTTGCCATACAAAAACTGGTGGCAGGCCAGATTTGGCTGCCAGACATGGGTTGCATATTCCTGATCTAAATAATCTCATTTTTATTACTTTTAAGTGATAGTATAAGAGTACTATATAAAACTTAGCAACAGTCTTCAGCTAAGGATGTCTGCAAAGTGATATTAGTGCTTTCCCAGTTAGTATACAAGAGACAAACATATTTAAATGTATTTAAATAATTTAGATAATAAACTTATATAGTATAATTTAGGTAATAAAATGTTTAATAGACATTTCATTTTCATTTAAACTTTTGATAATCCTCAATTTACAATACAACATGGGCAAAATATAACAGTTTAATACTAAAGTAACTAAATGCCAAAATTTTATGAAATCATACAAATTATATTTCACTACATAACAATCTAGTGGGGAGATGGAGAAAATAGTTCCAATTAAGTCATTTAAGCAATTGTTGTTTTTTCTTCTGAGAAGGCTTTATCAGTCCTCTGGCGTTTAAGAGGTGGAGGATCTTCATGATTCTCTGTAACAGATCCAGAAAACTTATATTAGATAATAAAAGGCTAATATGCAAATCGACCAAACAGCAGAATGATTGGTCATTATAACAGGCACTGACCACTAGGGTGCAGACGGTCAACACAGGAGCTGCCTCCTATTGGTCAGTGTGCCAGAAGCTGGGCTCATGGCTGGTGACTGTAGCAGTGGTGAAGGGAGCCTTTACTGCCTCCACAGCAGTGCTAAGTATGCCCCCGGGGAGCAGGCCTAAGCTGTCAGTTGGACATGCCCCGAGGGCTCCCAGACTGGGAGAAGTCACAGGCCGGACTGAAGGAAGCCCCCCTGAGTGCACAAATTGTGTGCACCGGGCCTCTAGTATTAGATAAGATACTTAACACTTGAAAATATGTTTAAAAGGCAAATAATATAGGCTTTTTAATCTATTCAACTTATATTAATTCCTGTGGAGTTATTATTTAATGAAATAGCCTTCTACTATATTGAACAGTGTGACTTAATAAAATTTGTTAAGTTGGGAGAAACCAATCACAAATGACAAGGGGACTTAAACTGAAATATCTAACTAGAATTAGTTTAACCCACTCCAAATTTAATAAACAATATGAAATATATAGTCTAAGAAAGCTACATGAAAAGTATTATAGCTTACATTTAATTTTCCAGAAATTGCTCACCTAGATCAAGGGTCTGGTTCTTGTAGAGTATAACAGCAGAAATCCGAAAGGTGATGCATAACATTTCCTTGTTAGGGGCCACGTTTCTTACTAGATGAACTGAACTGCAAGAATCCAAGGAAATGCCTAACACAGCTTCAGCTTGTTGCTGAACATCCTTAGCAGGATTAGCATCTTTGGAAAAGCTGTAACAGTGTACTATGGGAAGGAGCTCACTGCCACATGGCTGCCCATCCAAAAGAGACTTGAAAGCACTGAGAAACTCAATTGCCTTTGCTGGTAAGTTCATGACAATGTGCACAGCGTGCTTTCTTTCTTTTGACAGTGGTCCCAGCTGCTGCATTAATTCTTCTCTGACTGGTCCTTGGAGGAAGTCTTTCCCATCCAAGTTAAAGACTTTTACTTTATTGTCCACTTTATTTAATTTACAGTTGTGCAATAGCCATTTATAGGATTCAGGATTGAGATCATTGGCAAATACAGTGCAGTTTTTCTTTGCTGCTGGAATGGCAAAGGGCCCAACCCCAGCAAAAACATCAAATAGAACATCTCCAGGTTTGAGAAGTTCTGTGATACGGCCGTGTTCTGTAGAGAGACGGGGATTCCAATAGACTTTTGAAAAATCAAATTCATAGGTATAGTTGTTTTCCCGAACCTGAAAAAGGTATTAAGTTTTTGGTTAATTTGCTTAGTTTTCAATTTCAGTTATTGATATGGATAGATGCACCCATGCACATATACATATTCCAATATACTACTACTAGGAGCAAATGACAGTGCATTTAAAGGCATTTTGATTAGAATTCTAGTGTTCATGCTATACTTGAGACCAGTTAAAATCCTGCTTTAGACTTTTTCATGAGAAGTCATCTCGTCAAAGTCAAATGGCTCCCTATCTCATTCATCATAAAGGGCCATAAAATGGTTCCCAAGCCACATGGGGAATTTTTCAGATAGACCAATTGACTGGCTGACCTGATGGAGGGAAAAAAAAATCAATAATCTGAAACAACACACTACCTGTATCTTCATGGTGAGTAGCTAAGTTGCAAACAGCACTTCCACATAGCACTTCCCTCCTTACCTAGTTTTCAGTTTGTAGGAGGAAGGCATGATAGATAAGTCATGTGTTATTCAATTTTCAAGTATTTTGCTATGTTTGTAGATACTTGGACTTTGCAAGTTTCATATTTATAAATTAGAAGCAGTGTACAGAACAAATCATTCTCCTATTTTCTTCTTTCCCAATTTGAATTCATAAAGAATCAAAGGCCAGAAAGTTCTATAAATCTGATAGAGATATGTCTTTTATATTCTGCTTTCATGGGCTTTATTTCCAAATTTGTACATATTTTTTCCCCTCACAACCACATCAAATGCTCTGGCTATATTAGTAAGGTTCCAGAGTTGGAAATATTTCTTCATGATTCTGCCCAATTAAAAGTCTTTCTGGGTATACAACCTGGAAGGTTTAACTATGTCTTATGACTGCTTTTCCTGAAATCTCCTTTCTACTCCCCCTTTTCAGTTCCTTAACGTGAGGCACAGATCTAGTTTAAAAATTAGATTCTAAATATCCCTCTGGTTTTCTTCATGCTGCCTTTGATACCTCACTCCCTTAGCATTAATTTCTGCCAAATTCACTCTCAGGAATCTTTTTACTTAAAATACACACACATAGTATTTAAACGTCGTATGAACTCCTAAAGTTTATCTTAAATGTGACTCTTTGGAGCACTGAAATTATACTGACTTTTAACATATATTTTATGGTAAAAGTATTAGGTATAACATATGTCCTAAGAACAAACTTCATGAATTAGGAAATCAGTTACAAAGCATTTATTACATTACAGAAGTTTCTTAGAACGTTTAGATCTCTTGAAAAGGATGATGATGATACCTGTTACCCTAAGAGTCAGTACCAAGTGAAGAACATGCACAATGTTCAATTAAGTGTATGCCTTAATGTCAACTGAAATAAACACTGTTATCAAAGGATTCACATTCAAATTTGACTTGCCATAACAGACCTCATACATTATACACAAGTAGTAGGCAGTGGAGGTTTGCTGTACAGGGAAAGACCATGCATGGACTCTGGAGTCAGAAGCCTGGCTCCAAACACCCTGCTCAGTCATTCCTTGTTACTTTACCTGCATAAAGAGCATATTAATAACAACCATCATTATCTTGTGGGCTTCTTAGGATTTGCTACATTTCAAGCATTTAACTCAGGGCCCAACAGTAAGTGTGTAGTAAATGGTATTTTAATATTCTGATATTAAATTATGGAGAGAGAATGTTATACTTAAAATAATATTCACCTAAGGTTATGTGTCCTAGAATCTTACAAAATAATTATTTTGCATAAATTCTGTCCTGAGTTTTATAAAGTCCTGTTTGAAAAATACGTTTAACATTTTAAGAGTGCCTTTGTTATTAAAATTTTTGTCAACTTATAGAGTTTAGCCTATTTTCTAGCTTGGGTACAAAATTTCACATTAACATATCATACTGTAAGACTTTTGGACAAAAAATAGTTTATTACATCCAGTACTCCTGAGGATTTTTGGGGTGGAGAATTATAAATTATTTTATATCAGGAATCTATTCCTACATATTTTAAATTATGTTTTTCTTTGAAATAGATTTTTCTTATAAAAGAAATATTTGGGCAGTAGAAAAGTATAAAGATGATAACAAAGGTCACCAATAACACATAAAAAGTATGCCCCCTGTTAAACATTCTGATATATGTGCATATTTACATAGATATTTAGTTAAAATTGAACTGTTATATACTTGCTTCACCTGTCAGTGGGCAATTTATTTTAATAAGTATGGAGCTAAATAACCTTTAATGATGGAATATTCCATTGTATTGTTATGCCAGAATTTAATGAGTACTCTACTGATGAACATTCAGGTTGTCCTCATTCGTTTACTTATTTTGTTACTATAAAAATAACGATGAAGAACCTAGTGCATACATCATTATAATTTTGTTTACTTACACCCTTGGGATAACTTCCTATAAATGGAATGCTAGGTCAAAAGACATACTTATGCAAAGTTGCTATACAAGGTGAGCAAAAGTAGGTTTATAATTGTGATTATGTGAAGCACAGTTTATTCTCGTATTTTTATTTATTAATTATTGTATTATTTTCTGTATAAACAACTATAATCCTACTTTGCCCCACCCTGTGTATTATCATACACTTGTCCTGAATGTATCAAATTTAGACTCCCATCAATAGTATATGGAAATGCTCACATTCTCACATACTCATACTGGGTATTAAAAATATTTTAATTTTTGTCATCTCTCATTCTAAACATTAAATTTTATATAACACGACAGTAAGACAAAAATACCTTGGTCATCATGTTCTCCTCTCCATATAGCACTTCCATTTGGAAATTTCGGTAAGTGTTATCTATATGGTTGATTTTATTTACTGCTGAAGTGATTCCTGGGTTTTTGTCAATCATAACTTGGCCTAAAAGAAAAGATTAAAATTCATAAGAAATGTTACCTATTGAATTAAAAAAAGAAAAACTAAAACTGCATGAAATGGAAATGAAATGTATTTTCTTTGGTTTTATAGATAAAAACTGCATCTAATGTGTGTGAAGTGACATGCAATTCTAAAAATTCAACAGATTACTAAAAACTAACACCCAGCAGCCTCCAATATAAACACACAATAACTGTATGGGTACATTTTTAAGGAAACAGTTTTGAAGAGTTTGGGTCTACCTACTATTTTTCTATGTTTTTTGCTAAATCTCAAATGTACCAATACTGCAATAACTAAAAAGGTAGATCATAGGGAATTTGTAAAGTATAGAAAAAAGAGATGTAAGGCCCGAGGCAACATCTCAGAAAACACTAGCCCTGTAGCCATTGGCCTCAAATCAAATGTTTATTTTACTGTATATTTGAAATACATGCCTCCACTTTGGAAATATATACCAGCAAAATAATGTTTTCAAATAGAGGAAACAGATTCTTCAGTCTTAGCTAAATAAAATTTTCATTTAAATGGTTCGTTTTGTCAAATATTTGCTACAGCAGAAAAAGCTACCAAAATACATAAAATTCACCAGAAATGGTATACTGATACCCTTTAATCAAAGCCTACTTTTTTTTGTCAGCAGTTAAGAAATTTATAAGAATCTGCATTCTATCTCATTGCATAAGGAAAAATAATTTGATTTTTAAGTTAGTTAAAAGTATTCAATAATACAAATATGCTGAAATACAACCAGAATTTGTCCAGTTTCTCTCTGATAACTAGATACCTGATTTTGAATATGATAATATCAATAAATTCTAGTCAATCACTGTTCTTATCCTGTTCTGCTTCAGGTATCAGAACTCAATCATAGGAAAGCCTGGACTTGACATTTGCACCCAGTCATAATTATAAGGGTCTACTTAAGTATTTATTATGCTATTATTATGCATTATCAGCCCTTTTCATCAGTAAAACAAAGGAAGTGCATAACAGCATATTTCTCAAATCCTACCCATGCAAAATACCAAGCACTATATTTTAAAGATGAAACTAATTCCCGGAAGTTCTGACTATTATTCTACATTAAAATAACCTGCATGGGCATCAAATACTCATATAATGACAAGTGCAAAAGTAACATACACAAGCTATATATATA
>NW_006293784.1:2292920-2322518 GCF_000327345.1 Myotis davidii | reverse complement strand
CCCCCCCTCTTTCCCCCTCCCCCACTCCTGGTTCCCCTCCTGGCCCCCATCTCCAGCCTCTCTCCCACAAGCATCATTTCTAAAAGACTAGGAGCACTAAAAACCAAAGTATGGTGCTGACATACAGAAGAGGCTCAATTAGTTGAATCCATGAAAGTATGAGTAAATAGTGTTTTGCAATTGTGACTATAAAAATACTCAATTTCATGAAACCTAGCATTCAACACAGTCCCAAGGCCTACTAAAGCCTGTGTACCAAAGTGATGAGTTGCCAAAGAATTCTGCCAAAGCAAGTCATTTAAGTGTTATCTAAGCTTATGTACTGTGTACACACAAGCTTGAACTGATATTTAAAGCTTGCTATGACTCTGGAATGGGGATTCCAAATTGGCCCTCAAAAGAGAATGTAGTTTAAGATTCAGATGAAAATTAAAAAGATAAAATGCCTTGCTTCTGCAATTTGGCATTTAAAAAAATAATTTATAAAATTAGAACTTTGTAATTGCTTTCTAGCTCAGGAATATTCTTAGACATACCTACCAATTAAATGCTTGAAAGGTAGTTGATGATCTCGAAGGTTCAGGTGCGCAATATGTCCAACTCTGCTAAACCCTGAAGTCACATCTTGACCTTCAGGAAGCACAGCTCTCAAGATTTCTTCTGACTTAAAGTTTTCATAAGTTAGTTCCAAATTATATTTAGATATCTGTGGACTGACATTAAGCTGCTTTAAAATACTGAGTTCTGCTTCCTCAAAGGAATCATTAGTCAATATTTTATAGGGATCCAACATAATTAGTCTACTTTCTTCATCTTCTGGATCTTCAATCACACGTTTTATGCCCGGTCGCTGCAGTGCTGCCCTTTTAAGGGATCGCATCAATTTATTGACAATTTCTTTCCTCACTTTAAGCACTGGTATAGTGACTATCTTGTTAAAAGCTGTTCTATCCAGTGTTGTCATTCCTCGAACATCAGAGGGTGGTGAAAACAATTCTGAGTCACTTTGACTAGTTTCTATTTCAGGCATGGTTGAGAATCTTTTTCTTTGATCCAGCAAGAAAATACCAGGTGCTTTGCTGAGTTTCTGTACCAGTGATGTCCAAGCTAATGGGATCAATGATTCTGATTCAGTTATTCTACAGCTTTCCACTTTGAGAAGTCTTCTTAAGAATCCAAATGGCCTCCAGAAGATCCTAAAAAAGTATTCATTTAAAAATCATAAAGCTACAAACCAACTTACATGTGCACAATAGGTTTTGACAATGAAAACCTAAATTCTGTTTTACATAACCTGCTAAATGCTATTAATGAAAACTTTTAGTGGTGTGTGAGTATACGTACCATCTTTTCCAGGGCAGAATGACTTTTATTAGTGGTAAATAACAAATTTGCCCCTTCACCCCACCTGCTGCCAGGATGAGGGCTTAGTGATCTATCCACCTCCTATACTTAATGCACCTCTCCACCCACAGTTTGCTACAGAATACATTTAAGACTGAGATTTGAATTAAGGAATCATCTCTAAATAAAATGGTCATTATATTCATGGCTTTACCAACAGCAATATTTCCTAGGATATTATTGTGGTTGCTTATTGTGTCAGATGCTAAGCTAAATGCTTTACACACATCCAACTTGGGAGGCTTGTGGTATCGCATCTTCATTTTTTAAAAAGTACATTTTATTGATCTTTTACAGAGAGGAAGGGAGAGGGATAGAGAGAAACTGCGATGAGCTGCCCCCTGCACACCTCCTACTGGGGATGTACCCGCAACCAAGGTACATGCCTATGACTGGAATGGAACCTGGGACCCTTTAGTCCGCAGGCCAACGCTCTGTCCACCGAGCCAAACTGGTTAGGGGGCGCATTTTCATTTTATAAATGAGTAAACTAAAGCGCAGAAGTAGGTTAATTCACTCAGGTTCCTTGTCGGTAAATTGCTGAGCAAGGATTAAAACCCAGGTCTGAGTTTAGTGCCTGTTATTAATATACTGCAATGTTACCTTTGATGCTTTATTGCCCCAAGCCCTGCCTATAACGAGGTTTTGGTATTTTGAGGGCAGGGTTCTTTACTGAGTGTTATATACACGTGCCATTAAGAGTATCGGTTACTGTCCTGCGTGGAGTGGCTCAGTGGTTGAATGCTGACCAATGAGTCAGGAGGTCACACAGCTGATTCCCGGTCAGGGCACACGAGGGCTCGATCCCCAGTGTGGGGCATGCCTGAGGCAGCTCATCAACGATTCTCTCTCATCATTGATGTTTCTATCTCTTTCTCCCTCTCCCTTCCTCTCTGAAATCATATCTATATATCTTATATATATATAATTTTTTTTTCACTTTGCCTTCTTGAATACTAAAGAAGTAATTGCAAGAGGAACGGGTCCTGCCCCCAACCCTGTAAAACAAATGTCAGACTTCACAGCCAGGGTTCAAATTGGGTTGGTCCGGCAGTTAACCAGCTGTGTGGTCCTGCGTCAATTACTTAATAAGTCTGGATTCCCCTATATAAAATGTCGCTACAGGGTTTATCAGAAAGCTTTTGAAAAGAATAAACCGTTCCTCACTACCCGGCACTCGAACCTGGGCTCAGCACTAGGGCTGAAAATGGGTGACCTCGCGACGTTTAGGCGCCGGGGCAGACAGGTACTGCAGGCGACGCTCAGCCCCTACGAACTAAAAAAGGCCCCGCGGCGGCCACCTCCCCAAGGTCACCACCTAATTCCTGGTGTCGCGCCGCATCTGGCTCCGCGACTCAGGTCCCTCACCTCATGCTCTGGTGCAGCTCGGAAAAGGGTTGCGGGTGGGTGGGTTGGCTCTGGATGACATCATCACTGCTCGCCGCGAGGAGAAACGTCATCATATCGCGCCGATTCCCACCTATCTCGGGGGCCTTGTGGAGGTCCGGGAGCCCGGAAGGGCCGGGCCTAAAGCTCCGCCTCTGGCGCGACTGACGACGGGAGGGCAGGGGTAGTAGCTCCCAGATGGACCTGGTCGTTGGCCAGCGAGCATCATGGAGGCGCCCTGGGGAGTCATCAATGTCCAGCCGGGCTGGTACGTCTCTTCCCAGCAGCCCGAGGAGGCGGAGGCGCAGGCAGAAGAGTTGAGCCCGTTGCTAAGCAACGTAAGTTGGCTCCGCTACCCTCTTGGCATTGCCTGCCACCGGCTCCCCTGAAGTGCCTGCCAAATAAGACCGGGAAAAGAAGGGGGTTGGCACGGGAGAGGGGCGTGGGCCGTGGGGCCCACTGGCAGCAGTAGAGATTCAGGTTGGGCGGGGTGCATCCATGTGAGAGCACCCTAAGTGCCCTGGAAGAAAGCTGACTCCAGGCGCAGGTGGGACAGGTACCGCGGGATACGCGACCGGAGGAGCAGCCCTTGGGTTAGGCAGCTCACTGCTGTTCCTAGTTGTCTTTGTCAGCTTCCCGTTTCCCCCACCAGTCTTGTGAGGTTTTTGCAAGAGTCACAAGATTTTTCTGTTCTTGACTTAGTCATTGGTGGCCTGTAAACACCTTAATACAAAGATCCTTAACTGTAAAGGAGTGGAGGTGGCCCGGTAGTAAGTACATATAACACTTTCCTGACCCCGAGGCCTGTGCCATGGGTACTCGGCATTTTAACTCAAGTCCCTGAATTAACAGGTTCTAGGACCTTGTTCCCAAAGGCTATTTTGGGGGTGGGTGTTTTCAGAAATATCTCAGGAGCAAAATGAATTGCTGATTCTACCGTCATTGCAAGGTATTCTTGACCATACTTCCAGTTGGGTGGACTTAATTCATTAAGTAATACAAATAAAAATTAGCCCTAGCCGGTTTGGCTCACTGGGTAGAACGTCAGCCTGCGGACTGAAGGAAGGGTAGCAGGTTAGATTAGGGTCAAGGGCTCCTACCTTGGTTGGAGGCTCTATCCCCAACTCTGTTCAGGGTGCATGCGGGAGGCAACCAATCGATGTGTGTCTCATGTTTCTTTTTCTCTCTTCTCTCTTCCACTGTCTCTAAAAAAAAAAAAAATCAATGGAAAATATCCTCGTGTGAGGATTAACAAAACGAAACAAAACTTAGTGTTGCCCTACTAGTAATTGGGGAACAACAGTTGTGTACAGCAGCCTCAAGATGACTCAGGAAGTCTTCAGTAATCACGAGCTGAGGCCATCAGCCTGCTCTCCCTCCCCGCACCATTCCATCTCTTCCTGAAGCTACCTGGCTTCTGTAGCGGTGGAGAGGATTCTCCCAGGAAACTAGATTCCTGGAGCTGCTGCTGGGAGGTGAGAAGGGAAGGAAAGGAAAGCAACTAGTCCTGACCGGGCAGCTAGTGTGTCACACCATGGTTGTGGTCCTGCAGATAACCTGTCAGTCATTTCTCGATGAAACTTGAATTCACCATGCAAACATTTAACACTATTAAATTTGGGTGCTTACAGGAACGTCACAGACAAGGATCCCCAGGTGTTTCATATGGTTTCTCAGTGTTTAATTTGATGAATGCCATCATGGGAAGTGGCATCCTTGGCTTAGCTTTTGTTACGGCTCACACTGGTATCCTTGGATTTAGGTGAGTTTTTTCTTATTTTACCATTACTTTCACCACCTTCCCCCCTCCATTTGGATAGTACAGTAAGACAAATGAGATAGACTCCAGAAGCTGGTGTTATCCAATTTCTAATTAAGTTATTTCTGGAATTTTAGCATTTGTTGTTGTTGTTAGTTTGTAGCTTGGAGGAATGCTATATAATTTGCATTTTTTAAATCCAAAAGTGTGGCTAACTTAAAAAAATGGGAGACTTGATCTACACTAGTTTATGACCTTAAGAAGTGACTTATTTGTTGTGTCATGTTGGCCAAAGTGAATCAAGATTTATCAGCCATGCAGATTACTTATAAATAGCAATTTTGTGAGTGTAAGTGAAGCACAGAATCTTTTCCTTGCTATCTAACTCCTCCTGTCCTCCCACTGGTAAGTAGCCTTTTTCCTTTCCGAGGCCAGATGTGGTCTGTGCCTATTTCTTTTCATCTTTCAAGACTCTGCTCATACGCCAATTTGCCCAAAATAAAAGACATTCCTAGCTTTTCTGTGCTCCCATAGTACTTTGTATATTCATTTTGTTATTATCATTTAATATAATGATTTGTTTGCAAATTAGTTTCACCACTAAACTCTTAAATCCTGTAGAACTGAACCTTATCTTTAGCATCTAGCACCAGGGTTGGTAGAATGAACATACTTGTTTTGTCAGTAGAAGAAGATCTATTTTACTAGTAAATTTAAAATATTCAGTGTCATTTAGGTGTTTTAAATTATTTTTTATTTCATTATTTTATTTTTCAAGTAATAAAAGGAAGTTTATTTAGCCCAGCCAGTGTAGCTCAGTGTTTGAATGTTGACCTATGCACCAGGAGGTCATAGTTTGATTCCTGGTTGGGCGTGCAGGAGACAGCTGATCAATGATTCTCTCTCATCATTAATATGTTTCTATCTCTCCCTCTCCCTTCCTCTCTGAAATCAATTAATATATATACATACATATATTTTTTTTAAAAGAAAGTTACAGAGGAAGAAGTAGTGAGCCAGATGGGCTGTGTAGGCTCAGGAAACAAGTTACAGAGACAAAAGAGGGCCCCTTGGAGCTTAGGAGAGAGAAAGGCAAAGGTACTGCACCCGGGGAAAGAAGAGGGGAAGAAAACCCTCCTCCCGAGTGTTCCCTAGGTTATTTTTATTTTGAATTTCTTGATAAGCAAACCAACTTTTAAGTAACTCAACTTGTTTTTATTATGGGAGGTATTCATCGCAAATTTTATAACTTTAAAACTTCAAAATAGGAAAAATAGTCAAAAAAGGGAAATATTAAAAGATTATTGAGTGGCTGAACCATCAGTCAGTAAACAAGAGTGCTAAAATAGGAAATTCGTTTTTACTTTAAATAAAGCTTGTTTCTTTCTGATTTTTTCCTAGTTTAAAAGCAGTGTATTTTCACTTAAATAAAATTTGGTAAATACAGAAAAGTATCTTCTTACTTTCTTCAGTGACCATAACCCAACTACTCAAAGATAGTCTCTGTGAGACTTTAAAAAAAATTACTGTTGTAAGAGATACGGTAAAAAACCTTTTTTTATACCCTTTTGTATTTTAGTTTTTTGCTGCTGATAGTTGCTCTTCTGGCTTCTTTCTCAGTTCATCTCCTGCTTAGTATGTGTATTCAGACAGGTGAGTAAAAACATTATGCTGATCCATTTGATGAAGCAACCCTTGAGATTGTATTCACGTATAAGATTTGATGTCTCACATCTAATTTCCACTGGGCATACATTATTACCAGGCAGTGTGATTGAAATGGAGAATTTCAAAAGGCCAGGATATATAGAGACAGTTCTGTTGGGCAATATCTAAGGACAGGATGGGAGGAGGAAACTAGCATTCTTACCTGCCTTTCACCACAACACAACATAGTTTTCTGGGTTAGAGGACATTGTGGGAAGGACCACAAATGAGTTCAAAGGATCCAAACCTCATGCTAATGGGGAAGCAATAGACAAGGGTTCATTCTGATCACATTTCTAGGGTGACCATTTCCTCAAGGAGCACACCTTTCAGATCTACTGCTGCCTTCCCTGCCTCCTCTCTGTCTGCCGGAATTAAGATTGGAGGAGAAAAGGTCACTAAGCTTTGGATTTATTTACATGGTTTGTAGTTTTACTTGCAGTCTAGAATAAGGTAGTTTTTATAAGTGACAGCTGCATATGCAATTAATATAATATGTTTATGTGTATTTTTTCCATTTAGAGAACTTTATCATGCAATTCAGTATTGAATGGGTTAAGTTGTAATAAAAAATACAGTAAATGAATTACAGAACTGCTTTTATAAGATGTTTCTTTTGGCATTAACAGATATTCTATGTTCATCAATCCTGGTCTTTTTATCTGTCTAGTCTCTTTGTCTTTGGATTAGGTCAATTATGATGCCAAAATCATGAGTTTAATATCTATGTGGCTGAGTTCACTTTGTTCTAGCTGGTCTTGTAGTTTTCAGATTTTAAGAAGCATAAGAGATACATAAAATAAATAAAAATGGAATTATTCTGACTGGCATATGTGAGAACTACCCAAAGGCATTTTGTGAGAATTTTAAGACTCTTTAAAACACAGCTCTAAACCCATAGCTCTAGTCTATTTTCCTAAAATCTGTCAATGCCTCAGACACACCTGCAGATCTTTGTATAAACAGACATTTCTAAGAATCTGAGGTGGATTTCAGAAGTACATTTTTAAGAAGTTCTCCAGGTAATTCTTAGGCAAAACTGGTTCAGGATCCATAGTTCATAGCAGTAACTGTGCCAATGCCTTTGACCATCCAGCCTACAAGTGTACGCCCCTGCTTTCAAGGGGATTGGGCAAAAGTACAGGCAGGTAAAAAGGCTAGGAAACAATGCAAATATTAATTTCAAAGTAACAAGTTGTTCATAATAGCATCTCAAATTCAGGAATAATAGCATTAAAAGAAGTATATTTGTAAATCCTCCTGCTACCTGACTAGAATTTTAATGACGTATTTTGAAATTGTTATTCTTCTTCTGAAAAACTTATTTTTACTTGATTGTGGTAGTTACCTAATACCTTCATATTTTATTATGGATTCTACTAAAAGATGAATACCTTTAAAAATACGTTTTTATTGATTTCAGAAAGGATGGGAGAGGGAGAGAGATAGAAACATCAGTGATGAAAGAGAATCATTGATTGGCTGCCTCCTGTCCACACCCTACTGGGGATCAAGCCTGCAACCCAGGCATGTGCCCTGACTGGGAATCGAACCGTGACCTCCTGGTTCATAGGTCAACGCTCAACCATTGAGCCAGACCAGCTGGGCAATGATGAGTATCTTAATCAACTATGTGACAATTATGTTTTCACTAACTAAAATTTTTTGTTTTATTAATTTCACTTACTTGGGAGTAATATTCAGTTTATGAAGATTTCCAAGTAAGGCTAAATATGCTGTTCTCCTTCAGTTCATCAATATTTATCTTTAAAATTCTGATACTGTTCTTTTCTATAACTTTGGGGCATATAAAGTGAAAACCTCTGTTTTTCTTTCTTTTTCTTTGATTTTTTTGTAGCTTTCTTGGTCTGTGAACTAACTTCATGGTTCTTCATATACACTGATGCACCTTGCACCTGTCTTCTGTTGATTGAATTCCTTCAGTCATTGTAAAATTCTCTGTGGAGGTAGGCTTTTAAAATATATACATATATACTAGAGAATAACATGTAGATAAATTTTCTCCTCAGTTTACTGAACTACTATAAAGGAGTATTGTGCTTAGATAGAACTCATTGGTCAGAGAAAGCTTTATGGTAAGTCTTTACAAAATAACTCCTTTATGTATTTGCATGGAGGTAAAAGGCGAAGAGAAATTTTTATCTTTACAAAAGTAAAGGACTCCTTCATATGAAATTCTGCTATTTTAGGTTTTATATAAGGTTTGGGTTCCATCAGGACTTTTCTTGTGAGCTAAGGTAGCAGCATATAAGGCACTTTAATCTCTTTAGCCTTAGTTTGTCATCTATAAAAATGGTAATGATAAAACTTTCCTCTTGGGTTTATTGTGAGAATGAAATAAAATGATATATATAAAATGCCAGGTCCTTGGTAAATACTAAGTTTTATTATTATGAGTTCTCATTGGAGCAGAACCCTTAAGGATTTTTAACTGTGCTGAGAAACAGTTGGCTTATTGTGATTCTGTGGAAAATTTCTATGCTCTGGGAATAAACTCATAGTCCCCCCTCTTCTGGCTTCCATATCCTTATCACCAACGGGGAATGAGAGTTTTAGAACTCTGCGTGCTTTTGGTCAAATCCCTACTCCCTAGTCCTCAATCCCCACTACTCACTTAATTGTTACCAATATTTGCCTTGACATCATTTGGATAATTACATTATACCATTTATCTCAATTTCTAATCAGTCACCACAAGAGTCCTAGGTTAGCCTGGCCGATGTGCCTCACTGGTTGAGCATTAACCCATGAACCAGGAGGTCAGGGTTTGATTCCCATTCAGGGCACATGCCCAGTTTGCTGCTCTATGCCCACTTGGGGGTGTGCAGAAGGCAGCTGATTGATAATTCTCTCTCGTTCTCCCTTCCTCTCTCTGAATCAATAAAAACACATTTTTAAAAAAAGAATGCTAGTTTATCCTTCATTTCCCAGACTAATTCCATATGGCTCTGTTAACCGTATTCTAACTTCATCTCCCACTCCTCCCAAACTCCTGAAACCCTTCCACTTTGCTCTCAAGAATTCATGATCAGTCAGCAGCAAAACTGTGTCCTCAGTTTTTCTCTAAACATTTCCTTCACTTTCTTACTCGGAGAGGACCTAAGTCTTTTTTGAGGACACTGTAGTGCTCTCAGATAGCCACTCTCTTCTCTCCCATGTCCCTCATACTAGTCTGGAGATGACCCTCCAAAATCTTGGGGAAAATGATTTCATTATAGAATTCTGTACCCAGACAAATTATTATTTAAATGTGATGATAGAATAATGACATTTTTTATACATGAAAGGACTCAAAAATTATCTACCATGCATCCTTACTTACTGAGCAATGAAAGATGCCATTTACCAAAGTTAGGGAATAAAAAAAAAAAAACAGGGAATCTAGCACAGAAGAGAAGTAAAGGTAATTTCCAGGACAACAATGGAACAGCACATCTAAGAGCCACCCCAGATGGGAGTAGTTCTTTTTACATATGCACCATCAGCCCTCCAGGCTGCCCTCAGGATGTGTTCAGGATAGAAACCCTTTTCTTTTTCATCTTCCTGAAGGGAATGCCCTTCTCATTTCTCTGTCTAGCTCCAATTTGGCTCACAGTACCTGAGTAAGTTAACTTCAGGCCTGACCATTTCAAAGGAGTGAGAATCAAATCGTGGGAGATAGAGACAAGGTATCAGGGGAATAAAAGAAAGAAGCAGGCTAAGCAATGTGGGAGTTAGAATTGAGAGGAGCTGAAGTTTGAATGAATGTGAAAAGTAATGGAGAAAGAGATGTCTAAGGATATCTCTCAGATTTCTGGCCTGGGCCACTGGGTCATTTATAGTATCATTTATGAAGATAAGAACTCAGCAGAAGGTGTTGGTTCAAAATAAAAATGAATTCCGTTTTGGATATGTGGACTTTGAAGTATATCTAGATGGACAGTTCTAGAACATAAGCCCAGAATAGAGGTTAATTTATTCATTCAATACTCTTATCTACAGAGATAAATAAGACTCACTTCCCTGTAAAAGCTCATCTATAATAATAAAAGTGTAATATGCTAATTAGACCAGATGTCCTTCCAGACGACTGTCCGGATGAAGCCAGGGCTACGAGGGCAAATTCTGTGCATTGGGCCTACTAGAGTAGTCTTATAATAGGGGAGACAAATGCTTATAGTCTAATAATAGGGGAACAAATAATTTATACTGTAGTATGATAAATGTAACAATTCAAATATGTGCAGGGTGCAGTGATAACTCAGAGGAGGGAGTGATCTGCCTTGTCGGGTGGGGAGTGAGGGTCAGTAAATATTATTGGAGGACTGAGCTAACAAGGAATTTGATTGGCAGACAAGGCAAGAGGGAATACAAAGGTACAAAGGCATATACTGCACATTTTACTTAAGGTATAAAAAATAGCTTACTATTATTCATGCACAAAGTACACAGAAGAAAATGAAACTGAAGAGACAGGCAAGTGTCAGACCCTAAAGAATTTGGAGTTGCAGTTGAGGCAGTGAGAAGGCACTGAGGTGTTTGAAAAGAGTCAAGGTAGTCCTGCCGGGGGACTCAGTGGTTGAGTGCTGACCTATGACCCAGGAGGTCATGGTTTGATTCCTGGTCAGGGCACATGCCTGAGTTGTGGGCTTGATCCCCAGTGTGGGGTGTGCAGGAGGCAGCCAATCAGTGATTCTCATCCTTGGTGTTTCTATTTTTCTTTCCATCTCCCTTCCTCTCTGAAATCAATAAAAATATATAAATTTAAAAAAGAAAGCGTCAAAGAATAAAATGGTCCCTTATGCTCCGGATATTGTTTTTTACTTACCGCTCTAGAACAGTAATTCTCAATACCATCCGCCACAACACTCTCCCCTTTTATATATAAAAAATTCTAGATGCTCCCTTTGCTATCTGAAATGAAATTCCTAGAGGTACTATGACTGTGATGGGCTGCATAATGGTTCCCCCAAATATGTCTATATCCTAATCCTTGGAACCTGTGAATGCTAATTTAAATGACAAAAAGGACTTTGCAGATGTGATTAAGTTAAGAATATTGAGATGGGTAGATTATCCTGGTGGACTCTAAATGTGTCATGGAGGCAACGAGGTATCATCTCACACCTGTCAGGATGGCTATCGTCAACAAACCAACAAAGGAGAAGTGCTGGAGAGGATGTGGAGAAAAAGGAACCCTTCTGCACTGCTGATGGGAATGCAGACTGGTGCAGCCACTGTGGAGAACAGTATGGAGTTTGCTCAAAAAGTTAAAAATGGAACTCCCATTTGACCCAGTGATCCCACTATTGCATGTCAATTATGCCTCAAGAAAGCTGTTTTTATCAAAATGTAAACAGCACAAGAGTGGGGCACCCACTAAATGATACCAACACACTACTGTGCTTTCATTAGAGTTTCTCAGACTGGTTTATAATCATTTCATTTATAAGGTTTAACAACAAGCACCAGTACCATCAAACCTCAGAGGGAAGGTAGGGGAGGGGAGGGGTAAAGGGGAGAGATCAACCAAAGAACTTGTATGCAGGCATATAAGCCTAACCAATGGACACAGACACCAGGGGGGTCAGGGCATAAGTCGGGGGGTTGGGGGGGAATGGGGCGATAAGGACACATAGGTAAAACCTTAATTAATAAAGGAAAAAAATTAACTGTAAGGCTTTACAGGCATTCTATACAAAAATATAAAAGAATGAATGAATGAATAAATAAATAAATAAATATGTCGTGGAGGGAAACCGCAGACAGAAGAGAAGAAGGCATTGTGCCCACAGAGGCAGAGATATGGCCACAGATGAAGGCAGGCTAGCAGTCACCAGAAACTGGAAAAGACAAGGAGTGGGTTCTCCCTGGAGCCTCTGAGGGACCATGGCCCTGTTGACACCTTGATTTTGACCCACTAAAACTAGGCCTCCAGAACTGTTAGTTAATTTCTGTTGTTTGTGAAAATATGTTCCAGCAGTCATGGGAAACTAAATCTACTTATACAAAAATAATATTGTACAGTAGAAAAAAGGAGACCTAAAACCAAAGTAAATGCTGTTGGTTATATGATTTTTCTAAATGGTGAACAATTTTTGACAAAGTTCCAAACAAAACAAAATATACATTTACATGGTAGTTACATTCCTTGAAAATTTAGTGTATATTTAAACTACCATTGTTTTCTTAGCATTTACCAAACCGTGCTTGACACACAGAGGGTATTTAATAAAAGCTGGATGCATGGGCTATGAATGGATGGATGTATTAGAGCTACAGAGAGATTCTGTTTTAAAAGTTCCTAAATAGTCCTAACTGGTTTGGCTCAGTGGATAGAGCATTAGCCTGTGGACTGAAAGGTCCCAGGTTCAATTCCGGTCAAGGGCATGTACCAGGGGTGGGCAAACTTTTTGACTCGAGGGCCACAATGGGTTCTTAAACTGGACCGGAGGGCCAGAACAAAACCATGGATGGAGTGTTTGTGTGAACTAATATAAATTCAAAGTAAACATCATTACATAAAAGGGTACGGTCTTTTTTTTTTTAGTTTTATTCATTTCAAACGGGCCGGATCCAGCCTGCGGGCCGGGACGTAGTTTGCCCACTGCTGGCATGTACCTTGGTTGAGGGCACATCCCCAGTAGGGGGTGTGCAGGAGGCAGCTGAATGGATGTTTCTCTCTCATTGATGTTTCTAACTGTCTATCCCTCTCCCCTCCTCTCTGTAAAAAAAATCAATAAAAATATATTTAAAAAAAAAAAACCAAAAAATAATTTTAAAAATTTTTTAAAGTTCCTAAATAAATAAATGTTCCAAATTCAACACACAAGGTAAAAATTATGTATAGTCAAAATTACCTTTGAAAGTTTCTTATATAGGCCCTGGCTGGTTTCTCAGTGGTTAGAGCTTTAGCCCGAGGACCAAAGGGTCTCAAGTTCCATTCTTGGTCCAGGGCATGTACCTTGGTTTCAGGTTCCACAGCCCCAGTAAGAGTTGGTGCGTGAGGCAACCAGTTGATCTCTCTCTCACACATTGACGTTTCTCTCGCTCTCTTTCCCCCTCCTACTTCCCTTCCACTCTCTCTAGAAATCAATGGAAAAAATATCCTCAGGTGATTAAAAATTTTTTTTTCCTATAGTTTATAAAATAGTGTTCAACATTTAAATGACCTGTTGGATGTCACTAACATACCATTTCTCAATAAAGCTGAGAGCCTTTTTTTGGTTTGTTTGTTTGTTTGTTTATTTGTTTGTCAAGCCTTAGTCTGGGCACCATATAAAGGGTATGGATTGCTTCATGGTCATGATGAATCTCATTCAGCCCTGCAAGATGCTCTCACTGAGAGCACACAAGAACGGAACTGATCAAAAGAATATAGAATCCTTTTACATCTCATGTGCAATGTGAGCACTTTTCATCTCTTTTTCTTCTTGTCATTAGTGAGCATGGTTCAGTAGACCCACAGTTAATTAAGTGGGCTGATTATGTGACCCCATCTTCAGTGGACTGGGGTTCTTGTCACATCCTTTTGCTAATGAGTAGTTCTCAGTTGAGCTTGATTTTTCTCTTCCAAGTGCATTTGGCAGTCTAGACACATTTCTGGTTGTCACAGGTCCACTGGCAGCTAGAGGATAAAGGCCAAGGATGCTGCTGACCATCCCACAACGCACAGGACAGCCCTGCACTATAAAGAATGATCCAACCCAAAACTGTTAGTAGTGTCAAATCTGAGAAACCCGGGGCCAGGTTATGTGTGTGCTTTGCTCATGTAGTGACTCCTCCATCCTGTTGGCCTTGACGTTAGAGAAGTGCTTCCTTAAGCAGAAATTGAACATGATGTTATTGAACTACAGGGAATGGGTGGGTGTGAATCTCTGTAGGTTAAACATATTTTTAAATTAACCTGCTATTTTATTTAATCAAAAGTAATCTCTGGTCACACACGTGTGCATACATGTGTACGTATGTGTGTACTTGTGCAGGAGAGTGTGGAGCATTTCCCATCTATTCTCTCCACTTCTAGTCTCATTTCCCAGAGCTAGCAACATAAAACGTTTTTGTTTTTAATTCTTTCGGTGTTATCTTCCTAAGTCTAAATAATAGTCTTCTACTTTTGTTTATTGATTTAACAGACTATCTGTTGACACTTCATTACCAAAGGTCAGGATTTCTCCTTTCTAATTTTCATTTGTTTGTATTTAATTTCATTGAATATTTTGTAATTCTAAATAATACATTTAAATCTTTATTTTTCTTCCATGTTCTTGAGATAGTTCCTCTCGATGCTCTGCTATATGTGGTTATGAGTGCTCCCATCATTTCTTTCACCTGTCTTCCTATTTTCCACAGTCTTTCTGCTGTACTCTTACACTGACAAGGTCTCTATTCTCTAATCATATGTAAGTTGTTCTTGTTTTATCTATAAGTTGAGTCTGAAATTGAAAACTAATGAATAATATTTATAGGATCTGATTATATAAATATTGTTCACTTCAGAGCCAAGCAGTAGATTGGGATTCCAGAACCCCTTATGTATGAGTTATCATGGCCTCTGTGCCATTTGAAAGGAGGATATTCCTAGTAGTCCAGTATTCTTTTTCTTTTTTCTACATTGAGTTCTCTAAAAATATGCCACATTTAGTTGATAAAATGCCATTTAAGTACCTATTAAGAAAGAAGAAAAGTGGCAATATAATTGCATAGTAGACATCCAATAAATGAATGGCCTGCATGACAC
The DNA here is from genome assembly GCF_000327345.1 of Myotis davidii. Taxonomy (NCBI): domain Eukaryota; kingdom Metazoa; phylum Chordata; class Mammalia; order Chiroptera; family Vespertilionidae; genus Myotis; species Myotis davidii. Next base: position 2,307,522 of record NW_006293784.1, on the reverse strand, counting down.
TCTTAGCGAGAAAAAAGGTGAGAGGAAAATGATGGAAAACACAAGAAAGAAAAGAATGTCGAAAAAATAAGAGTGCATTCCAAATGGCCGACTTTCTGAGAGTTGAACTGTATTTGACTAACTCATGCCCCTCAGTCCAGATCCAAAGATAATATTGCTGCTGCTGAAGCTTGGGCTTTGTGCTGTAACCACAGTTTATTAATTGTCCTGTTTCATTGAGGGGAAAATGCAAAGCAGACAGAACACTGGAGTAACTAGCTGGAAATATTCCACTACTTCATGGGAAGCAGCTTTCCAAACGATTCCTGTAGAGGCCAAAGTCTTGGTCTAGCCAAAATAGCACTAAAGTGTACCTTGATGGTACATTAAAGAAGAAATTTTCCCCCAATTTACTTCATTAGGATTTATAGCCTTTCTGCCGCCTCAAAAGCATAACATTGATTTCTTAAATATAAAAAAATTATTTCCTAAAATAGATCGCTAGACTGCTTTCAGTTATTTATTTAAGGGGAATTATGCCAGGTATTGCTTATATGAATTCCTGTAAAAGACTGAATTCATTTCATAATTTTCATAATTAATGTTATTCCTAATCTGTAGAAATATGCTACTAATGTGATTGATCATTACCACATCTTATTCTGATATCAAAACATCTTTCACTTTAAGATATTAAAACGTTGATCATGTAAACGAGCAGCAAAAATATCCCTTATTAGTAGACAAATTGATACCTAAATTACTGAACACCAGAGAAATTAAAAACTGCAGCTAAATAAGCCCTATCAGATATTTGGGGGAGGAAACCAAACTGTTCAAGTGATATTGTTTTTAAAAGTAAAGTTTTACCACTCTGTTATACTCATTGTAGAGTATTTAAATCCCCCCCTAAAAAAAGGAAGACAAAGAAGACTACATAATTGTTTGTTTATAATCTATTCCACTGTTTTTGTGTTTTGCTTTATAAATCATATTTGAATCCTATTTCTTTACTTTATATTGACATTTTTATGCTATTATAAACGTAGTTTTTAATAGCTACATATTATTTAATCAGATATACCTATCATAATTTACTTAACTACCTTACCATTGTTTAGCACTTAAGTAGTTTTTTATTGTCAATATAAATAATGCATGATGAGCATCTTTGCATATAATGATTTCTCTGGTTTTTGTCTTGTTTCCTCAAGATGCATGCTCCTAGTGGTCAAATGTTATAAATATTTTAAAGGCTCCTTGTTCAAATTGAAGTCCAAAAATCAGTACCAATTTATACTGTTTCCAGTATCTTAAGTGTCCAAATGACAGAATTTTAAAAGTATTTCACTGGTGTTGATTTGGTTTATATGTTGAGATGATTCAGAAAACCATTAAAAAGTGAATATGTAGAGATAAAGCATTTGACTGACTGTACATATTTTGGTTCAGCCTTATTGTTAAACCAGAGGCCAATGTTCATAGTCACAATGTCTCAGATGTGGAAAAGGGCATCTGATTTTTGCAACATAGAAGTATGATGCCAGGGACAGAACTGAATGACTAGCCAGACATGCTGAGTTGAAAGATAGAGTTAGGATTTGAACATTGTACTCAGTCTCCACTTTATAGTCTAAGCCCTTTTCACTGTAAATTTGGGAGTGTGCTGCATTTAGAGATATTTTCATAAAACTAGAAAATAAGAGAGAAATTTGAGATTGCTAAAATGTATGCCACTATTGTCAGAAGTTGCAATTACAGCTGTCTTATTGTGCTGTTTTTTAAATTATCTTTTCTGCAATAATAAAGGTTGTGTTCTAATGAAAAAAATTAAGAATAAACCTTTAATTTACTTAAATTTTGATAGCTGAAATACAGGTTCTTTTGCGATCTTTTAATATGATTTTTGCTTTTGGGAAAGTTATTTGCTTTTTATGTTTATTAAATATATAATCTATACTTGTTTATGCTGTTTAAAAATAAACCCTAGTTAAACTTTTTGATGAGTATTATCTTTTTTTAAAATATGTTTTTATTGCTTTCAGAGAGAGAAAGGGAGAGGGAGAGACAGAGGCATCCATGAGAGAGAAACATTGCACGCCTCCTGCTGGGTATCCAGCCTGCAACCAGGGTATGTGCCCTGACCGGGAATTGAACCCAGGCCCTCCTGGTGCATGAGTCAGTGCTCAACTACTGAGCCACACTGGCTGGGCATAATGAGTATTATCTTGATAACATGCTCACCAATTTAGAAACTGATGCAAAGTAGGTCATCTTAAAAGCAAGTTATTTGAACAAAACAGAAATAGACTCATAGATACAAATAACAAACTGGTGGTTGCCAGAGGAGTGGAGAATGACAGGGTGGGTGAAACAGGTGAAGGAGAATAAGAGGTAGAAACTTCAGTTATAAAATAATAAGTCATGGGGATGTAACATACAGCATGAGAAATGTTGACAATAATATTGTAATAACTTTATATGGTGACAGATGGAAACTGTACATTACAAACTAATTTTGTAATGTACAAAAATAGTGAGTCACTGCATTGTATACCTGAAACTAATAGTGGATGTCAACTCTAATTCAATAAAAATAAATTGCATTATTTGATATAACACTGAAAATTCTTCTTGCTTAAAATTCTTGGAAGGAAAGTTTTTCTTAAGAAAGACTATATTTAATTATACTATAAAGGAGGGATATTGCCCTGGCCAGGTGGTGCAATTGGTCAGAGTCTTCTGGTATAGCAAAAGGTTGTGGATTCGATTCCCTGTCAGGGCATGTATGGTAGGCAACAGATCAATGTTTCTTTCTCACATCGATGTCTGTCTCTCTCTCCCCGCCTCCTCCCCACTTCCTCTCTTTAAAAAAACAAACAATAAAACATCCTTGGGTGAGGATTTTTTTAAAAGTATGTAAAAAATAAGCAATGATGTTTCTTTAATCTCATGCCTTGTCGTGACTGATCAGAGACCTTCTGGACACTTGGGTCACATACACATATTATATAATAAAACTAGAGGCCCAGTGCACGACACTTGTGCACTTGGTGGTGGGGGATGGTCCCTCAGCCCAGCCTGCATCCTCTCACAGTCCAGGAGTCCTTGGGGGATGTCCGACTGATGGCTTAGGCATGCAGGGCGTGGGCCTAAGCTGGCAGTCGGACATCCTTAGCATTGCTACAGAGTCAGGAGAGGATCCTGCCACCACCACTGCACTCCCCAGCTGTAAGCCGGCTTCTGGCTGAGTGGCGCTCCCCTTGTTCAAGGGCTAACTGTATAGTACTTAAAATCAACCCCTGTAAAATGATTACTGAAGTCTTTCCTTGTTAAAGCATGAAGTTTCCTACTTAAAATCAACTTATATATCCCCAATTCAAAACTAATTTGTCTTTGCCTGTTATGCTTGGTAGGATGTAAATTGCTGTACCATCCAAAAAGTTTGTAAATCCTTTGATCAACTCTGATAATAAAGTTAAAATCTTAAATGTATACTTGGCAAGAAAAGTTAGTATTTTTGTTCTTAATTATTAAAACTTACTTTTTTCAGCATTTCACTGTTTTCTCTTAGACCAGTGATGGCGAACCTTTTGAGCTCGGTGTGTCAGCATTTTGAAAAACCCTAACTTAACTCTGGTGTCATGTCACATATAGAAATTTTTTGATATTTGCAACCATAGTAAAAGAAAGACTTATATTTCTGATATTTATTTTATATATTTAAATGCCATTTAACAAAGAAAAATCAACCAAAACAATGAGTTCGCGTGTCACCTCTGACACATGTGTCATAGGTTCGCCATCGCTGTCTTAGACCATGTTGTTATAATATGTAAAGGCCATAGATGGTATTTAAAGTCCTTATTTTTACATACCTGGAAGTCTTACTTATGAAACAATAGAAGAATTTTTTTTTGCTAATTTAGTGGCAGTTTAAAGAAAACCCATATATAGCTTGAGGGGATGTATGAAAACTTGCTTTAAGAAATGCTGAGCCATATCTCTGACTCAATAGGAGATGTGTGTTCCCACCAAGCCTTGGGGTTTGGTAGTGTGCTTCTTTTTAGTATAAGAAGTATGCGGTTAAGCACTTGTCCACACTGTAGGATTATACAAATGTTTTTACTTTTCTTATTTTTACCAGTGGTGTCACTAGTTAGAGCATGAAGCTATATGGATTGAGGAAAAATGTAGTGCTTTTATGAGCCATTGAATTTTCATCTGTGTCCACATTTTTTGAACATATGAAATGAGAATGTATGAAATGAGATGAGAGTAATTTTATACTCTTTTATGATGAAAAAAGAAAACGTATGCCTTACTAATTGTGGGATAAGGGTATTTTTTTCTATCATGAGCAGTGTCATTACCCTAGGTAGCTGGAAAAGTAAATGTTTCTGAAAGTATGATACAACTTTCATACTTGAACTTTATTTGCATATGCAGTTTCCAGAAACTTGCCAACAAAAACTTACATTTGGACAGTGCAGTAGGCAAGTAACTGTTTAGTGAGAAATGGGGTTTGTTCTTGAGTAATTATTCCATTTGGATTAATGCAGCCTGGGTGGTGGTTAGACAACCTTGGAGTTTGCTAAGCTCTACTTCTTCTTAGAGGACTCTATCCTTGCAGACCGTAAGTCTTCAACAGTGTCCCAAAAAGTGGTTACTTCTACTTTAAATTTATTGTGACCATCCAATAGCTGTAAGGTAGTAGTGGAACAACTTTCTTCCCTTTAAGACTTGGCACACAAATAGTTTTGTGTAAAAATGAAAATTACAATTTCTCTTAACAGCTGTGACATCTTATGAAGACCTTGGACTCTTTGCATTTGGATTATGTGGGAAGGTAAGTTTTTCTTCTCCTTGCTATGTCCAAAATCCAGAGAGGCATATTTTCCTTCTCTTTCCAGTTAGAAAAGACAAGAATATATCAGGGAAAGAAATTAGAGAAATAAAAGGAAATTAAAGTAAAGGCAGAATGATGGGAACAGGAAGTGGAAGAAAAGAAATCTCTTTATGCCCTTTCTAAAAATGCATCAATAAATTTAATTCAACACTTAAATCTTTTAGTACTTTTCACCCAAATGAAGGACAGCAATGACTTGGATAATTTAAAAATAGTAGTAGTGGTCTATTTTAAGTTTTCCTTATTAATTTTGATTATATTCCCTGAGTATATCCCCCAAAAGACAGGACAGTGGAGAAGCATTGGATTAAAATTATACCGTAACTAGCCCTAGCTGGTTTGGCTCAGTGGATAGAGTGTCAGCCTGTGGACTGAAGGGTCCTGGGTTTGATTCTGGTCCAGGGCACATGCCTGGGTTGCAGGCTCAATCCCCAGTAGGGGGTGTGCAGGAGGCAACGGTCAATGATTCTCATCATTGATGTTTCTAACTCTCTCTCTCCCTTCCTCTCTGAAATCAATAAAAATATATTTTAAAAAGTTAAAAATATATTTTAAAAAGTTAATACCATGACTATTTACAAAACGGCTAATTAGAAGATCATATTATTTAAGAGCTTAACAGTGCTGCAAGATTTTGTAGCTATCTCCTCATTTATAGGTGAGGAAATTAAGGCCCAGAGAAATAGAGGGGCCTATTTGTCCGCAGTTACTTAAAGGACTCTAGACTCTAACTGCTTTTTCCTCCTCAGAATAAGAGAACTAACAGCAATATTTGTTGGGCATTCATTTGTGATAGGCATACTAAACTAATTTAGCAGGTAGGGGAAACACTATCTTCTTCCACAGGTGATCAGAAGGTAAATATTGTTAGTGCCATAGTACTTTTTTTTTTAAAATTTCTCAAGAGCTATCATATTTATAAAACCTATTTTCATATTGGTTTCAAACAGGCCTTTTTATTTGTAAATCTGTTTTTTATGGTTTTGCTTGTTTATTTTGTTTTTAAATCTAAAAGAATACTATATTTTTGGATGGCTGAACTAATTTCTAAGGCAAGTCTGGAAGGAAAAAGATCTATGTAATAGGGAAAACACCTATATTTACATTCAAATTTACTTGGTTGTTAAAGTACTAAAGGCATAAAGTACAAAAGGGCAAAATGGAGAATAGTTACTTAAGGGTAAAGGGTTTTGTTACTACCCCAGTAACAGTTTCTCTTTCCTAAAGGTCAGAATGTTTGGTAGAATCATGATCAGTTTCCTGCATTCAGTTTAACCAAGGAGGAAGAATATGTTACTTACATAAGAAAACTCTCCAATTAATTGAGTATGTTCTATAACATGACTCTAAGTATCATCAGTGTTATTTCCCATTAGTATTTCCTGAATTCCTTGTATAGCAGGAGGGTCTAAATGAGGAGCATGGATTATTGAATCCCCTTTCCTAGAACTCTAGAATAGTTGCATTATCATTTTAATGTATGCACCTGGTACATAGTAGGCAGGTACACAGATAGAGGGCACTCCAAATAGGAGTTGTCTGCCTTTTAAATATTTCCTCTTCATTTTCACAATTGGGTTAAAACTTTCCTATTACCTGCTTTCCAGATATAATATGGATAGTGATATTGTATATGTTAGGATAACATTGTTCTGAGAATTAAAGAATATTTTTGCAATGTTTTTTGAAAATTTTAAGGAAGATTTTTTGAATTGTCTCTAAATTGATTTATTTACTAACCAAACAAATATGTCTTGAGCAAATACCACATCATGCACTGTGGTAGATAAGAAGATAGATAGATAGATAGATAGATAGATAGATAGATAGCCTTTCTAGATCTTAAATGTTAAAAAAAGAAAACGGAAAAAATAATCACCAATAAGTTGATATTATTACTTTTTGCAAGATATTAATAGAAAAAATCCATTATTATATATGACTGAAAAGAAATCCAGTTATTATGTATGACTGATGAAAGGTAGTGTTAAAAAAAAGTTCAAAATAGTCTTTTCACAAATAACTGAATTTTGAAACTAATTTTTAAATGGGTTGATATGCAAAGTTTTTTATTTTTATTTTCTGGAAAATGTTAGAGAGACGATGACCACATTTTCAAAGACATGTCTAAATTTTCCTGTCATTAGTCCTGCTCTGGAGACTCCAAGGCCTCTAGGCCTCAGTAACTTAGATTGTTCCCAGGATAGGTAAATGCTGTGCCACTGATGGGATTCCTGGAAGGGTGATCTGTTTCCAATCTGTGTAGGACTGCATGACCCTAGATAGTTAGTCAGCTCCAACATACATTGGGGGTACAGATCCACCAAGATTTCTTTGAGTGATCGGAGGGCCCAAGTGGAAGGAGAATGTCTTTCTTCCTAGAACATCTGGTTACCAAGAATGGATCAACTGCTGTCTTCAGTTTCCCAGGAGTCTCATCAAAGATCACAGGCTAGCAGCCTGCAGGCTGAACTTAGTCCTCAACATATTTTGTTCAGTTCAAATCCTTTTTATTTTTAACTGATTGCTAACTAAGAGTTATGAAATTTTAAAGAATTCAATTTTTGACTTTCACGAATTGGAAGATCTAGCTGCATTGGGTCCACATGCCCATATGCCAGCAACTAACCAGAGCTGAGTAGCAGCTGCCCCATTTTGAGAGGGGAGGAGTTCACCAATTCTATATATTACCGATTCCAGAGAGGCAGGGAGAGAGAGAGACAGACAGAAACATCAATGATGAGCGAATCATTGATCAGCTGCTTCCTGCATACCCCCCACTGGGGATCGAGCTTGCAACCCAGGCACGACCAGAATCTAACCCGGGATCTTCAGTCCACAGGCCGACGCTCTATCCACTGTGTCAAACCAGCCAGGGAAGATACTACAGTCTTTATAACCTCCCACTGTCTTACACTCAGCCCACTGCATATTATTGAGTTTGAAATGTTGCTAAATTTTCAGGTTTGAGGATATATGGATTCTAAAGTTTCCTGCTCTAGATTATTATTCCCTGGGACAAGAGATGTGGAAAGGCTTGATGTATGAGGGGTAATATATTCAAAAGACTATATCATTTCCTTTTAGGTAGTACAGCATTGGCAGAGCACACCTCAAGCTGTCTCAGTCTACCTACTAAAGCAGTGTGGTAAACCAGTAAAAATGGAGAATGAGACCAGATAGATCCAATTTCATTTTTTTGGTACTTTGATAACCACTGATTACTAGCTTTTTAACACTTTTAACTGTTAAAAATGACTGCCAAGAAAACTTTCAAAAGTATTCTTTATAGTAACCATGGAACTATTAAAGAAAGGCATTTTATGTAATGATTATTAGTTTTATGTATTACAAATGTCTGGCAAAGTTTATTCTTTCCAATTTTTCTGGATTTCTGCGTCTGTTTTTTAGTAGTAGTTATTGGATTTTAATAAAATACCATTTTTTTATATTATTTCCTCTTTCATCTTCTGAATACATTTGTTCTTTTATAGGTGGTGGTGGCAGGCACCATAATAATCCAGAATATTGGAGGTAAGCAGTGGAAAGTACATGGTTTATGTATAGATGTGATGGAAATGATTTCCTCTTTTGGTTTCTTGCCGTACCACAGGTCTAGCTGGAACCTGAACCACTTTAGTCACAGGTATCCTCAGAAACCTTGCGTGTTGTCCTCATTACTCTTTTTTTGTAGGTTTTTTAAGCAGCCCTCCTGGACAATAACTTCTAAATCAGTTCCAGGTAAACCCTTGATTTCAGCCTTGCTATTAGGCCCACAACACACCTCTAAAACATTTGCGTTCTGTAGTGGTGATAGTGGAAAGGTATTATTTAGAACAGCGGTTGCCAACCGGTGGTCTGTGGACCACTGGTGGTCCATGAGGTCCAAAAGGTTGGCGATCGCTGCTTTAGAAAACTCTCCAGGTGATTCTGAAATACTTCCCCTCCACTTTTGTCCTACTCACCCCCATTAGTGGGGACTGCTTTAGTGGGAGTGGTAGTCTATGAGCTGTGAACATTCAGGTATAGACAAACAGTGTCCTCTTATAGCAGAGAAAAATGACCAAGTGGTTTAAAAAATAGACCCGAAAAAAACATTGTCACATTTATCTGTTATCTTGTTCCCATCAAAAAAATCCCCGTATCAAGAACCAAAAATTAGTGTTAATTAGAGATAGCTACAGATTTAAATACAAAATATGGGAATTATATATGTTGTAAAGAAGTTTCATAGTGCTGAACATGTTTTTAGCATTGACTGGAGTACTAAGTTAATGCTATTAGTTTAAAAGCAGCAATTTTCAACCTGTACTCTGTGTTTAAATTATTGAATTTAAAAATTCAGGAATTTTTAAAGCATGCAATACCTGGCTATTTAGTCAGGGTACTGACCTCTTTTCCCTTAAATTGTCAAATTTAAAAAAAAAATGACAACAGTCAACACAATAGCTGTCCAGTGTGAATGAATCAAAATTATACCTAATTTTTTGTCAGATCAGCAAAAAATATATTTTTTGGTGTGCCTCAGAATTTTAGTAATTAGTTTATGTGTGCCATGAGATTAAAAAAAAAGGTTGAAAATTGCTGGTGTAAAGGAATATACACAGAGAAGGTTGACATGCACTTTGGGTCTTACACAAGATTGTATGGTCAAAGGAAATTTTTTTTTTATTTTTATATATTTTTATTGATTTCAGAGAAGAAGGGAAAGGGAGAGATAGAAACATCAATGATGAGAGAGAATCATTGATTGGCTGCCTCCAACTGGGGGCCGAGCCCAACTGGGGCATGTGCCCTTGACTGGGATGGAACCCGGCTGGGACCCAACAGGTCCAACTTAGTTTTATGTTTCATGAGCACAGAAACCTTGTTTGTCATATTCATCACTCTATCCCCAGGACTGAAGGGTCCCGGGTTCAATTCCTCAATTCCGGTCAAGGGCATGTACCTGGGTGGTGGGCACTTCCCCAGTAGGGGGTGTGCAGGAGGCAGCTGATGATGTTTCTCTCTCCTCGATGTTTCGAACTCTCTATCCCTCTCCCTTCCTCTCTGTAAAAAAATCAATTAAGAAAAGTATATAAAAAGATCTGGGACAGAAGGCTGGGGGAAGCAGAGGGAATATTAGAACTTTGGCCTTTTTTACCTATTCAAGGACCCCAGATACCTTGCAAAAGGAAGGCCTAGAATCTTTTGATCAGAAATTCCAGGCCAGCCACAATGGATGTTTTTTATCCATGATTCTTCGCAGCCACTTTTGCTAAGTCGCAAATACGCAAACACCTCTCTGGTCAAAGGAAATTTTAATCTTATATGTAACAGATCAAAATAATTGAAAGATGACAGTTTTAATAAAGTTCAATTCTGATACTCGAGATCTGAACTATTGCACATAAAGTATTATTCAACTGAAGTCTATCTTTAATGGGTTTCTTGGTCAAGGAAAATATTAACATTCCATTGGCTACATTTAGTGAGAGCTAAGCAAATTACCCAGGTTATCTTATCCCCCCCACAAACTCTTTATTATTCTGTTTTACTGATGTGGTAACTAAGAGTTAGAAGAGATAAACCAAAGAAATTATGTGCTTACTAGAGGCCTGGTGCACAGATTTGTGCACCGATGGGGTCCCTCAGCCTGGCCTGTGCCCTCTCGCAACCCAGGACCCCTTGGGGGATTTCAGACTGCTGGTTTCGACCCCATCCCCCCCTAATGTATATAGCTCCAGAGCCTGTACTATGCTTTTTTCAAAAGCAGACAAGAGACCAGATAGTATCTCTATTATTGTGATACTAGAGGCCCAGTGCATGGATTCGTGCACTGGTGGGGTCCTTCAGCCTGGCCTGCGCCTTCTCGCAATCTGGGACCCCTGGCCTGTGGGATTGGGCAGAAACCAGCAGTCCGACATCCCCTGAGGGATGTAGAAGTGGCAGGCGGCTGGGGAGGAGTCTGAGCCTGGCACCGAGCCGCTCCACTCATCCCGGCCCTGCTGCTCCTGCAGCCACTGCTGCTCAGTAGCACTGCTGCAGAGGCGGGAGAGGCTTGCGCCCCCTCAGCTGCTCTTGCCAGCGTGAGCCTGACGTCTGGCACCCGTTGGTCAGCTGAGTGGCACTCCTGCAATGGGAGCGCACTGACCACCAGGGGGCAACTCCTGTGTTTAGCGTCTGCCCCCTGGTGGTCAGTGCACGTCATAGTGACTGGTTATTTGGTCGTTCAGTCGCTTGGGCTTTTATATATATAGATAGATATGCATAACCCATAGACCCAGTAGTGTGGTGTATGCCTTGCAGGGGGTGGAGGAATGGGGAGGGAGAGGGACTGAGTGCAGAGGGTAAAAGGGGGGGATATCTGTAATATCAACAATAAAAAATATATTTTCAAAAGAGTTAGTGGCATTGAAGAACTTGCTCATGATCCACATAGCTAAGTTGTAGAGCTAAAGATTTGAATTGAGCTGAGGAGCCCAATATTTCTTCTCAGCTCTATATGATCAGGAGTCTTGCTTCTACTTATCCTTTGTAACTAATTTTAAGTCATTCCTTGAGGCACATTATTTTCTCACTCCAAACCTTAGTTTCCCCACCCATTCAAAGGAGGCTTGGTCCAGTTGAGTTCCAAGAGAATCTTGGAGGGAATGGCTGAGCCTATGAAGACCAGGCATTTGGGTATGTTGGAGGAATTGCCTTTTCCAACCTAATTTTGTATTTGTGGCTTATTTTTGTGACTGTCTGGATCAGACAGTGACTCTCCATTGCCCTACAAATAAAATACTTCACTATGGCTTAAAAAAATATTAACATTCCAACAATAAATTATAGTTGCCATTGCTCTGGAAATCCTGAACATTCATGTTTTTATTCTTTCAATTTTCATGGAAACAGATATTATTGAATGAGAGGAATGCTTTCTTGGATGTCATACAAAATAATTTCTGTCTAACAAACACTACTTTACTCTTCAGACTAGAATTCAGTAAAATAAGTCTCTTCCTTTAGGAATCTATATATTGTCATTGATTTTAAGATCTTCTTTGGAATAATTTATTTTATTTTAGCAAATACTTATTGCTTAACTGTACACTTGGTCTCTAATATGAATGTATACTTGGTTATTTTCAGTCCATCATTTTCCTCTCCATGTAATTAGTAAGCACCATCACATTTTTTCTTAGATTAGGTTGAGCTATTTTTTTTTAAATCATTTTATGTAGAATTTCATTCCAGGAATTTGGATCCAATTTTGTGACCCTGGCACAATGCCTGCCTGCTGTTGTATTCTCTAGATCCTTTATCCTAATCCCTGTTCTCTAATCTTGTATGTAACTGTTATTGAACAGGATTCTATTTCAGCCCTTGCTGTTATTAAAGTTATCTCTGTATGTGCTTTTCTCCCCCACTACATTTAAGCTCCTCCAGGGCAAGGATTATGTCTCATTTCTCTTTATACTCCCAGAACCTAGCACAATACCTGAGGCTTGATGAACCTTTGTTGAACTGGTTGGAGCTGGATATGATTTGTATGGGTTATTTCCAAGTACTTTTAAGTGTTTTAGGTATATTTATCAAGAAGAGAAAAGGGGCCAAGCTGGCGTTGCTGAGTGGTTGAGTGTCAACCTATGAACCATGAGGTCATGGTTTCATTCCCAGTCAGGGCACATGCTTGGGTTTCGGGCTTGATCCCCAGTGTGGGGTATGCAGGAGGCAGCCGATCAATGATTCTTTCATCATTGATGTTTCTCTCTCTCTCTCTCCCTTTTTGAAATCAGTAAAAAATATGTATTAAAAAAAGAAGAGAAAAGGGGATTGCTAGACTGATTGCTCATTTTAAATATATGAAAAGCTGAACATGAAAAAAATAAAAAGATGCTAGACTAATTCAGTATTGTTCCAGAGAGCAGAGCTGGTTCTGATGGGTCCACAGTGAAGCTAGTTTGGGTGCATTTGGAATACCTTTGTAAGTAAGCTGTGTAATAATGGGGACGACCCACACTCTTTGAAAATGCTCCTTATCCCTGAAAACATTCAAACAGAGCTGGTTGGTCAAATGTCAGAATGTTCTAGGAAGGATTCCTCCATTAGGTGGCAGATAAATAATCAGTTATCCCAACTCTAAGTTTGTTGATTTGCTTGCTTACTTTGTTTTAGAACCTTTAAAAAAATGACTTAGAAGCAATCACAGCAACTTTTAATGTCCCCCAAATTCAGAAAAGCAGGTGAGGCTTACTTAGTTTTAAAAGAATGTCTCTGTGATTTTCTTTACATTGGTTAAAAGTTTATTTATTGACAGTTCACTAAGTAATAATTGAAACACATTGGAGAGCTTTCTGTCTTAGCCAGGTATACACAAATCATTCCCTAATTTCAATTGAATTGGAAGCTTGTTCTTGTGAGCAGAACACTGGACTGGAAGTTACACACCTTGAGTTCTATCTACTCCAGTCTCTGTCATTGGGTAGCCATGTGTCTTAGGGAAGTCCCTCCCTCACTCTCTTTGCCTCAGTTTTCTCTTTGTTAAATTGCTGGGGGTAGGATGGGAAACAGGGAGCGTAAGGTAACTTCTTACCTCAAAATTCGATTTCTACTTTGGTACTTTGGGAGACATATTAATTCTTTCAGAACATTAAAATATTTTTATTATAGGAAAGTTTAGTGGGAGGGTTATGCTTGGTTTAAAAGATGATTTGGTGCCCTAGCCAGTTTGGCTCAGTGGATAGAGCATCAGCCTGGGGACTGAAGCGCCCAGGTTCGGTTCCGGTCAAGGGCACATGCCCAAGTTGCGGGCTTGATCCCCAGTAGGAGGCGTGCAGGAGGCAGCTGATCAATGATTCTTTCTCATCTTTGATGTTTCTACCTTTCTCTATCCCTCTCCCTTCCTCTCTGAAATATATATATATATATAAAATTTGGGAAGGAGACAACCAAGATGGCGGCATAGGTAAACACCTGAATTTGCTGCCACGCGCAACCACATTAAAACTACAACTAAAAGACAAAACGAATATCATCCAGAACTACGGGAAGGCTGGCTAAGTGAAATTCTACAACTAGAAGGAAAGAGAAAAGTGCATTGAGTCCGGCAGGAGGTGCAAAGGTGTGGAAGTGCAGAGGTATGGAGGCGTGCGCGAAAGAGCTGGCAGCTGGGTACACTGTTGTCTTTTTCAACCGGGAGGGAGATACAAGCTCCCGACTGCTCTGAACTCCAGTTCTGGGCGAGAATTTGGGGACCCAGACTCATACAGAGAGAAACTGGACTGTCTGGCATCGGGCCGGAATGTGAGGGCGGCTTTCTCTCAGAGGTGCTTGCAGAATTCACTGTTCCTGCGCAGGGCTGCTGGACACAGACCCCGGGACCGCTCTGAGGCAGAGCAGACTGGCAGCCATTGTGGTTTGCTCTGCCCTGGTGATTCCCTGAGACCCCACTCAATTTACAACCCCACCCAAGCTGTGTGCAGAGGCCTGTGCATATGAATGGCCTGGCCTTTCTCTGCCTAAAAACCTGGGCAGACTCAGTGAGCGCCAAAGCCCTACTGAAGCAAGTCCTGCCCCATAAGGAAGTCTCCAGCAGAGAAGTTCTCCCATTGCAGACACAACTGGTCCTCACAGCCAACTGGCCTGGAGGTCAATCCCTCCCGGTGATACCAAAAGCAGTCAAGGCTTAACTACAGCAGGACTGTGCACAAAGCCCACAAAGGGGTGCACCAAGAGTGCTCACCTCAG
>NW_006293784.1:2291948-2292522 GCF_000327345.1 Myotis davidii | reverse complement strand
CCAAAAATAAAATTGCAAAAGCAAAAGACAAAGAGAGACTCTTAAAAGCAGCAAGAGAAAGAAACTCAGTTACCTACAAGGGAGTACCCATACGACTGTCAGCTGATTTCTCAACAGAAACCATGCAGGCCAGAAGAGAGTGGCAAGAAATATTCAAAGTGATGAATAGCAAGAACCTACAACCAAGATTACTCTACCCAGCAAAGCTATCATTTAGAATTGAAGGTCAGATAAGTAAAAGCTAAAGGAGTTCATCACCACCAAACCAGTATTATACGAAATGCTGAAGGGTATTCTTTAAGAAGAGTGTGCTGAGTCAGCTCAGCCAAGGGTTCCAGAAGCCTGAGTGAGGGTGATGAAGGATGGAGAAATGACAGACAAAGAAAATAAGCTGGGTCTAGGTGGATCCAGCTGAGGCCACAGAGAGAGATCCAGAGGCAAGCTGAGCCTTTATTTTACAGCCGGAGGTAAACAAGGTAGTAGTCACCATAGTTACAATGTTCTTGTGAGTTTCACTTGTTTTGGCAGCACTTGCTGCACCTCCCACAGCCCATTAGCTACCCAGTTTGGATCT
>NW_006293784.1:2265335-2291834 GCF_000327345.1 Myotis davidii | reverse complement strand
ACAAACCCAATCAGGGGCATAGAAAGGGAGTGGATTGACAATTCTCAGGGGGAAGAGGGTGTGTGTGTGGGGGGAGGGGGGTGCAGGAAGAGACTGGACAAAAATCGTACACCTTATGGATGAGAACAGTGAAGGGGTAAGGGCAGGGGATGGGGTGGGAACCAGGTGGAGGGGAGCTATGGGGGAAAAAAAGAGGAACTGTAATAATCTGAACAATAAAGATTTATTTAAAAAATAATAAATAAAAGAAAAAGAAAAAAGATTCGTACTTTAAAAAAAATAAAATAAGTTGGTGTTTTGTTAGGTATCTTTAACAAATCAGCAACTATTGGTCTAAAAGCTTTCATAGATGCTATTTCTTGTCAGAAAAGGGGAATCTCAGTTCTTGGAACTTTAGGGGAGCCGTTGAGCCTTGGAGGTTAATGACTAGGAGCTCCAGCTTTAAGAAGTAGTTCCTTGATTGATATACACTGGGTCTGTGTAAGTCCTAAGCAGCTAGACCAGGGGTCCTCAAACTATGGGGCCCGCCGAAAACATTTATCCGGCCATCGGGTGTTTTTGCCGCCGCTGCCTGTTGCTTAGCAGCTGGAGCCCCGCAGTGCACATGTGTGGAATGTGCGCTGCACTTTCCGACTCCCCTCCTTCTCTCTGTCTCTCAACTCCTCCTCTCAGTCTCGGGTGTGATCGGTAGAGTCACGAGCTTGCCTGTGCAGAGCCTGCTGCTGCCTGAGGACCAAGGTAAGAACAAGTTAGGATTTATTTTTTTTTTGACGTTAGGAGGTCTATTTTTTTTTTTTTTTTTTTTTTTTGCAGTTAGTAGGGCCTTTTTTTTGAAGTTTTGTTTTTTTACTTCAAAATAAGATGTGCAGTGTGCATAGGAATTTGTTCATAGTTTTTTTTAAACTATAGTCCGGCCCTCCAACAGTCTGAGGGACAGTGAACTGGCCCCCTGTTTAAAAAGTTTGAGGACCCCTCAGCTAGACCATATATGCGTGAGAAGAAGCACTTATTTAGGAGGATCTTTAATATGTTGTGCATATGACTTATTTAATGTTATTTCTACAAAGTGGATTTTTTGTTATTAATTAAAAATTCATTGGATACTTACAAAGTGTGTAGATTCAGATTGAATTTGTATACTTCTTCCATGCCTATCTGCATATAATATAATTCAGATAGCATTTTTTTTGAAAGATAGGATGTTCTGTTATAGCCTGTTAGTATAAATGGTCTGAGTTTTTGCAGTGATTGTTTAGAACTGAAAAATAATGTAATAGCTTCTACCTCGTTCAAGTGTTCCACTAGTCACTTTAATTATACTTACTGCACCTCTTCAAGGTAGATGATCTGACCCTTGTTTTATAGAGGCAGAGATCAGTGCTCAGGGGGTATAAGTAACTTGCTTACCTTTACCCCTTAATCAAGCCAGGACTCAAACCCCACTCTGTCTGTCTATTCTAAAGCCTTAATTCTTTCTGCTATGATATAGTAAATGTTTGAAAAGCTGTGAAAAGATTAACTGTCGAGGATTTTAAAATCTCCTTGGGGACAGGAACTATGTGTTTTCATAACCTGACCTAGTTTCTGGTAAAGGAACTCAATAAATAATATTTGTTGAGTGAATGAGACAGTTAAAAAAAAAGTTCTACTTAAAAGCCTAAGATTTTGCCTCAAAGAGATAATTTTATATATTATATAAATGATATAAAGAGACCTGAAAGCCCATTGAATGATTTGTAATTTAGAATTATTTAAACATTAAAAGGTCAAATGTATTGAGGAGAGTTAGATCTTATGTGAAATAGAAAATAAGGTATTTTGAAATCTGTTTTCAGATTAGGTAATTATGTCTTAGATTAATGCTGCCTGACTCTTTTATTCTTTGTAACATTTAAACATGTCTCAGTTTTCTTGGGATTCTATGCCCCGGATGAATCTATGAGGTAAATGGAACAGAGAGACCCTTACCAGCAAAATGAAGACCCAGTTTATTCCCTACATCTCCAGATTCCATAACTCTAGGTAACTTGCTCATTGACTTACATCCTTAGTATCTAGCACATAGTAGGCATTTAGTAAGTAAGACTCATAGGAAGAAAGGAAGCATAAGACATGGAGGACAAGAAGGAAAAGTCATTGACCTGGCGTGATACTCCTTTAGGAGGAAAAGAAAGTTAATCAACTGGGAAGAGAAGACCACAGAATATATTAGTGAACGTATAGTTTCTTTAGGAAAGAATCTACTTTCAGAACTTCACAGAAAATCTTGTTTCCCCTAGGACCAATCAGGCACCAAGTATGTTATTGGGCACTAATGTGTCCCTAACAAATTTTGTGGAAAAAATCTGTTTTTGAATAATCTCTAAACTTTATGATAGAAAAAAATGTGACTCACTAAACAGTGCTTTTATTCTAAAATTATTGGAACCCTTGCCTTTGGAAAATGGAGAGCCATATAGTAAAATACTACTGAAAAGCAATTCCTGATCTCTTCCCAACACTAATGAATTAGAGGGCCTGAAATAGGCTAGAGCCAGAGATAGCCCCCCCAGCAGCCCATTTCCTCAGGAGCCTGAGTGGTGTTTGCTGAGAGTCGTTGCTGTTGGGACACAAAGTCAGAAAAGCGTCTGGAAGTTTTCATATTTAATGCTGTTATGGGCAAGAGAACTCTGGCTTAGAGTTTGAATTTAGTATACTACTAGTAAGAGGATTAAGAACTGGAATAGCAAATAAGTATAGGTACTTTCCATATAGTTCCTCTAACTGTGTTACATAATGAAGTTCTTTTCTTAAGAATCAAGGTAAGTAGTTACATGGTTTCAATTCATTTGAACTCCTGAGATAGACCACCCGGAAGGCTAAACTGTCCCTGCAAATCAAACGGTAAACCCCAAATCATCATTAGTCAAGCTAGAGGAAGTCTATTAACTATGAACTCTTACAAGTACGTGATAAAAGTTAATTGATGTTATTACTGGTTTCATATCTTGCCCAACTCAAAATGTGGAAAGGTGAGTGGCTCCTAGGTGTATGTTAAATTCTTATTTTGCTCTTAAAAATGTGAAGGACCACTATGGATAACATATTCTTTCCTTAGTTCTCTAAAGCCCCAAACCTTTAAAGGAGATTAAAGGTTGAATTACTGCTACATATTGTGAAAGGAAAACCCTAAGCATTAGTAGTCTTACCTAGACCTCCTGAAATAGGTAGAGTGACCCAGCTTCTCTAGTCTGGCACGAATCCCACTAACCTTATTCTAGCGGCCTCAATTAACACCTTAGTTTGGGAATCTAAGTTTTAAGAGAAACTCAGCAGCCCTTTTATTCCTCAGGCAGCCTAGTTACTAAATCTCATTCATAAACAGAAAGGTATAAATAAGGTCATTTTCAGTCAAGAACTATAACCATTTTAAATTCTCAGTGTTTTTCAAATTTATGATTTAATATTAGATAATTCTGAAACTATTTGGTCTTTTTTTCCCTTTTCTTTTGGTAAGATAGTGAAGTTTTTAGATGTTCTAGTTTGTATTGTCTCAGGGGAAACAAGGATTGGGTGCGCTGTTACAATGCCATCTGCTGGTAACATTATCTGTAGTCAAACTGCAGCTTTATTGAGCCTCAATATTGTTCAGAAATTCTAGGAAGCACTTAGGGGAGAGAGAGGAAATTTGGAAGGAGTCTTTTGCACAAGTACTTCCTGTAGCAATATTTACTGGTAACATGTCACTTTAAAAAGGTTTAATAATAATGCATTTCTTAGTACTAATTTTTATTTATAGGAGTTTAGAATAGTGAATATTCCGGTCACTTTTTATTCAAATTTAAGATCTTGATAATGGTAAAACAAAGTTATAAATTTTTCAGGGTTATGGGGGGGAAAGTTCCTCCATATATTGTGATTTTCATTTGTACACAAATTAGGGAAATGACATTGCTGTCAGGGTTTTTAAAAAAAATCCTTGCCTTGTCTGATATGGCTCAGTTGGTTGAGCGTCAGGAGTCTCGGGCACTGAAGGGTCACTGATCTGACTCCCAGTCAGGGCACATACCAGGTTGCAGGTTCCATCCCCATCAGGGTGCATGCGCAGAAATTGATATTTCTCTCTCACATAGATGTTTCTCTCTCTCTTCCTCTCCCTTCTTCTCTCTAAAATCAATTAAAATTATTTTTAAAAAAACAATTGAGGAAAGATTCATCATCAGCATTTTTTAAAAAGTCCTTTTAAAAAAAGAGAGATTGTGTTTGTGTACTATTTTGAGTAGGGATAGATTTTCAGTGGTATTTGAACATTTAATAGAAACACCTGGTTAATAAGAAAGACATGTTGAATATAATAAACTAGTTGCAATCTGTGACTAAAAACATGTTTGAAGTAAAATTGAACCTCTTTTAGACATAAGCAAAGTTATTATTTCCTCCCATAGTACATCTGTTTAGGGCTGGCTGACTAATCCTTTAAGAAGTTGCTGAACTTCCTCCAAGTGCTGAAAACGTAATTCTGTTTTAAAAATAGCTATGTGTAATTTTATCTTCATATGTGTATTTTAAATGTTTAACAAAAAGGTAATTATTTTTGTAAACTAATGATTTCTTAGACCCAAACTCCAACTGAGGCCTTTTATATATATCTCCTGGGAAAAATAGTCCATAAGAGTACAAAGTTTGTGGGAAGAGGCTTTGGTTTTCATTTTAATTTTTTTAAATTTCAATATAGTGTTACTAGTGTTTGTATCTCAGACATGTGAAATAGGAAACTTCCTTTTCTGAACTATAACAATAGTTGTTGATACAGTAGAATCATAGTGGCAGAGTCCCATCCATAGTGTCCTATTAGGTAGAGTCCTACCATGAAACTCATTAGCTTGTCTGAGGAATCTTGTACTAATTACTTCACTAAACCAGCTCACGAAAATGAAATGAATTATGCTGAAAATACATTTCAATGTGAAATGAACATTATAAGTGATCTTACTAGTAAAGCTTCTAATTAATTTCTATGTTGTTTAAATTCTTTAATTTCTTTGAACCCAAATGTTAAACACAACATTCAGACACAATTTATTGTAAGTGCTGATGACAAAAGGAAAAAGAACAGCCCGGGGAGTGGTTCTCTTGATAGACTTTCTTTTTCTTTGCTGTGCTGGATTTCTTCACTTGGTGCCCGCACTTTCCCATAGCAGAGTAGTTAAGTGCAAGTTTCTCAAGCCAGACTGGCTTCTTCCACCATCCCTAGCTTGGGCAAGTTACTCCTTTGTGCCTTCATTTCTTCGTCTGTGAAATAAATAATATCTGTGTTTCAGGTCTGTGGTGAAGGTTAAGCGAGGAAATAACTTAGAGATCACTGAGAACACAGTCAAGCATACAGTAGGCACCCCAAACCAAAAACGCCTGCTGTTCTCACACTTCTCCCTTCCCCCTTTCCTCTGTTTCTGCTGTCGCTCCCCTCAACCTCCATGCTGCCAACTCATGTGTTTCTCTTTATGATTAGACAACCAATATTAATACCTTTCCACTATGGCTTAATCAAATTTTACCCTATTTTAGTCATTTCTTAATATAAGAGTTGCTTTTCCCACATGGTTTTTAAAGAATACTTTCAACTTCTGTGTTTTGATTAGGTTCACAGATTTTTTGAATTTTCTTCCCATGATAGTTTCCATGAAATGAATTCTATTAGTTATGTTTAAAATGAATGAGAAAAGAATACCTATTTAGTTAATGTGGTGAAACGAAATGATTTGTAATGGTCGAATACCTGTCATCAAGGTATGTCTTCTAGCACTAATTCTGGCTTTGGTAGTGTGTAGGCCAGAACCACTTAACTATAACCATGGCACTTATGGATGACCCTGTTACAGCTATTAATTTATATTACAATATTGGTGTGTCTTGTATTAGGAGTGTATGCTATGTATCAATGTCAGCAAATATCACTTACAAATTCTTGCTTATGACCTGTCTCTAAGATGTCTTTAAACACTTCCTTATGCCATTAATAGAAGACATGAGACAAAAGGTGTGACAGGCAGCTTTTTGATCGAGTGAACCTTTTGGTTAAAAATCAATGGATATGTGAACTTTCTTATTGATATCATATCTTTACTAGTAAAATTTTTTCCAGTTTACTTTACTGAGCTGATTGTTCTTTTCATGTGAATCTAATGAAGATGTATTTCCTCACTTAATGTATATTCTTGTTTCCTTTCTGTATTATATATAATATATTAAGGTGCTAGTCCTTGCATGAAAGTTTACTTGTAGTTAAAAAAAAATAATTTAGTGGAAAGTATAGTGTCTTTCTTTGTTTTACTTGCTTGGTCATGAGTTCTGTGGTTCTGTAGCTCTTAAAACAAGCACCAGCAGTCTCTAAGAAGCAGTATTTTGCTTGTCTTATCATATATTTATATCTTGTATGCTGAGATATTTTTTTGAGAGCGAAATGTTTATATTTCTTGAAATATACATGATTCTTCAGACTGGAATCTAATGAAATAGGACACCCATTTGAAAACCAAAGAGTTTAGGCTACAACAGAGGATAAAAGTGATCAAATGATTAGCCAGAGGCTAATAGAAATTCTGGGAAGAATGACAGATTGTATATTAGAAAGAAATATGATCTCATATTCATTGAAGCTTTTTACAGCTAAAGATCTAAAAGAAATAATAGAAAATTACTGAAATAGATGAATGTCTGAAACTTTAGAAATCCATGGAGTGTTGGATTAATCCAACCAAGAAAGACTGATGGGCAGATAATAAATTACATTGTGTAGGAAGTCTGCATTCCTTGTTTTCAAGGTTGTTTTTTTTTTTTTCCTGGCAAGATATATTTAAGTAGCTCTAGGCCAGTTTCAGAAAATTCCGTTCATGATTTTTATTATCACACCATATGTGTATGATTCTTTGGAATAGATATAGTATTATAAACAGAGACTTCAGATCCTTGAGTGGAAAAAATTAAACCTTCCTTCTGTACCAGATTAATAGCAAGTGTTTCCTTATGAGAGTGTAAGCAATATAGAACACCTTTTCTTGTACAATCCCATAAGTAAAGGAGAGTTTGAAGAAATATACTGTACTGCTGCCTGGAAAAAGCTGTACTTCAAGAGCTGTCCTTCTGCCGGAGAAAACAAATGGTCGTAAACTGGAAAAGGTGTATATGTACATTTTCATTACAAAGAAGTGGGTACTTACTTAACTGTTCCAAATTTTACTTTGCCATAGGTACATGTTATTTTACTTAAAAAATTGAGTGTATATTTGTGTGTATAATTATTGCCTATTTCATATAAATTTATACACAAAGTAGTATAGAGTCTTTTTTTCTCTCTCCAGGTTTAAGTGATCACACAGCATTATAATAATTATTCAGGCCGAAACCGGTTTAGCTCAGTGGATAGAGCGTCAGCCTGCGGACTGAGGGGTCCCAGGTTCGATTCCGGTCAAGGGCAAATAATTATTCAGGAGTTCAGCTACTTTTAAATATGTTGATTGAGAAATATATATTCTTCTTCTTAAACTATTTGAACCTTTTAATCAATTTCCCCCCAGATTTTTGCCATGAAGGCCTGGCATTTATTTGTGTTCTTAGTTTTTGTAGGTTTAGGGAGAAAGTGAAGTGTTTCCTGAAATATCTATATTATAAAAGGCCAGAGGCCTTAATGCTGTAATGACCAAATGACCAGTCATCAGGAGGTGCATGGAGCATCTCTCCGGCCCTCCCTCCACGCTGTCCCCCGCATACCCCTCCCCCTGGGTGCCAGCAGCGTCGGCAGAGCATTGTGGGGCCCTGGCAGTGTCCATGGAGCTTCGCGGGGCACCAGCAGCATCTGCAGAGTCGCGGGGCAGCGGACATGGCCCTGATGGCAGGCTAGGCCTAGGGGACCCTACACATGCACAATTTAATCGTGCACTGGGCCTTTAGTATATAAATAATAAAATTAATGTACACTCTTTATTCTTCATGGAAATACTCTTGTTGGCTCTTTTTTCTTCCTTTCTTTTCTTTTCTTTTTTTTTTTTTTTTTATTTCTTTTGTTGATTTTTTACAGAGAGGAATTTTTTTTCTTTTTTTTTTTTTTTTTTTTTTAATGAGCAAGTGGAAGGGCGGGAGGGAGGAAGAGAAAGAGAGAGAAACATCAATGTGAGGGGGAAACATCGATTGGTTGACCCCCGCACTCACCCAACCAGGGCAGGGAACCTGCAATCCAGGTACATGCCCTTGACCTGGAATCAAACCCATGGCCCTGCAGTGCGTGGACTGACACTTCAACCACTGAGGCACACTGGTCAGGGCTCTTTCTCAATATATACTTAACCTATGGGGGAAAGAGAGTATTTCTCTGTGAAACTGTAATTTTGACTCCAGATCACCTGGGTTTCTATGTACTTAAGCATTTAAGCTTAATTATTTGCCTTGAACTTGAAATGTAAGCAAAGGATACTTAATGAATTTACAATTATTCTTCTCTACAGAGTTATTTATCTGCATTCCCAGTATATAGATCTCTCTCTCCATATATATGTGTGTGTGTGTGTGTCTGTGTGTGTATCTTTGAGGACAGTGCAGTATAAGTTAATCTTCTACATAGCCCTAAATAGATACCTGTGTTTCTGGATACATTCTTCTTTAAGTGATAGAATCTTAAAGATGATAGAATTCTAACAGGAATTCTTTTTGTTCTTTTTGCAGCTATGTCATCTTATCTTTTAATTATTAAGACAGAGCTACCTGCAGCTATTTCAGAATTTTTGTCTGGAGACTATAGTGGGTAAGAAAAAATACTTCACATGTGTCCACTTATTTACTAGTTCAATAAGTATTTATTAAGCTAGTGGGAAGTAAAACAAATATAGTCTCTGCCCACAAGACACTTACAGATTAGGCAGGGGCAGAGCAGTCATGGAGGAGAAAACGCTCAGCAGACGTTCATTGGTGATCCATTATGTATGAAGCACTGAGCCACGAGCCCTTTGAAAGGCCAGATGTAACCCTTACAGTCTGTGAGGGTGGGATAGGGCAGGACAGGTTTGAGCTAGATCTTAGAGAAGGGTAAAGGAGAAATTTCTGGGGATATGCAAGATTGTGATGGGGGAATGGAGAAAAAGACTAAAAGTACTGAGAGTAAAGGCCAGCAAAGAATGGAGTGGATAAAACCGCTGTCAGTTTTCAGCCAGCTATCATGATAAAGATAAATCATATTGATAAAGTTACAGCCATACTTATGTGAGATTCCTATTATAAAGCATGATTTAAAAAATTATTTTCAAAGATTGTTTTTTAACAGTGTTATAAACAGTACTAAACCACATCACACCCCCTTTTCTCCTTATTTTAAAAACACTGTGCTCTAAAGACTGTTGACTCATTTCTTTTTGTAGGGGAAAAACAAATTAATTATACTTTTCCTTTCACTACATAGAACAAGGAATTTTGAGAAAAATAAACTTAAAAAGACAGAATACATTGTTTTGTCATCAAGTTATTTTACATAATTTATAAACAACAACAACAACAACCTGTCAGACTTTTAGATTTAAGTATTTGGTTGTTTTGCTCTAATATTTGAACTTGATCTGAATTAAAGAGCAAGTTTTCAAAATGTAGTTTTTAGCTTTTACAACTTGGCTTATATGAAAGAATTCTTAGATAACTGTAAATACATATTTATAAGGAAAGTATGTATTCTTTATTTTTTCATCAAATTTATTGGGGTGACATTGGTTAATAAAAAGTATGGTATATTTTACATCTAACTAAGAACTGTCAAGAAAATGTGGTTGAAAAAAGTTCTTAATGATGTTTCATTATCAGAAATATTATGCCTTAATATAGTACTTTATTAGTTCACAAGGTTTCCTCATTCATTATCACATTTGATGCTCACCAGTACCTTTTTTTATCTACAGCTTTATACAGTTACTTGTAATTTTTATGATCTTACTTTGATAAATAATTCCCATAATAAATAGCTATGTGGAAATCACTTTTGTACTTGCAGTAAAAATATTGCAGACAACTTTTATTACTCAAAAGTACTATGTGATAAATATCTTTTATAATTCAGGGCTAAGAACTCTAGGCAATATGAGGTAAAATGAAGAATGTTAAACCAAGAATAAGGAGGTGTGTGTCCTACCCATTTCATATTCAGAAGCCTCAGGAAATTAACTTCTTTTCACCATAAAAGACTTAGGTTTCTTCATTTGCTATAATACTGTCAGTACTATATTGCCTTCTTAAAAAAGTTGTTGGGAAAATCAAATAAAATATTGTACGTATATGTGCTTTTGTAAGTTGATAGCATAGAGTAAATATGCAGAATTAGAAGAAAAGGAATTTCAATAGTGACTATATTAAAGATGATTTTTTTCTTATTTGCTCTGCTTGCCAGGAAGGTCAGAGTCAAATTTGAATGTTAATCCTGATAGTTGTCATACATGTGTTTTCTTTCTTTTCCTTGGTCCTGAATTGGGTCACTTCTATACACATTTTAAAAAATGTTTTTTATTGATTTCAGAGAGAGAGAGAGAGAGAGAGAGAGAGAGAGAGAGAGAGAGAGAGAGAAATATCAACGATGAGAGAGAATCATTGATTGGCTGCCTTCTATATGCCTCCTACTGGGAATTGAGCCTGCAACCCGGGTGTGTGCCCTGACTGGGAATCAAACTGTGACCTCCTGGTTTATAGGTTGAAGCTCAACCACTGAACCACACCAGCCGGGTATATTCACAGTTTTTTATTGTTATATGTGTTTGTGCAAAGAGGAAGAATAAAAATACGTATAAAATTAAGGTAGTATATTACAGAACTGATATTAAAACGTAGGTCTTCTTTCTCTAAAAGTGGTACTTTTACCATAGCTTCAGTTTAAATCAGTTGCCATTTAATTTTTTTTTTCTGGCTTGTTTAAAAAAATAAAAATTGACTCCCATCTCACTTATATTAATAGAAAATTGATAAAAATGTTACTTTTACATGTCAGACATGAACTTTTAAAATTATATACTTCAAAATACTGTGTCCAATTTTCATAATCTCTGTTATGATGTTTTAAAATTGCATATTTAACAGCTTTAATGTTTAAAATCTAATATATATTTGCTTATTTTGGATTTCAAATTTTTGAAAAAATTAATACAACTAATTATATTGGTTAGCATGCAGATAAATCATTAGTTTTTAAAGCTTAAAGCTGTAAGTAATTAAGAAACAAATGATATGGTAACTTACTTAACTATCTAGGGTAGTTTATTTCTGGATAGAGTTACATAGCACTATTTCTTCTATGAGATCAATATGATATTGACATGCTTTTATTTTAGAGTTTGACTTACAGTGACTTGCAGTTAAGATCTTTTAAGTGAGCTTATTTTCTGGGTTGTCTGTGAGATGTGATGTACCTTTGTGAAACATAAACCTTTACAAAGATGTTATTAAAAAGAAACTTTATGTTCATAATATTCCATTTTCAAAAATTACTTTTAGAAGTCAGAAGCTATAATACTTATACCAAACTATTATGAGACACCTATATTTTTCATAGAATAGTTTCTATTTTAAAAATCTATGTCTGTTAAAATGTGGAAGCTCTCTGTTAACATTTAATGATCTTGTCAGGGAATATGATTGACACAATTAAGTTGTCTTGCATTTGAGTTACAAAATTGATATGGGATGTGAGTCAGATCCTAATTCAGAACATATGATACTCTTGTTCCATTCCATTCGAGAATGAAATTAAAGCAACTTATAAATAAATCTGGTTTTCATTAAAATATGGGGGAAAAAAGTCTGCATGCCAAAGCATTTGAAATATAGTTTAGGATTTATACTCTATATTTCATAGTTGGAACATTTTTATCATACAGGATTAAATCCACAGATCAAACAAGTTTTCCAGGAGGTATAAAACTTTTTACTCTAATTCTGTTAGCTTAAAGAGAAAGTATATTTATATATCACAGTAGGAAAACAGGAGTTCTGTTAGATAATTCTTTGTTCTCCCTCTCAGATTTAAGATTAGGGTAAATCTAAAATCTTGATTTATAAAATGTACTTATTTAATGTGTGCTTTTTGAGATTTCTTTTTACTGGTTTGTATTTTATAAGTTTAAACACTTCTGTTCTTTGGCAATATTCCTTGGAAAGAAAATTCAGTTGACTGACATGCATGTGAAATGTAAACTAACTTTACTGAGCATTACTGTATTGCCTGTATTGTCAGCATTATGAATATAACTTAATAAGGGTAAGAAATAATTAATAACCAGCAGCCAAGCAGGGATAGAGAAATTAATATTTTGAATACAGTTTTTTACATTAGGAATTTGAAGCCAATCTGGTAAAGAGGTGAATAAAGAAGCACAATGTTGAGAAAAATGAAGCAATATCTGAAAAATACAATAAACTCAAAGTGACTCCTCAAGAGTAGGGAGTATTTCCATTACTCTATCCCTAAGATCAGCATTGTCTGTTTGCTGATTCTAATGACGTATGAGATGAAGTTGTTGAGCCAGGTGATCTGTGAGGTGCTGTGACTGATTCTGAGTTACTGCTGGGAGGGGTGAAGTTATCTCAGACCTCAGTTCAATCCTATGGGCAGTCATGTGGCTTCTCTGATGAGTGAAATTGTGATTTGAAATAGTATAACATCATACAGTATAATATAATGGTATAAATTATAAAGTTCAGGATTCCGAAGTGCTCCTTTAGGCAACAGATCAGAGTCTGGTCCTGAGGATTAAGGTGCTCCCTTCGCTGCTCTACCCTCCTGAGGGCAGGGACTGCAGGACTAACCGCAGGATCGGCCTTGGTGCTGCTCTGGCCTCTCCTCCCGGCGCTGCCACTGTCTGGGTCTGACTGAGTCCCAGAGGAAGGAGATTTCAGGCCCAGAGCCCTGGGCTCTTTGCCAGCTTAAGAGTTCAGTTGCCAGGTGTTCTTCAGTGAGGGATATTTTGAAGTTTCCACTCTGATACTACCTATTTAAGAGTGGCGAGAAGATGAACGTGCCAAGTATCATTTGTATTGTTAATATGTGTCCTCTCTTAGGACCTCCTGCATACCAGGAATTGAGGGGCATGTGAATGAAAATGCAGAGAGCACAGCTTCAAGCCATTAGATCTAGAAATACGTGTACATAGGCTTTAGTTTCTGGCACTTGCATTTTCTAAAGACATGAATTAGGGTGGAGAAGGGAAAGTTATGTTCACAGTGCTAGTTATTTTTTATTGATTTCAGAGAGGCAGGGAGAGGGGGAGAGATAGAAACATCAATGATGAGAGGGAATCATCGATTGGCTGCTTCCTGCACACCTCCCCCTTCGTCCCCCCAACCCCCACACACACTGGGGATCAAGCCTGAAACCCAGGCATGTGCCCTGGTCAGGAATCAAACTGAACCCACTGGTTCATAGGTCATCAACCACTGAGCCACACTGGCCAGGCTTCACAGTGCTATTTCTGCTATTGCTCCTTTTCCAGTCCTGTTAAAGAGGAAGTTGTCAGTACCCAATAGTATCCATTAAAGATACATAGAGAGGACTTCCTCATAAATCAGGGTGTAAAAAGAGACACAGTGAATGAATCATGAAGTCCATGTTAGAAGCTAGGGGTTGAAACCATGCAGAGGAACACCTTTTCTCCTATTTTCTTTCATTCATTCATTCATTCTTAATTGAGATAAATTGACATATAACATTGTGTAAGTTTAAAGTATACAGGGTGTTGATTTGATACAATTATATATTGCAAGTAGAGGCTTGGTGCATGCATTTGTGCATGGGTGGAGTCCCTCTGGGTGGCCTGGAGGGATCAGGCTGAAACCCTCAGTCCAACGCTTCCTGCAGCTCCTACAAGCCTGAAAGCTCATCCTGGCCCCACTGTGCCTGCCGCAGGCTCGTGCCCAATCAGTCCCGATTGTGAGATGCTCACGCTGCAGCAGCAGCGCTCACCAGCCATGAGTCTTGCATCTGGCACCCTCTCAAGGGTAGTGGCCTGTGGGATCAGGCTGAAACCGGCCCTCTAACATCCCCCGAAGGGTCCTGGATTGCGAGAGGGTGCAGGTCAGGTTGAGGGACCCCACCGGCGCACGATCAGGCCAGGGAGGGACCATCGGAGGGCTCCAGGGCATGTCTGGCCCATTTCACTCAGTTCGGATCGGCTGGACCCCAGTAGCACGCTAACCTACTGGTCAGAGCATCTGCCCCCTGCTGGTCAGTGCATGTCATAGCGACAGGTCGACCAATTGACTCTCTGCCCCCTGGTGGTCAGTGCACATCATAGCGAGAAATAACAGTCTCAATCCCTATTTGACTTTGATAAATCAAAGGAGCATGTTGTAATCCTGAGAGATTATTTAAGACTAGAAGCCTGGTGCACAAAATTCGTGCATGGCGGGGGGGATTGTCCCTCAGCCCAGCCTGCACCCTCTCCAATATGAGACCCCTCGGGGCATGTCCGACTGCCGGTTTAGGCCCAATCCCACAGGTTGCCCCCAGCTGCCCTCCCCTGCCAGCCTGGTAGCCCCTAATTGCTTTCCCCTGCTGGCATGATCACCCCTAACTGCCTCTGCCTCGGCCCCTGCCACCATGGCTTTGTCCAGAAGGATGTCTGGATGGATGTCCGGTCTATTTAGCATATTACCCTTTTATTAGTATAGATATGATTACCACAGTGGTGTTATTTAATGCCTCCATCATGTCACATCATTATCATTGTGTTTTGTGGTGAGAACATTTAAGAGTTAGCCTCTTAGCAACTTTCAAGTACATAATGCAGTACTGTTAACTGTAATCACAGTGTTGTGCATTAGACCCCCAGAACTTACTCATCTCTAACTGCAAGTTTGTACCCTTTGACCAACATCTTGGTTCCCTTAACCCCCAGCCTCTAGGAATCACCATTCTTCTCTGTTTCTATGAGTTTAGGATGTTTTAGATTCCACATATAAGTGATATACAATATTTGTCTGTTTCTTTCTTATTCATCTTAGTATAATGCCCCTAAGGTCCATCCATGTTGTCACAAATAATAGGTTTCCTTCTTTCTCCTGGCTCAATAATATTTCATTATATATATCACATCTTCTTTATCCATCATCCATTGACAGACACTTAGGCTGTTTCCATATCTTGGCTATTGTGAATAATGCTGCAATAAACATGGGAGTGCAGATATCTTTTCATTTCCTTTGGATATATGCCCAGAAGTGGGATTGCTGGGTCATATGGTAGTTCAATTTTTAGTTTTTTGAGGAACTTCCATATTATTTTCCATAGTGGCTGAACCAACTTAAAATCCCAACAGTACACGAGGGTCCCTTTTCTCCACATCCTGGCCAACACTTATCTCTTGTCTTTTTGGTGATTCCTATTCTGATAGGTGTGAAGTGTTGTCTTATTGTGTGTTGATTCTTATTTCCCTGGTGATTAGTGATGTTGAACACCTTTTCATGTACCCATTGGCTATTGGTATGTCTTCTTAGGAAAGATGTTCATTTTTTTCTGCCCATTTTTAAATCAGATTATTTTTTATTTATTTTTTATAATTGAATTATATGAGTTTTTTTATATATTTTGGATATTAATTCCTTGTCAGATATATGGTTTGCAAATATTTTCTCCCATTCTGTAGATTGCTCTTAATTTTGTTGTTTCTTTTGCTATATAGGTTTTTAGTTCAATGTAGTCCTACTTAATTTTGCTTTTGTTGCTTGTGCTTCTGGTGTCATATCCAAAAAATTGTTGCTAAGACATCAAGGAGCTTTCCCTCTATGTTTTCTTCTAGAAGTTTTATGGTTTCAGATCTTACATTTAAGTCATTAATCTATTTTGAATTAATTTTTGTGAGTGGGAATTGAACTCTGACCTCCTGATTCATAGGTCGATGTTCAACCATTGAGCAGCCACATCGGCCGGGCTCCTAAATTGTCTTTTTAAAAAGCTGCTTAATATCCCATTGAGTATGCTGTTATCGATATTTTTCTATTGTTGGATATATAGGATTTCCCCCAGCTATTTAATACTATAATGATGTATTCATAGCTTCATGCACATAGAATTCTTTATATTTAAGATTATTTTTGAGACTAAATTACCACATTTGCTTTGTTCTTGCTACATATTATCAATGTTTTTCCAGGAGATGGAGCTAGATTGACAAAGTCACTGGCAACATATGAAGGGCCAATTATGCTACATCTTCAGATTTTATGTTTAAAATAATTTTAGTGCCCAGCCAGGTGGCTCAGTGGTAGAGCATTCATCTGTGAACCTGGAGGTCACAGTTCGATTCCTGGCCAGACCACATGCCTGGGTTGTGGGTTTAATCCCAGTGTGGGGCGTGCAGGAGACAGCCAATTTTCTCTCATTGTTGTTTCTCTCTCTCTCTTCCTCCCTGAAATCAATAAAAATACATTTAAAAATAAATAAAAAATAAATTTACTAGTTTAATTTCAACAGCCTCATTATTTCTTTAATTGCATTGGATTTTTCTTCATGTGTATTTACTAGGTATACTTCTTTCATAAGTTGTTTGTTGTTTACATACTAAAGTCTCTAGTATTAAAGTCTTGGGAAATTTGTTCTAACTTTTTAAAACTTTTATAAGATATTTTATATTGAAAAATTAAAAGAACGTATATGCAAACAAGGAGAAAATAAAATTGCTCATATTGTTACCACACAGAAATATCTACTTTTTGTATTTTGAGTATATCCTTCTGATTTTTAAAAAATGTGCATCCACTTTTTAAAATAATTAAATATACCATCCCACTTTTTAACCTACCTTTTCTAATTCAACATTCTAATGACTTGTGAAAATTTTAATACTTTTTTTCTGATAATCCATGTACTTTCCTGAAAGTTTGAAAACTATAAACTACAAAGAA
Source organism: Myotis davidii (assembly GCF_000327345.1). Taxonomy (NCBI): domain Eukaryota; kingdom Metazoa; phylum Chordata; class Mammalia; order Chiroptera; family Vespertilionidae; genus Myotis; species Myotis davidii. The sequence continues at coordinate 2,274,941 of NW_006293784.1, read as the reverse complement.
GAAAAATTACCCATTATTCTACCGCCTAGAGATAATGTCTATTGATTTATTGCAATTCCTTTCCATTTTTAATGAATCTGTATTCTTCCACAAAATTATAATCATGCTGTAAATATTTATTATGTTTACTGAATATTCATTATTATATCTATGAAGTGATCTTTTATGAGTATCCCATAGTTCCATAATTTATTTTTAAATTGTCATGGTATTAGGTTTTTTTTTCCAATATTTATTATTATTTTCACCAGTTTTGTACACTCATTACTCCTCACCAACATTGCCTATCTTATTTTTTAAAATTATTTGCTAATTTGGTACTTGAAATGGCATCTCATTATTTTGATACATTTCTTAAATGTAAATTCATTAATAATAATATTAGGGTCCCACAAGAACATATCTAAACAAAAGGAAGTAGGCTTTTTGTAAGTGTGTGTGTGTGTGTGTGTGTACGTGTACACAAACACTGGAGTCCTGCGCCTAAAATAGAACTATTTTTTTTCTAATAGGTCTTGGTATCTTGATGAACAAACACTACTAATAATCATTTGTGTTGTCATTGTGTTTCCTCTTGCTCTTCTTCCTAAAATAGGTAAGTCTTTGTTGAAGAGAACATTATTTGTTTAAAATAAAGTAAAAAGAAAGAAAGAAAATAATATTAAGGGGCTTTGGAAGTTCGCAGTACACAGTTTTAGCAGAAGGGTGGTGGTTGTGCATAGTTTTGAACTTGGACTTATTTTAGGTTGTTCAGCCTTCAGCCCTGTCTAGTTAACCTATTACTTGGTTTGCAGTAGTATTTTGTCTGCCCCACTAAAATAAAATCTTTACAGTGGAACATTAAAGGGCAGCCTTTCCTTACAGTGTACCATTAGTGGTAAGCCAGTTCCAATTCTGCCGTACAGAGCTACATAAATGATCTGTGACAGATAGTTGGAATGTTGTTATTCTCAGTCCTAAGCCCCAGATACCAAGCACTGTAATAGAAAACATGCCCAAGATGTATAGCTTTAGCTGTACATTAGGATCATTTTCCTTATAAATTGTTTTTTATTTTTACTGTTATTTTACAGGCTTTCTTGGCTACACAAGTAGTTTATCATTTTTCTTTATGGTGTTCTTTGCTCTTGTGGTAAGTTTAAAATAATAGTGTATTGCTTATCTCCTCACTAAAACTGAACTCATTGTCTTAATGCCTTTTTTTCTTTTAACTCTGTTTTGGGGAGGTATCCCATTTTATTTCAGTGTGTTATTCAAAGCACTTTTGTTTCACAAAATTATTTCCTTCATTTTATCTATTTTAAAAAGGCATGGCTGGACCAGCATTTCAAGTTCAGTATCACTTGTGGTTAATTAGAAAGGAGAGCACACCGTTCTGTTAAAACCTTAGATGGAGTGTAATTCTTTGTGTAGGTTGTATAATCACTTTATTTCTGTACAACAGTGTGTGTGGGGGGGTGGGGGTGGGGGGGAGTATTCAATTATGAGAATCAGGCTGGTTCTAATCTGTAAAATAGTTTGATACCAGTTATCTTAATTATGAAACTTTGTTCCATTAATGACACAAGAGCTTCTGGGGCTTAACTGTTGAGATCTAGTAAGAACTGGGGTGTCTGAATTGTATCTGGTCTGGTTTATTCCGCATAGTTAGGTTCTCATAAAAATACTCCTGCAAAGAAATATTTTTTTCACCTGTGTAATACGTTTTTTTTTCTTAAATTTAAAAATTAGGAAAAATATCAGATGGTAAACTTACTATTTATAAAATAATCTTTTTAAAAGATACATGCTTAAATGACTTGATTAAACTTTTAAAATCATAAGCTTCATTAAACTCGCCCTTACTAATGAGAAATGAATAAAAAAAAATGCCACCCAAAAGAGCAAGATAATACATCAGTCGTTAAATCATATTGCATAGCCAGATTTCCGTGCGGTCAAACAATCTAAGATGCATTTAACTTAGTCTAAACTGATCTTCTGGGACACAAAGATAAAACAACTTCAGATTATTTTAAAGAGTGGAAGTGACGCTGGTTTCTGTGTACAGAAACAATTATACTTTAATGAATACTTTTAAAACGAAAAATACTTAACAGTGTTTACATTTAATCATTTGTTGAATTATCAAAATTGTCTTCCCCCCTCAAAGTGTATGACTTATATCTTACAAGTAAGTGAATTGAACATACACTTTCTTTTAGACTTTTTCTTTCAGTTATAGTGAGATATAATTGCATACAGCACTGTATAAATTTAAGATGCTCAGCATAATGTCTTGACTTACATATATTGTAAGATGATTACCACAATAAGTTTAGTTAGCATCCATGAACACACACTTTTTAGACCCCACAATGAAGAGGGAAACAATAAATATTCTCATCATAATTTGATTGTTGAGAAGCATCTACGTTGTTAGGAGTAGCCTGTGTATGCAAATAAACATATGGATATTAAGAGAGAATTAACATAGATAACAATGAATTTTCCCTCACAGATGATTGGCGTCCCAAACTTTGCATCGGTAGGATTCGTTTGATTTTTCTAGCCAGTAGTTTGAAGCAGGTGAAATGTATTCATATGATATGTCTGTTGTACATAGTTTTCACAGTACTCATTTGTCATTGCAGATACTCTTTAATTTGATGCAGGTTTCTAGTGTAGCAGTCATATGGAAAAATACCCTTATTCTGCATTTACTGTACTGCTTTATAAACCATCTGCTCAGATTTTTCCTTGTGAGCACAATTACAATTTGGTCTACAATGGGATGATGAAGACACTGTATTTTTTAAGAAATACCCTTTTTAATTGGCATATTTATTTTAGAGTCTCTAAGTATTAGGTTTTGGATACATAGTGGTTAGGGAAAAGGCACATGTATATAATTCCCCCCAAATTTTTAAAAATGCCAATTTTTCATTAATTGTTTTTGTCTGTATGTGTTTGCAAATCTGTATACCATTTATATTACACTAAAAAAATCAAGAAAACACTTATCCTCTTAAATTACACTCTACAAAAAAGCAGATCAAAACCTATAATTTTATCTGTTGTCCCACATCCATATTTTTCATAAAAATTTTAACAAAATTTTGCTCCCTCTGAAATACCTAAAAATTTTAAAAATATTTATTTTAGCAGTGGCTTAGAATGACAGTAACCAGATGGATTACCTTTTTTGGTCCATTTTAGAACACAAATGTATTTCCAGTCTTTCTAAAAGTTCTGTCTGGAGTACAGATTAGTATTCTAAGAAATATTTTAATAAGTGGTAAATCAAAATAGTGAACTATTTGAAAGGATTTTAGTCAGATGCTTTCCTTCTGCTGAGCACTGTGTTAGGCATGTGGGAGTTTAACCTGGACACAGCTCTAAGGGTCAGTCAATTATGTAGATGAGATAAGATAAATTTATTAGAAAACAAGTAGATAGAGAACAATATAGGCAATACATAAGGATTGATTTATTTGCTTCAGAGTAAGAATTGCAAGAGTTAAAGTTCACTGAGAGCTAGAGTATAGAAGGATGTGGGAGGAAATAAGTGAGCTGAGCACTGAAAGAGGGGGAAGACTGGGAGAAGAGTGAAAGGGGCCTTCTGTGCAATGGAAAGTATTTTAAATACTTGGTCATCTTTCCCCTGCCTTTTTAACTCCTGGGATTATCTCCTGACCATGTTCTGTCTTCGCTGAGCAAGGACTGCCTGTCACTCTTGGCTGTTGGGTATTTCCCCATCCCTGCCCTTCCTTCTGGTGTGTAGGACATCACTTCTAACAACCCCAGCCCACTGCGCAGGCCTGGGGTTGGGATGGATCTCTGCAGAGGTATTAGCTCTAGTAACTAATTTTATGTTAATGTAAAATCAGGTTGCTAATGATATTTTCTAACTAATGAAAAAATAATGATTATATTGCATTTTGGAACATTGCTTTCAATATTTTGAATTGCAAGCCTCGTGATAACAGCTGAGAAAGTAAATGAGGTAGCTCACACATCAACTTATTGCAGTACTGGTACACAACAAATGCACCATAATGGTTGTTGTTGCCACCACCACCACTGGAGCAGGGCTAAAGAGACTAGCTAGCTTCTACCCTACCCATCCTTACCCTTTTAAACATACCAAGAAAAAGATGGTGAGATTGTTGCTTTTGATTTTTTTCTTCTCTCTTGGTAAGTTGACCATTCATTTTTATTACATATGGAAAACATATCTGGAAATGTCAAAGCAATTTTCCTAGTTTACCCTTATAATTCTCCCCCTCCCACCCCCTTGGGGAGGGTTTTAATTAAGAGTCATTCTTTAGTTTACTCATTAACTTAATCCTAAAGGTATATGTTTTCCTTAGATTCGTTTTATCACTATATAAAATCTTGGTTGAATTAGTTTAAATCCAAAGCTAGATAAATACCAAATAGGAATAGGAATAGGAGCAGTATTTACTTATTGGTCTCCTGCAAAGGACAAACGCTCCCTTTATTCTCCCTTGCCCCTTTGTATGCTGGGTTTCAGCCTAGAGCAAATATTTACAGAGTAATTATGTGCCCTGAAACAAGGGCAACAATGGCAATGTTGACACAACCACAACCTTAGGTCTAGGAACAGGATGGCCACAATTAAGAGTAAAATCCTGAGGGGGAAAAAAGAAAGAAAGAAAGAAAAGTAAAATTATGAAACATTTTTATGGATTATTTCTGGAAATTAGCATCCCTCTGGATTTTTTATTTTTATTTTTTAAATTTAAATTTTAACAGCTGGAATTCCCTAGCTCTGTGCTTTTATTCTTAGCCAGTTTTTTTCCACATTCGCTGAAAGTAATATAAGTTTGAAAAAAGCAAGGAGGGATAGTACTTATATATCAGAAATCTCCAAGTTCACCCTTTGCATAAATTCTCTATTCACTTCTGCCTGTGGCCATTTCTAAAACAGCTGTTACTATTTCTCCATCTGCCACTGATGCCAGGTCCACAAATAACCGTATTCTTGTACCATTGTCACTAAAAACATTGTGTTCCCATTTTAAGTTGCGCTTTTTTTAAATGCCTTGATGCTATTGGAGTTTTGAAAGTTTACTTGAGAGTACTCTGAGTCTTTAATGAGGGAGATCCCCACTACACGGATAGGCAGCTCCCAACCTCACCCTCATCATAGGTGGCCCCACCCTAAGGGAAAATTATACTATCCAAGAATCTTCTGTTGGCTAGGATATGGTTTGGCATGGTGTTAGATTAATTGAAATAATGCTGACCTATTTGAAATAATTTCTTTTCATGAATTTTAGAAGAAATAATCTGATTGTTGATTCTACTTATTCTTACAGATAGTCATTAAAAAATGGTCCATCCCTTGTCCTCTGACATTAAATTGTATAGAGCAGTACTTCCAGGTAATATTTTATATTTTCTTTTTAGTTTCTTTCTTTTTATTTTAAGCTAAAAAGAAAAAATCAGGCTAATATCTTTTTTTCCCTAATGGAAAAGTAATGACTAGTTTGCATTTTGGAACTTTATTTTGAAATGTTTTTATTTGAAAGCCTAGTTATAATAAATTCATCATATTTGTTGATGCTTTCTGACTTTTAATGACTGTTGGTTTCTCTTTTTCCCCTCAATCCTCTTAAACAGATTTCAAATGCTACAGATGATTGTAAACCAAAGCTCTTTCATTTCTCCAAAGAGGTGTGTAAGTTATTAACAGATACTTTGGTTGATTTTTCACATTTCAAGTTTTAAGAGATTTGTGTAGCAGGGTCTCTTAGGTCTTTGTACCTGTAACTAATTAATTTTCATGAAAGTGCTAAGTATAGGGTTGCCTACCAGAAGAATAATATTATTTAACACAGGGTGGCCTATTATGAAACAGCCACCTTTTTTTGGCATGCCTTTAAATGGAGCCTGTTTTAAATGGGCAACTGCCTAAAAGAACAGATTTACTAAAAGTCTGGTCTGGCCAATAAGGTCCTCTGTGGATACAGACTTCCTGTTGCCCTCTGGACTTGTAAAGCTAAATAGCCAATTACATAAAAAACTCCTCCCTCGTGAGTAAAACCTTGGTCTGCAGCTAAACAGCCTCATCATTGGACCAGCAATTGAACACTGCCAGTAGGTCTTCTGGCAGACATTCCACAGTTGAAATTTATGATGCCTTCAGTGGAGACTGGAAAACCAGGTCCCCTTGCTTTCTCTGAGAGCCTCCGATACTGACAATGCCTGCAAGAGCCCTTGGCACCTACAGGGGAGACGGGTGATCTCTAGCATTCTGGAAGAGCTTAGTCTTCCCTGTGGCTATAAGTTGTTTTTTAATCTACACTTTTAGATTCTCCTGAAATTCAGGTTCCAGATGCTAGAAACCCCCCACTCATGTACAACTCTGTCAGTGTACTATTTCAGTGCAGTAACTCCTCCATGCAGAACTTTCCCTTTTATCCGCAATTTTTACACGAGAAATGTCTCTCTGGCCCCCCAAGGGAGGTTACCACATCTTATGTGGTAAAGGCCCCTGTGTGCCTTAAAGATCTAGGTCGGGTAATTGACAAGCCAGGAAATTGAGCAATATATGAAAGAGAATTTGTGAATTAAAGTCTCATTCCCCTAATCCAGTCTCAGGAAACACTACAGCTTTCCTTCCTCTCAATTCCCTTCAAATATTTGAGGAGGCATTATGTCCCAAGATAGGTCTTCAGTCATCTGGAACTTCTTTTGCTGAAGAGCCTGAAGTTAGTAAGGGGAAAATTATTTTAAAGTAGAGAAAAGAAAGTAAATCATCACCATCATTTTGTAGAGACAGTATTTTCATTTAGCTGGTAACTTTTGTTTGCTTTGTAATGACCTGTGGCTCTTAAATATTCTGATATTTTTAAAGTTATATTTGTGTATTCCAGTGGATCTCCAAAAATTTTCCTGTCTAGAATAAATCATGTTCATTCCCATTGAAAGAGAACATAGGCAAAGATGCTGAGGTGTGATTAATATTTGCAATATTCCCTTAGATTAAATTGGTGATATTACCTTGGATTGAGTTGGTAAAAGCAGGTTCAAAAGCATTAATGATTATTTCTGCTTACAGAAGAAAGTTGTATTTAAATTTTCTAATGCATACATTAGAATTAAGATTATTTCTAAATGTTATTATTTTGAATCTTACCTAAATATTACTTATTTCACATAAGTTATTTTTATCTTACCCAAATGATACACGAGCAACAGCAGTTGTAGTAAAAGTAACATGATATAGAAGCCAGCCAAGAAATATCTGGCTAGTACAAGCATTCCATCTACCAGAGAAAAGATTTGCTGATGACCATAATTGTGTCTCTCTTAAAACAAAACAAAACAAAAAAACACAATCTTATTTTATAGAGACAATTTATGAAAAATGAAGTGAATGTAACCAAATTGATTTTTTTTTTTAGAACTAAGCTTATTGTCAAATGAAGTAGTGGTTTCGACAGAGTAGCATTTAGTAATTTTGTCCTTTTTTTCTTTTCAGAGTGCTTATGCGATACCAACCATGGCTTTTTCATTTCTCTGCCATACCTCAGTATTGCCCATATACTGTGAACTTCACAGGTACCATAGGATCCTGGATTCTTTTAAATGTATTAAATATGATCTTTTACTTCTAGGCCTTTCAGGTTGAATGACATTCTCCTTTATGAATTCTTTCTTCCCATCACGGGATTCTAAGTGTTAGTTTAAAACAAAATGAAACAACCGAGAGTTAGTTTTGTCCAAATTGAGAATGTTTCCTGGAAGCATAATCTTTGTGTGGTAATTTTAAATCAGGAATTCTAGTGTATAATCACTAATGAATTAGGTCTTAAATTAAGGAACCCTTTTGTCTAGCTTGGGAGAGTGTTTCTATAGATATAAATCATTTCACTGATTCTACTTTTGCCATTTTTGTCTTTTAGCCCTTCAAAGAAAAGAATGCAGAATGTAACCAATACCGCAATTGCTTTAAGTTTCCTCATTTATTTTATATCGGCACTCTTTGGGTACCTCACTTTTTATGGTAAGTATATCATTTAATTGTAGGTGAAAAAATAGATTGTCCTCTCGTTCAGCGGTTGCCAACCGGTGGTCCATGGACCACTGGTGGTCCATGAGGTCCAAAAGGTTAGTGACCGCTGCTCTAGTTGATCTCACACTTGAATGTGAACTTTGTTTCTGCCTTTCATTAGTAAGCTAATTTATTCAGGGTACCAGAATTCACTGTAGTACTGTGTGGCTTTATGGGCCCTAAAGAATTGATTTTCTTTCTCTTATAAAGAATCAGGTTCAGGGTTAATAACTTTATATGAAAATTTTCTTAAACACTGAATAAAACCTTGGGATTAATGTCTTTCTTCAAGAAAAATTGTACAATAATGATTTATTTAAAAAATATTTTAGAATCTTATTTTCGATACATGAGACTAGTTCAGCAGTTTGGGAGAATCAGCTATTTTAACTGCAGAAGAACAAATTGAGAAGGGAAAGGGTTTTACACTGAACTATAGTTGTATGCTTACATGTCAGATATTTCTGCCTTCAGCCTCAAGTCATATGACTCAGGACATTCATAATTTTTAAAAGGATTCTTTTAAATTCATAAATTAAATACTTCTTGTATTTATTTTTGAAAAATTGCCTGCTTGGTATGTGTTTTTTTCTCTTCTGATGAGAACCTCAAGAAAAAGTAAAACTTAAAAGTCTAGAATAAAATCTTAAAATCTGTAAGCTCTCTAATTTGCAAACATGCTTCTTGTTTAATTTGCGAACAAACACATTATAACAAATTATACTTAGTTTGTCAGACACTTCAGTACACTTCTCAGTTTATGAATGCTTTTGTAACAACTCTCCAAGTAAATGACTGTTATTACTTTGGTGATAGTTAGCTGTTATGACTGATTTCACAGTTGATAGCCTTGTGTGCGTGCTTCAGGTTTTAGCCATCCATGATGACTTGTAATGGGCCTTTGCTTCTCTCTCAGAGTTTGTCCACATCTGACAAGATTTTGGAGAACATTTACTTGCATAGCTACCTTTCCTAAGCCTGGTGGAAAGAGTATGGATTTCTAAATCCAACAAATATTATCTAAATGACTATTCTGCTCTAACTAGCTACGTGACCTTGAGCAGGGTACTTCATCTTACAGTATCTTATCTCCTTATCCTGTGGTCGGCAAACTGGGGCTCGAGAGCCACATGCGGCTCTTTGGCCCCTTGAGTGTGGCTCTTCCTAAGCCTTAGGAGTACCCTAATTAAGTTAATAACAGTGTAACTACCTATATAGTTTAAGTTTAAAACATTTGGCTCTCAAAAAGAAATTTCAATCGTTGTACTGTTGATATTTGGCTCTGTTGACTAATGAGTTTGCTGACCACGGTCCTAAGGAATTGCAGCAATTTCTCGGCACTGATTGTGTATATACAGAGAGAAGTAGGAATGGAAAATTATTACCAGTTACCAAGGACGATGCTCCTGTTGGCCAAGAGCAAATGAAGGTCGTGAAAGATTACATCTGAGAATCTGGAGCCATCATGGACACAGCAAGGCTGGGAGTTCCAGCTGCCAGTTGTTTACTGTGTCTCTTTCTGCCTAACCCCCCTGGCTGGC
>NW_006293784.1:2253902-2265242 GCF_000327345.1 Myotis davidii | reverse complement strand
GGGGCTCGAGAGCCACATGCGGCTCTTTGGCCCCTTGAGTGTGGCTCTTCCTAAGCCTTAGGAGTACCCTAATTAAGTTAATAACAATGTACCTACCTATATAGTTTAAGTTTAAAACATTTGGCTCTCAAAAAGAAATTTCAATCGTTGTACTGTTGATATTTGGCTCTGTTGACTAATGAGTTTGCCGACCGCTGTCCTAATCTGTTACAAGGGATAGTTGCAAAGAGTGCCTATTATTGTGTCGGGCACACAACAGTCTTCCACAAAGGGAAGCTCCTGCTGATGGTGTGTAATTATCATTACTAGTGTAATTATTGCATTTTTATAGGTGCTCTGTTTTTCAACATGGTACTTCTTACTGTCTTTAATGACATTTAATTTAAATATGGTTGCTTTTCAGTATATGTTGTGAGTATTATTTTGGATTTTCAGGGTGTGAGAAAATTATAATTGCTCTATATAGTCCTTTCTTTGCTATCTCTTTGTTATTTCAACAGTTGTAAAGGTCAGTCATTAATCTAAAGCTGTTCTTGCGATTTTGTACTGATGTAGATAAGCACTATTTCCAGCTTGACCATGGTACCCTGCTGTATACACCACAAATAAAGTTAAAGCAGGCTGTTAAGTTTTTTGATCATTGCTAATGAAACAAAATTCTTGAAATACATAAGCTCTATTTTTGATGTGGTTTCTTGTATGTATATGTATATATATGTGTGTGTGTATGTGTATGTGTGTATATACATATACGCTTTTATTATTATAGATATATTAATTGATTTTGGAGAGGTAGAGAGAGCTAGAGACATCAATGATGAGAGAGAATCATTGATTGGCCACCTCTGCATGCCCTCTACTGGGGATCAAGCCCGCAAACTGGGCACATGCCCTTGACTGGAATCAAACCTGGGACCCTTCAGTCTGCAGGCTGATATTGTATCTACTGAGCCAAACCAGCTAGGGCTGGTTTGTTAGTTTTTAAATATATTTTTATTGATTTCAGAGAGGAAGGGAGAGGGAGAGATAGAAACATTAATGATGAGAGAGAATCATTGATGGCTGTCTCCTGCACGCCCCCTACTGGGGATCGAGCTTACAACCCAGACATGTGCCCTTGACCGGAATCGAACCTGGGACCTTTCAGTCCGCAGGCCGAAGTTCTATCCACTGAGAAAAACCGGCTAGGGCTGGTTTATTAGTTTTTATACAGACTTTAGCTCAGTAAGACTTTTTTAACATAAGATATGATAGCAGGGTCTCTATTGGGATTCAGCAAAAACAGTATATCAGAATAGTTGTATATTTTTCTAAATTAAAATAGAAACTTGGCACAAATAATATTTAGGGCTCTTCAACATTGAAAAGAAAGTCTAAAAAATGGACCTCCTTCTTCTCCCTATGGACAAATAGAGCTATTGGAAGAAACCTCAGATGGGCTACACATCTCCAGGATAGCTTGAGAAGTAGTTATATAAATTACCATGAGATGCTTAGGAGCTGTATGATCATCATGTAAATGTAATGTTTACTACCCAGGGTTTTTCCTGATTATCAAGTTACACTGTTATATTGTCTTGGACTTAATCCTTCTCCACCAATGCAGATTCTTCAGAATATCCACATTTTATATTATGGAGAAATGCACATCTAAGAAAAATAACATGGTACATAGGTAGGTAGGTAGGTAGGTAAGTAGGTAGGTAGGTAAGGAAGGAAGGAAGGAAGGAAGGAAGTAAGTAAGTTAGGAAAGAAGGAAGGAAGGAAGAAAAGAAAGAAAGAAAGGGAAAGAAAGAAATCAAGAAACAAGAAAGAAATCCTAACCAGTTTGGCTGATGGGTTACGGGTTCGATTCTGGACAAGGGCATGTACCTTGGTTTCAGGCTTAATTTCGAGCCCTGCTCAGGGTATGTGCAGGAGACAACCAATCGATGTATCTCTCTCACATAGATGTTTCTCTCTGTCTCTTCCCCTCCCTTCTACTCTTTCTTAAAATCAATGAAAAAGTATCTTTGGGTGAGGATTAACAAAAAAGCAGGGTTACGGGTTCGATTCTGGACAAGGGCATGTACCTTGGTTTCAGGCTTAATTTCGAGCCCTGCTCAGGGTATGTGCAGGAGACAACCAATCGATGTATCTCTCTCACATAGATGTTTCTCTCTGTCTCTTCCCCTCCCTTCTACTCTTTCTTAAAATCAATGAAAAAATATCTTTGGGTGAGGATTAACAAAAAAGCCTGCGCGTGTGCACACACACACACACACACACACACACAATAATAATAATAAAAGAAAGAGAATTAAAGAAAAATAATTTTTCAAAAGACAGAGGAAGATTCAGATACTGATTTGCTAGTCAGTGTTTCGTTAATCATAACCAGGGAAAATCTTGTATATTTCTATCTGGACAACAATAGCTCTCAGTCTTATGGAAATAAATTGCTAATAGAGTCTGAGGCCTTAATCAAAAGGGCTTATCAAAAGTTAAGACTTCAACTCATTTTATAGATGAGCATCTAAAGCCCAAAGAGGCGAAGTGACCTGTCACGCGATTAGTGATTAGCGGCAGGCCTCCTGAATCCCAATCCCGTGGTCTTTCCGCTGCTCTGTAGTGATCTTTAGAAACTTCATACCAGTTTGACAATGTGTATGAAACAGGACAGCCTCCTGACTTCAGTAGCATACACAACTCGCAGAGACCACCACCGGTTCTTGCTGAGATTTGTAGAGATTTGTCTGAATCCAGAGAAGCATGTCATGCTCTATTCCTTACATATGGTAAGGCTCAGCTAAGAACACAGAACTGACTGGCTCAGAAGGAAGGGCTTCGTCCTCAGAAAGTAGAAAGTGGACATGTAACCGCTGTTTTCAATATATAATAAATCTAGTTCTTCAGGCTTCTGGAGCTGCTTGGGGTTCTGTCACAGCGCTCCCCAGGCTTAGTTAATACTTAACTTTTGTCAGATTAAAGAGACCTATAAGTATGTACCTAGATTACTAATATTGGCTCTGATTGCAGATGTTAAAGCATTTTAAGTTGAGGGGGGGAAAGTGTTCCTTTGGTAAGCCAGGCCAATACCCAAATGTTGCATAATAACCAGACCATGTAAAAATTCTATGAGGTTGTTAAGCAATAAGTGTTAATAGCTCATTTTTATGATTCAGAAAGCGGGGGTGGGGTGGGGTCGGGGGGAACGGGACAGTTTGCCGTATTTCTCCAAAACTCACAAGTATCTCACATATTTGGGAGTAGAATTCAACTTTAATCTCCTACTTAGTCCATAGGTCCTTACTGTGTAAAGTATATCTTTGATAATTTAGACAATTCGTTCCTCTCCCCTTTCCATTATCACTAATCTAGTCCAATCCTCATTACTCTCAGTGATTATGACCGTTGCTTCTGTTATCCCTGTTTCGGGTCTCTTTTTCTCCCAGTCTGTCCTCCTGCTTAGTTCAGATCAAAATACACTATTCTTCGTAAGTCATGGCATCTCTGTTCTACCAGAGTGAGCCCTAACCCTTGAAGAAAGAGTTCCATTGCTGGGTCTTAAATGTGTCTCCAGCCTTACCACGCTCCGCTTTTGCACTGCGGCACCCTCTACGTCAGCCGCTGCGCTCCTCTGGAATCTCATTTTCTCAGCTGCCTATTCCCTCTGCTTCCTCAGGACTCCTGCTCTCTTTCCTACAACTTTGAGTGTCAGCGCACATACACTGACTCATTTAATGCTGTAACTCTACAGGTGAATGTATCATTGTCTCCATTTTACAGGTGTAAGAACCAAGGGACTCAAAAGTTAATTTGCTATTAAGGAGTGGGACTGGAACATTAGCCTGTGTGGTCCCAGATTTCAATCCCCCCTCTACCATCCTGCTGCCCACTATACCATGGTGACGCTCCCTAAGCCTTCCTGGATTTCTTTCTTGCTCATTCCAAGGCCAATGTTGGGAGTCGAATTCAACTTTAATCTCCTACTTAGTAGAATTCAACTTTAATCTCCATAACATTCCAAGTTATGTTCTCTGTTCAGAATCACCATAGCTATTTGTTTGGACCTTCTCCTGTCACTTATGTGTGTATCTGTGCTTAGACACTATTATATATGTGTGTGTATTCACCTTATCTGCCCTTTAAATTTTAAGATCCTTGAAAACGGAGGTGTGTTTGATTTGTCTCTTATTTCCTCCAAAGCACCTTTCCAAAACGTATACGCTCAAATTTAAAAAGCACTCTTCTTTCATAAATACAAATAAATCTGTCTTTCCCTACAAGGCAGTGATATGCAATGTTCGGAATACCCTCACTTGGGTACACCTTGTCTGTCTTGGGGTGCGGAAAACGTGGGAGTGGGAGAACACCGTGGAATAAGGCATAGTTACCATGTACAGATTCCGTCACTGACTGCCACACTGTCTAGCTAAGTAAGCCCGTTCCCTGAAACTTGTATGAAAGATTATCTGCAGATGAGATTTTGAGGAAACTGGTAAGATGCGCGCAACTCAGTGAAACTCTAGAAAAATTGCAGTTTTGAAGAAAAGGTATTGGCTCTGATACCAAAAAAAAAAAGGTGTACAGCTGTGCTAGCTCTGCCCAATGAGCTACTAATCTTATATTATCATCACACGGACCAAATTTAGTAATATATACACGTGAAAGCATTTTACAAAGCAAACAACATACATGTTCAAAACCTTCAGATTGTGGGAAAGTTCTAATGAGATATTTTTATATATATTTTATTGTCATAATTTAAGTTCTGCCTGTGCTGATCTCTAGTGTCATTAAAAGAAGAGATCGTGGGCTTCAAGAAGATATTTAACTAACGTCTCTGTGTTTCGTAGGAGAGAAAAAGGCCAGAGATGGGTTGGGGACTGGGAATCCAAAATCTGTTAAGATTCCTTTGTGCAAAGGCAAACAATTTTGCTGTTATTGACATCTTAGTAGTTTTTATTGTGATCCTTATTGTTATTTCTTTGAATTTACAGACAAAGTGGCGTCTGATATACTTGAAGATTATAGTAAATACTTGCCTCACGATGTTGTTGTGAGGACTGTGAAGTTATGCATTCTGTTTGCTGTGCTTTTGACAGTCCCTCTAATCCACTTCCCTGTAAGTACTCTTAAAGGTTTTGCTGTTGGTGTAGCAGCTCCCTAATGTGGCAACACTAATGCTTTGCAGACTAGAATGTTTGAATCACATCTAGTCTTGTGTATCTTATTCATTTGTTAAGTAATTGATCAAAGACCTCATACTTGCGTATAACCCATGAATGCACAAAAATAACAGTGAGCCCCTAAGCTAATTTGTGCTTTTTGAGATTTAGTTTAGATTTATGCTTTCCCACAGCATTGTTTCCAATTTAGAGACTATAGTTCTTCTAAGGTTTTGGATGTGTGTTTTTTTTCCTCCCTTTTTAATTCTGTATTCTGTTTTTTTCAAAAGAATGTGCATGAAGAGGAAAAAGTCAAGTCAGCAAAAATAAGCTCCTTCTGGTTTATTGTAAATTTATCTTCATGTAGACATTCTAGTTTAATCTAAGTCCAACTATTTTATTTGCTCTAGAATTATAGTTTAAGGGCAGAACAGATTTTCATTCTGCATTTAGTTGCCATACTTAAGAATCTTAAGAATTTCTGAGAAAATGGAAACAAAGGCTTTGGGTATAAATGCTTCTGCATGGAAGTCCTGAATTCCTGAACAGTGAGTTCCTTAAGACCTGGGCCTTCAGGAGTTCTGCCCCCTCCCTGTGCGGACTGCAGGGCCAGGAGTGCAGCAGGGGCTGTGTAAACATTTGTGGATGTGACCGCCTGCTGCCTGCCTTAGCAGTGGGAAGTGTCATGAATTAGTTTTCATATTTACATGCTGTGAAACAGATAATATAAAATAAAATAGTAAGTGGTGTTTCTTCCACATGGCATGATTTCTTTTCTCGTTTTAAACCTTTTGTTCTTCTGTTGAAATTAATGATTCTCCGAGATTTCATCGCACAGTGTTATTGTTGGTACTTTTGAAAATTATGCAACTTAAATTGTATGTGAACATTTTTTCAAGAATTAAAGCAAAATAATTTTTATGAAGATCACACAGAAATATGTATTTCTTAGTTTGTGAATAATAAACACGATAATGGGTTATGTTATATTTTTGAAAACTAAGTGGTGTTGGGGACAGGAATGTCATGGTTACGGTACTGTACATGTGTTTCCCCAAGTGAGTATTTTGGCTTTCACACTTTCTCTTTGCTTAAATCTCTTTCTCTTTATGCTATACAGGCAAGGAAAGCTTTAATGATGATGTTTTTCTCCAATTTTCCATTCTCATGGATTCACCATTTTGTGATCACACTAGCACTCAATATTATCATTGTTTTACTTGCAATATATGTTCCTGACATTAAGAATGTATTTGGTGTCGTTGGTAAGTTTTATATTTCAAAAAGATCCACATAATAAAATGGGTAAACTTGTTATCCAGCCTAACATCTGAGTCTGGCAATCATCCTCTCTCTTTCTCCTGCTTAAAGGTTCCAGCACATCCACATGTTTGATTTTTGTATTCCCAGGACTGTTTTATCTTAAACTTAGCAGAGAGGATTTCCTCTCATGGAAAAAGCTTGGGGTAGGTTGATTTTTGTTTTGTTTCTTTTAAGAATCCTATTTTAAGAAATAATTTGTCGTTTTCTAATTATTTTATCTACATAAAAAATAATGTATTTTGAGTGATAACAAACATTATTGGAAAGAGTAGAGATTTAAAAAAATACCCTAATTGTTTTTATCTTTTTTCTTATTTCCACAGGCCTTTGTTTTGCTCATCTTTGGAATTTTGGTTGGGACTTTTAGTTTAGCCCTCATCATTTTTAATTGGATTAATAACAAATGAAAGATACTTTTTTCCATTTCTTGTGAAGAATAATTTACCTCCATATGCAAAAAAACCCCCACCCAATTCTGGAAGGTACCTTAGAAGAATGCTCTCTATATGGGTTAACATTTTTGTAAACATTATTAACTGAAAAGTGGAACAACATGGGAGTGGGCAAGGGAAAGTGGACTCATAGCAGTTTTAATCAAAATAAGAAACAAACTCAGAAAACTCTTAAATGTATTAGGTCAATCTTTTCTTTGGCTATTTGTGAGTCTGTTGCTTTTTTTAGATTAATAGACTTAGTTTTTTAGGGTAGTTTTAATTTTCACAAATGTTGAGCACAAAGTAGATTCCCATATGTGGCTTCACCCCCAAAACATCCATAGTTTCCCATATTATTAACATCTTGAATTATTGTGGTATATTTATTATACTTGTTGAGCCAAATATTATTATTAACTGAAGTCCATAGTTCACATTGGGGTTCACTCTTGATGTAAGCATTGGCAATCACTAATCATTTTACTACTTTTGTAAAAACTCTGAGCCTTTTCTATCTAGCATGTCCTGTAGTTGGAATTAAAAATAGTATCTAACCTTTCAGACTGGCTTCTTTCACTAAGCAATATGCAATTAAGTTTTCTACATGTCTTGTCATGGCTTGGTAGCTCATTTATTGGATGTACCACAGTTTTGTTTTCCATTCACCTATTGAAGGACCTCTTGGTTGCTTCCAAATTTTGGCAGTTTTGAATAAAACTGTGCAGTTTTTTGTATGGACATAGATTTTCAGCTTATTTGAGTTAATACCAAAGGACACAATTGCCACATCATGTGGTAAGAATATGTTTAGTCTTGTAAGAAATTGCCAAACTGCCTTCCAAAGTGGCTGTAACATTTTTCATTCCCACCAGCAGTGATTGAGAATTCCTGTTATTCTACATCCTCCCCAGCATTTGGTGTTGACAGTATTTGGTATTTTACCATTCTAATAGGTGTGTAGTTGTACCTCTGTTGTTTTAATTTGTATTTCCCGAATGACATCTGATGTTGATCATCTTTTCATGTGCTTATTTGTCGTCTGTGTGTTTTCTTTGGTCAGGTTCAGACCCTATGCCTGTTTTTTAAATTGGGTTGTTTTCTCATTGTTGAGTTTTAAGCATTTGTGTATTTTAGATACCGGTTCTTTATCAGATAGGTGTTTTGCATAGATTTTCTCCCAGTCTGTTTCTCTTTTCATTCTCTTTAACAGTGTAATTCACAGAGCAGAAGTGTTTAATGTTATTAAATATATTAAGTCAATCTTTTGTTTATTTTTGAAAGAAATCAATGTGTTAAGCTATATACAAAATTGAATCTTAGCTTGTGGGCTAATGTTTCAACGTCAGTCACCAACAAAACTGTGGGATTATTCCATTTGGTACTTTGCCCTGACTCCAAATCCTCTCCGAGAAACTTGTATGATTTTTCTCTGTTGTGCATTATGAGACAGAATTGTGATGCTTGGCTATGGACTTGAAAGCTCTCTGAGCTTTCTTGTTTGTCACTAAAACATGTTACTTTCTACTTGGCAATATGACAAATATTGATGCTTTGTGTCATATTTTGTTTGGAGGTTATAAATCATTCCAGTCTTCCCAGTGATGTGGCTTGTTTCTGGTTGGAAACCAGAAGCTGGGTCTCTCCTCCCCGTGAATATTCTATGTAAAGGGCACCTTAGCAGCTTACCAAAGTCAGGGTGTATCAGTGAAAATGTAACCCCATCCCTGTGCACATGGAAAGTAGGGAATTACATGCAAAATGCCAATTTGCATGTATGGAAATCCACACTTTTGCAGGTGCCTCTTGCTTCCCACTTAGGAAATTGGCTGAAAAATTGACAACTGAGCTTTTCTTTTGAGTTAAGATACTTTGGCAAATCTGAGATCTGCATGGTATAATGGAAGAAGTCCAAGTTTGGGGGTTAGAAAGACTTAGATTCAAATCTCAGTGAGTTTAGGGAAACTACTTAACCTCTCTAAGCCTCCACTTTCACATAGGTATTAGATGGAGTTAATACCAATTATACAGGGTTGTGCTGAGAGGATTAAGTGACCTTGTATAAATTAGGTACAGTTTGAAATAGGCTCCCTTCATAGATTAGCTATTTATCCCCTTTCTTCCATCCCTTTATCTGGAGCAATAAAATAAATTTGCTTTCAATCAGGGACATGGAATTTCTTCATCTTGCATCTTGCACAACTGTAGTGCTTTCCCACAGTTCTACCCCAGCTGGACTCCTACTAATGCCTTCCTGAAACTGGGCACTTCGCCTGGTCCCAGAGGCACCGCCAGGCATGGCCTTCCATGTGGCTTCGGGTCAGCCAGAGTCTATCAACCTGATAAGCTCATTCTTGTACCCTCTTTTTCTGTTTATGAAATTATAAATCCAAATACAAATAGGGGTTCAGCTGCTTAAATAAATCTAACTGCAGTAATGCCAAAATAACCCCAAGTCTGCAACAGATGCAAGGATGCCCCCTGGGGCAAATGTTAAGTGTGATGACAGCTGGGCATCAATTATTACATTTGTCACCCGCTCATGGGATAGGATCATGTGAGGTTTGGCAAAGGGACAAGTAACCTATTGAACACTCTGCACAAAACTCTGTTAATATCAAGAGAAATTATTTGTGGAGGTGTTTTTATTTTACGTTAATATCCTGCCTTATCTAGTTGCCTGTTTAGAGTCACAGCTTTCCCTATGAGTTTGGAAGAAGCTAATAAGATGGCTGGTGTGAGCAGTGCCCCCTTCACCGGCATTACCCAAAAGCCTTCAAGTACTCCTCAGCGTTTTTCCTGCGAAACATAGGCCTTCTCATTATGGGCTTAATGTTCATAATTTATTAGGTAATAACTATTTAAAATAAAACGAAGTTAAGCACAAAATGTATACTTCTCCAACACTTGGAGACTTGTTTGCTAAATTAAAAGACGAAGTGCTGAGAATATAAAATTACTTTCATATGTTGAGGGTGAATGTTTAAATTGTACTTTTTTTAACGGAATGTTTACTCATGAGCTTAGCATTTAAATGGTTAAAACAAGCCTTTGAAGTTAACACTCCATTAAGATGAATGGGGGTAATTCACACCTCTGCTGGTGCTGTATTATTTCAGTCTGGCTGCGGAGAAAACAAGACAGCAGTGGGTTGATTTACTGTGTGAAGGCCCTTTAAACACCCAAGGTCTGGAAATCTTTGTTGTTGTTTTTTTTCTTTCTCACCTAGAAGCAGAATCTGAAATTCAGCACAATTTAGGTATAGAATTGAAGTCTTGAAAGTACCATAGATTCTCTGTTATCTGCAAGTTCCTCCCTGGCTTTATTTGTTCCTGTACTCTAGTCTTTCTTCCTACCATGGCACCATCTATGTTAAAGTCCCACTAGTAATTCACCAGTGGAAAAGCAGAAAGAAACCATCCATTTTCAGGTAAACTTTGCACATGCCTTTAAATGGATTATGAAATAATGCTCGCATTATCATCTTCGCAACTCTCAAGTTCTGCCTTTGCCTAACATAAGGTTTGCATCTTTAACAGCTGTTTTCTTCCCCATTTGGGGGTATGGCATGTGGTTGAAGTGAGCAGGGATCCAGTGGGAGAGGCCTTTGTCAGTGTGTTCTCTGTGGTAGTAATGTTGTATATTTGAAATGTGCATTCCCCCCATTGATGGAAGTCTTCTAGCCAATTGATTCTGAAATAATTAGTTTTAGAGGCTAGGAATAAGGCTGTATGAGCATTTTATGAGCAGTGCCCCCTTCACCATGTCAGTGAATTTGGAAGATCTTTTTTTTTTTTTTTTTTTTTTTTTTTTTTTTTAATATATTTTATTGATTTTTTACAGAGAGGAAGGGAGAGAGAGAGCGAGTCAGAAACATCGATGAGAGAGAGACTTCGATTAGCTGCCTCCCGCACATCCCCCACTGGGGATGTGCCTGCAACCCAGGTACATGCCCTTGACCGGAATCGAACCTGGGACCTTTCAGTCCGCAGGCCGACGCTCTATCCACTGAGCCAAACCGGTTTCGGCTTGGAAGATCTTTTTAACGTAAACAGATTTTTCTTGTGTCCAGTCTCTGCCCGTGTATTTGCAGGATCAAGTTGCTAGATAATCTGTGGGCAGCTGGGTGTGGACAGTATTTCCATTTGGGCTGCCTCTCATGTTGACATTGCCAGTACAGTATATAGAAATGGAAAGTAGATGCTAGAAACACAAGGGCCCAACCAATTCATCTAAACCTGTATTGGGCTGTTTTAGAATTAGCCCAATTGAAAACAGTTTGTTTCCTGCAAATTACTCTGCCTAAATTTCAGGTGTCATAATTTTTGTTCTTAGAACTTCTCAGAACCTTCTGTAGTAAAATTTGTTTTTCTAATTTAAACACAAAATTTATCCTTTTTTCTCCTGTCTTAATCCTTCAATAGTCTCTCTGTATG
>NW_006293784.1:2241528-2253844 GCF_000327345.1 Myotis davidii | reverse complement strand
AAAAACCGCAACCCAGGTACATGCCCTTGACCGGAATCGAACCTGGGACCTTTCAGTCCGCAGGCCGACGCTCTATCCACTGAGCCAAACCGGTTTCGGCTGAAGTAGGAAATTTAAGAAAACAAAATTTTGATAAAGGATGAATAAAGATATTGTGGGAGTGTTTTCCTCATTTCGATCAGAACTCTTTCTGTCTCTCACCCTTCCTAAACAATCTGATAAGTGTCCTACTGTCATCATGAGCCACTGATCTAGTTTGCCAGGCTGTCAATTAAGGTGAGCAATTATGAGGTGCAGGAAGACTCATCTTGGCTGACGGCCAGGTGGACAGGTGGGAATGAGAGGTTCATTCACCTGTAGCACAAAGTAAATGGGTGCAAAGGGAAATGGAATTGCCAGGAAAACCCCCACACAAAACAGATGGATTAAAAGACATTCTAATATGGGATGGGGCCTAGGCACCGATACATATTTTTAAAGCTTCCCAGATGACTGTAATGGGCAACCACTGGATTGCTACATCAGCCTTCTCACAGATGTCTGCCTTCCAGTCCATTTTTGTCTGTTGCTGTCCACTTGGAATCCTGCTTTCATAGAATGACTTTCCTGCTCAAGAGCCTCAGGTGGCTCCCTACTTCTTTGAAGGTTTGGTCTTTTGTTGTTAATTTTATGTCACATCACACAAATGTGGCTTAATTCCACATTCCCCTGTCTCATCTGCTAAACTGTATTTTATCCTTTTCTTGCCTACATTCTACAATACACTGAAATTGTTTCACTGGTACTTGATTTGCCTTTGGTTACCATGTTTCAACATTTTTACTTCCACTATCCTCCTTTCCCCAGTCCCACTTCCACATACACACCCACAATGCCCTCATTGCTTTCCTCTGCCTCGCCACATACTTCCCATTCTCCAGGAACCAGCTCAGATACCACCTTGTAAAATAAATGCTTCATCCTCCACTCCACCTTACCCCTTAAGATCTGTGTAGTTCTTTTGGTACATGCCATTAGTACCTTGTAATATATTTTCTATTTCTTCATAAATTTCTTTTGCATTTCATTTTTAATAGTTAATATACATGTGGTACAAATTCAGAATTTACAGAATTGCTTCTCTCACTTCTGCCCCAAGCACCTAGTTTTCCTTCTTGGAAGCAACCACTCTTGCAACTACTTCTGTATTCTTGCAAATACATTCTAAGCCTAGCTAACTCTAGAGTTCTACAGAATACACACACACACACACACACACGAATGTTAGCAAACTACATGAATCCTCTGCACTTTGACTTTGTTTCACTGAGAGAGATATACTAATAAATATATTTAAAGATATAGATAAGTTATTTTTAAATTGTGGTGAAACGCACCTAACAGGAAATCTGCCCTCTTAAACTTTTAAGTGTATAATACTGTTGTTAATTATATGTACATATTTGTACAGCAGATCTCTAGAACGTTTTCATCATGTATGACAAAACTCTATGCCTTTTGGACAGCAGCTCCCCACTTCCCCCTGTTTTCTTCCCTGGCAGCTACCATTTTACTTTGTGTTTGACTACTTCAGCTACCTCATACAGTGGAAACATGCAGTATTTGTGACTGGCTTGTTTCACTTAGCCTAATATCTTCAACTTTCATTCATATTGTAGCACGTGACAGGAGTCCTTCTTGAAAGGCTGAATAATACTCCATGTATGTATGTACCACGATTTCTTTATCCATTCATCTGTCAATGGAAATTTAGATTGTTTCCACCTCTTGGCTGTTGTGAGTAATGCTGTAATCAATGAACTTGGTGCAAATATCTCTTTCAGTTCTTTAGGATATATACCCAGAAGTGGAATTACTGGATCGTATGGAAATTCTATTTTTTATTTTATGAGGAACCTCTTTATAATGACCATCCTGACAGGTGTGAGATGTTATCTCATTATGGCTTTGATTTGCCCCCATAATTAATGATGTTGAACATCTTTTCATATACTCATTGGCCATTTCTGTGTCTTCTCTGAACAAACATCTATTTAAGTCCTTTACCCATTTTAAAATAAGGCTATTTTTTGTTAATGTTGTTATTAAGTTGTAGGAGTTATTACATATTTTAGTTATTATATATTTCAGTTATTACATATTTTAGGTATATGGTTTGTGGATATTTTCCCCCATTCTATAGGTTGCATTTTCAAAACATATAAATCTGTCTAACTCTAACAGCTCATAGTATTCCACTAATGCATGTACCCTAATTCACTGGTTTCTTATCAATGCATTTTTAAGAGTTTGTTTTTTTTTAATTTTGCTATTTTATGATAATGCTTCAATTATTAAATTTATGCCTACATCATTTAGCCCATATATGAGTCTATCTGTAAGTTAAATTCCCACCCATTTAACTGGAATTCTGAGTCAAAGGGTATGTGAGTTTTGAGTTTTGATATATATAACTAAATTGCCCTTTGTTTTAGGTTTTATTAACTTAAATTCCCACCAACAATGTAGGAATTGCTCTTTAAACTTTGTGAGGTCATTTGTCTTTTCACATTTAAACACCTTCTTTCCCTGACTCGGTTATTAACACAAAGACACACATATATGTCCTATGCTTATACATAATGCCTATCACCATGAGTTTATTTAACTGGTGTCAGCAAATATTTGTTCAATCTCACTTCATTGTATGTCTAGGGCAGTGGTTCTCAACCTTGGCTGCACATTAGAATCACCTGGGAATCTTTTTAAAATCCTGATTTCTGGGCCTCATTCCGGAGGAGTTTAAAAAGATTCCCAGGTGATTCTAATGTGCAGCCAAGGTTGAGAACCACTGGTCTAGGGAGTTTTCTTAAGGCTGTGATGAATGCCACGTGAGAGTTGTCCCCTTCATACATGTGCTGTTCCCAGGAGAGGACGTTCCTATGTGTGATGTTCGTAGGAGAAATGCCATTTGTTGTTATTTCTTCCCGGGACTCTGTGTTATCATTGTCTCTGAAAGATCAGCCTGTCCTTAGACCTACTGTCAGGTTTAGTTAGTTTGAGTATTTCAGTATAAGGACTGCAGTGATATCAAACATGTGCCTAGAATGCTTCATATCCTGAAACTTTGTGGATAACACATTTTTCTCCCATTTACTATAAATTATCTAAACAGAAATACTTCTTGAGTTTTCCCCAACTTTTTATAATGAAAAATCTCAAACATATATAAAGTTAGAATAATATGTCCATATACTCACCACTGACATTTAACCTTTGTTCAGATTTATTTTGCTATTCACATATAAACATGAAGGTATGCATCTGCTGAATGATTTGCAAGCAATTCTTGCTGATATTCCATTGGGTAGTAAATAAAGCTGAAAATTAATTTTGTAAATATCTCCTTCTGTGAACAAAGAGTTTGTAAATGTTTCACAACATTTATTTTTATTTTTATTTTTTACAAATTATATTCCTTTCTCTGAACGGATAAGAAGCCTGTTTGATGGCATCTTTTCCTCAAATGCCAAAAGACCTGTATCCAGGACACAACAAGGTTTAAGTGGGGGAAGCAGAAGGCACCATAATTTCTTCTAGTAAAGGAACTATCTATGTCTTTGTTTAGGAAAATATTTTGATAGGTCATTTGGGATGAAAGGTGGGACCCTACCCATTTTCACAACAATGTGAATCCATATACTTTAAAATGGTTAATTTTATGTGATGTGACATAAAATTAACAACAAAAGACCAGCCTTCAAAGAAGTGGATCTCTGGTGTTGGGAATAGCGCTACACTTCCTAACACTTCCTCCTAGAGCAGTGGTTCTCAACCTTCTGGCCCTTTAAATACAGTTCCTCATGTTGTAACCCAACTATAAAATTATTTTCGTTGCTACTGTTGTGAATCGTAATGTAAATATCTGATATGCAGGATGGAAAGAGTAGTTTGACCGACCGCCAAAGGGTTCACGACCCCCAGGTTGAGAACCGCTGCCCTAGAGTCATTAGTCTAGGTTCTCTAGAACCAAGCCTAGGAGTTTAGAAACTGGGCTCCCAGAACGTGCCTTGTATCAACCCGAGGTGTCGTGTGTTTGGGATCACAACTCGACCCCACTTCTAGTTGGATGGTGGTAGTAGGACTCAAAGGGAGTTGGGCCCCTAGGGAAGGGCACTATTCCCTTAGCAGTGGTCGGCAAACTCATTAGTCAACAGAGCCAAATATCAACAGTATGACGATTGAAATTTCTTTTGAGAGCCAAATTTTTTTAAACATATATTTTATTGATTTTTTACAGAGAGAAAGGGAGAGGGATAGAGAGTTAGAAACATCAATGAGAGAGAAACATCGATCAGCTGCCTCCTGCACACCCCCCACTGGGGATGTGCCCACAACCAAGGTACATGCCCTTGACCGGAATCGAACCTGGGACCCCCTCAGTCCAAAGGTCGATGCTCTATCCACTGAGCCAAATCGGTTAGTGCAAGAGCCAAATTTTTTAAACTTAAACTATATAGGTAGTACATTGTTATTAACTTAATTAGGGTACTCCTAAGGCTTAGGAAGGGGCCAAAGAGCTGCATGTGGCTCGCGAGCCGCAGTTTGCCGACCACTGCTTAGGGAAATAGTGAAGACCATTTTCATAGCTCCTAATTCTCTTACTCAGTTCTCTGTTCAAAAGAATTTGGTATTTTAAATGAATGGAAGTTTGTCAGGGGCATAAAATAGTATGATGAGCAAGCACTTGTATGTGTGGACTAGGCACTATGGCAACCACATTATCTCATGTAACCTGAGGTAGATACAGGTATATCTCCTCATTTAATAGGTTACAAGTTAAAGTTTAGAGAGGTTATGGAGTTCAAGTGACTTGTCGAAGATCACACATTCAGAATTCTGACTTAAGTTTGGCTATAAAACATGTGTGCTTAACTATTATGCTAACAATAGTGTACCCAGCTGTTGGAGTTTTCCCACAGAATGATTCTGCTCATAGTAGATTCATAGATGATACTGACTGTGCTGAGAGGGCTTTATTCATTTAAATTGTTGCGCTGTCTAAGTTTGTTCCTCACACCAGCCAGACGGCATTGACCGCTTCGCGTCTCCGTCCTGAGTCACGGTCTGCTTTCACAGCATGTTGTTTCCTCTTTGTGAAGTATTTCAGAGGAAATTCTAGGCAAAGGAGGGGTATGTGGGCTTTTACATAGACCAAGAATGTGTCCAATACTTGTCAACCAGACTTTGAAAAATCTTGGATCCCTTGAAAAAGGAATAAATCCATTTTTGTGTTCTATGACTCTCTGCAAATACAATTATTTTTAAAAAATTGAAATATAGCTCAAATACCAACAGTCTAATTCAGAGTTTCCTAGAACTTGGATATCTTGTGAATCCTTAGAACTTCAAATGAATTTTTGGGGACATTCATAAGATAATCAACTTTTTATTTTTCAAATTGATTGAGGATATTTAAAAAACTTGCCACCGATCAGCACCATCCTTTCATATAAAAAGTAAGGAAGGTCATAATATAATAAAAATATAGTTCTTTAAATTCAGGTCTACATTTGTTAAAAACTTGCTATGTATTTTTTTTATTTTTCCCAAGGACCAATGAAAACTTTTCCATGGGCCAGTATTTGAAACCTACTGATCTAAATAAACAGTCTATATTTGAAAATTCAGTAAAAATTTTCTCACCTCTAATGCTCATGAACATCAATCATCTTATGTTTGGAAAGAAATTATATATATATATATATGTTGGTTATAAAAGTGGATTAATTATTTAGTTGGCTTTCTCCCCAATAATTGCTGATTCTAAATTTTGGAAGGGAAAATATCTAAATAATAGATTTCTAGTTTACAACTTTACAAAATTTTGTCAACATTTCAGGATTTAGGAAATAAACACTATTTTTAATGTAACACTTCATAGGTTTAAATGCTATATAGAAAGTCAGTCAGTAATGTATTTACATTTCACAGTAGTACTTACACTTCACAGGGAAGTATAATACTTGGAGACTTGGGCCCCATGTCTCTGTCTAAAGATTAGTCATTAAGAAAAAAAAAAGATTAGTCATTCATTTGCATTCATACAAATTCCCCTCCTCCTCCCCCCACCCCATCCAGAATAGTTCTCAACTTACTAGTTAACCAGACTAAATAGAATTGCATTCATGCATTTTAATGTCAATGTAAAAATGGGTTCCCAGATATTTTTTCTTTTCAATCAAATCTCCCAAAAGATGTCTAATCACTCCCAGACTATCACTTAAACATTTCACAACATTGTCATGTCTATAGTAAAACAAAAACTTGCTTTTAGTAAATCAGAAAGCCATACTTTAGCAACTTAGAACTTTATTCGGATGAGAGAAAATTATTGAACTCCATTCCCAATCTCATTTGTGAAAGGATTATTGCCTGTCACATAGGTATATGGCATCGTTCAGCATATATAGTATTTGTTCTTTAGTGGTAAACCACTCCTAGGGATTACAATGTAATAGAGACAACCTCTGTGCAATAACTAAGATTGTAATATACTGCAGAACAGGGTTGGCCATAGTGTGTGCCATGTGCATGCTAGACCATCAGTGGGCTCTTGCTGAAAGAATGACATAGCTTGATGAGTAATATGAACATTGCAAGCTCTGCCAGACAATTTCATTGGGGTGGGGCTCACTGCCTTCTGGGGGAGTGGGGATAATTTTGTGGAGGAAGTAATAGCTGAATAAAATCACAGAAGTGAGAGTGGGAGGAAGGCATTCCCATTTGGAAAGAAAATAGAAACAAATGTACAAGTAAATGGTATATTTTTGAAATGACGACAATTTTGCCAGGAGCAAAGATGTAATGGTAGTTTGAGCAATAAAGCTGAAGAGTAGGATCCTGGTTGTAAAAGGTGCTGGGAGCCAGGCTGAGTTTGGACTTTACATCAAACAAAAATTAAGGTCTTGCTTGAAGGCCTTTGAGGAAGGCAGGATAGAAGAACGTCAGGTGCCTCTCTGCACTATCGCCATCACTGCCTTCCAAAAGCTGTATGAAAAGAACCTCCAGCCTTCAGGAGCTGGTCATCTAACACCCACACGTAATTTGTACCGAAGTTTTAGTGCCAGGGGTCCTGAGGAACTTTTTCAGGAGTTTTGGGAAATCCCTCATGCCCTCAGATTCTGTTAAGAATAGGAGGTCTTAGCCCTGGCCATGTGGCTCAGTTGGTTGGAGCATCGTCCGGTACAGCAAAAAGAACAGGAGGTCTTACTCTGGTATCTCAAGGGACTCCCCATGAGTTCCTGCCCCCACACTTTTGCAGAGCCATCTGTGCTGTGCTGTTTCCTCTCCCAAGCTCCTCCTCTTCCTCAAAACCTAACTAAATGCTACCTCCGCTTGAAGGACTTCTAAGACTGCGACTTCATGTAACATCTGGAGACCCATCCCCAACATCTTGGTGCTACATTCACTTTTTGTTTTACAAAATACACAAATTCTTACATATTTACATCTAAGCACACTATGATAGCTTTTAGGAAAGACTACATCTACCCGCCCCTTTATATCCTCCGTCCAAGACCTGCCTCCTATCCCACCCCATCCCGTTCCACTTCACAGTACAGCGCAGTGCTGTTAGTGGGGTAGGCGCTTGCCTGAACAGCACAGGCCTTCGTTGGAGCTGAAGTCCTATGGGATCCATGGAGTGTGGTTTTCACCCCTCTGGCTCCAGCTTCTTTTCACTGGCATGTGTAGAGCTACCAGAACAGTCCCCTCCAAGAGAGAATCACTTCGTATGCCTCCTTCCTATGCTCACTGGCTCCAGTCTGTGTGGGCCTGCTAGTGATGATCAGAATACAGGCCATTAACATGGCCATGCTATTCATAACCTGGGATTGGGCACCATAAACAGTAAGCATTAAAAAAAAAACAAAACCCACACAACTCTCTTAATTTTATCCAGGCTTAATTTCTTGTTAACTCACTTTTACCTGTCTTCATCTGCTCTCTCATGCCTACAGCCCACCCCGCATATATACCTGGTTCCAATCCCTCCAAATTGTATTTAGTGGTCTCTAGAGCCTGTCTGTCATGGGACCTCCCATGGGGCATTGGTGATGCTAGGTGGGCAGAGGCATAGTTTTATCTCCAGGTAGCAGCCTGGTAGAAATCATAGCACCTAAGGATTAAAGCTGGCTCTCTTCCTTGAAAAGGGAGCCGTCCAAGAATATCTTAGGCTGCCTGTCTTGCATGCATCAGGGTTGACTGTCACCAACTGCCAAGCGTTAGCCTGAACTTCAGAGCCCCACCTCACGGATGCAAATTAAAACAGAGCTCAGAATCCAGTTGGGAAGCAAGTCCCAGTGATTTGATTTGCATGGAAGAGCTTTTGTTGGTTGAGTGAAGCCAGCCAAATTCCCTGGGTTCCCCAGCCCTCCGGAAACAAGCCTTACAGGGCCCCAGGCCCTGGGCTCAACAGGGTGGGCGTGATTTGAATGTTCACTGCACAGCTGCTGCGTCCAGGGCTGGTCACTGCCATCGTTTCACTCCATTTTACTGCCTCAATCCCCCTGTGCATGTTAGTGGTTAATACAGCAGCCAGGAGACGCCAGACAGCTCTCGGCACCTGGTTCAAATTTAAGGCTCATTTACACATGATGTCACACACGCATTGTCAGCGCGAGGGAGGTCAGGATGGTTCATTTTGGGAAGGTTCGCATTGTTGAGTCTTTACAACACTCACTGCTATTAATGCCTTAACCATCTGACTTGGATTTCGGTTTTCTGGCATGAGGTAATCCCAGGCACTAGATTTATATGCTGAATGGGAAGCCAGCAGTGGTGGCTAATCATGCTGGTTTGCAGATCTGCACCTCTGGAGCCTTGGGATGGAATTAGAGGGCCACATGGCATGTAGCAAATCATGGGGGTTTGGAGCAGGAGGGGAATTAGCCAGACCTGGAAACGGGCTGTGGAGGGGGTGGTGCCAGAGGCCAGAGTCTTGATTGAAAAATAGAAACCAAAGTAAGTTGGACCAGGGTCTAAGCCCCGAAGCCACAGGAATTATTCTCATTAGGCCAGTGTTTTGGGTCATTACTTGACCCATCCTTTTGCACATCATCCATAGAAATTTCAAACCCACCTTCCCAAGCATAATTCAAGTCTCTCAAGTTCCATGAAGCCTTCCTGACCACCCAGGCCACAGTGATTTCTCTCCTGTATACTGTTGTCAATAAGACAGCTCACAGTTACTGAGTGCTTCATTCGTGCTACCAGCACATTTTACCCTCACAACAGTCTATGCAGAAGGCACGCTTATTTCCATCGTACAGATGATATCACTTCAGAAAGATTAAATAATGTGCCCAGTGTCAGAGCCAGTAAGAGTCAGGGTGGAAAACTGACTCCAAAGCCTGTGTTCAGCACCGGGAGTTGGCTACTTAGTGCCACTTTGCCTGTGTACTGAGGAGAGACTGCCTATGGCTCCAGGAAATGCGCAGTGCTGCTGCCTAAGGCCACACATGCACAGAGCTGGCTCGCCTGCCCGGCTGTAAGGACCTGCAGGGCAGGCACCATCACCACTGCCTCTCTGGACGCCCTGACCTCCAAGTGCAGATGGATGGATGGATGGATGGGTGAATGGGTGGATGGATACCCAACCCCCTCCCCCTCACCTATGCTATTTCCCTCCCAAGACATATTAAAATATTGAGATCTTTGGATAACCACACCTATTGCTTTCTGTTGTCCTCTGACACATGGCTAAAACAATAAAACTGGTCTGCCTGTTACATCAACAAGAATCTCCTTACATTATAGGAAGTTCAGAGAATGTCTTCAGTCCTGTGACTGCCTTGATTTTGTTTCTCAATCTGGACCAAGGCCTACTGCCATGGTGGGCCCCCAAATGAGCTTTCTTATTTACTTCTATGAGTCTGTTTCAGTCACATAAACAGGTATTAAATTGGAGCCTCAGAGACAGCGGGTCTGCACTTGGAGGGGCACCTGACCTGGCCCGAGAGTCCAGGGCTGGTTCCCCGAGGATGAGAGTCAGCCAGTGCCCAGGAGTGTGAAGGGCGCCCCAGTCAGAAAAGGACAAGGACAAAGGCCTGGAGACTCGCTCACATGCCCCAGTGAGTGCAGCGGGACTCGTGACTGGAAAGGCCTCTGAGGAGGGTGGAAACCCAGGTCGTACCCTCACCTTCTCTGCCATCACACGAGCGATGCGGTGACCCTTCTGACGCTGATCCCGGGGAAGACATCTCTGAATTCTGCTTTCCTGGGAAATGCCTCTTTGGAATGCCCCTGCGGACAGCTGTTTCCTCAGTGTCCTCTCTCCTTTGAGCATCCCCAGGAATAATTGAAAACCCAGGCGTGAGGATGCCCCTCTCTTAAGTCACCACTGCTTCAGAGCAGAATTCAGTGTGCAGCTTGCCACCGCTGAGTATCTTGTACCTTCCCCTCTGCCCTGTCCTGCCCTTTCTAAGCCTAGGAGGCTGACCCCAGTGGACCATGTCAGTGGGTTCCCTTGCCTCTGGCTTCCATGGGTTCAGCCAAAGAGGCACTAGTGGGAACTCAGGGATGGAAGGAAACGGATGTCAGGGTATCTGTTCCCCCCATTATCTCCCTGCCAGGCCCTGTGGGCACCCTCTGCCAAAGGTCCACTGCCTGTAGCCATCACTGGGGTCTGGGTTCTGGTAATCTCCCCTTCCTATTGCCCCTGCAGCCATAGCGTGGTAACAGTCCTCCCCCACCGCCATTTTGGGCTAAATTGTGTCTCGCCCAAATTTCATATGTTGA
Source organism: Myotis davidii (assembly GCF_000327345.1). Taxonomy (NCBI): domain Eukaryota; kingdom Metazoa; phylum Chordata; class Mammalia; order Chiroptera; family Vespertilionidae; genus Myotis; species Myotis davidii. The sequence goes on along the minus strand of NW_006293784.1, from coordinate 2,243,065 downwards.
AGCCCTAACCCCCAACTCCTCAGAATGTAACTATATTTCGAGATAGGGCCTTTAAAGGGTGATTGAGTTAAATGGGCATTTGAGTGGACCTTCATCTGCTTTGACGGTATCCCTGTGAAAGGAGGAGTTAGTGCATACAAGGAGATACCAGGGATGCACATGCACAGAGGACAGACCATAGGACAGTGATGGCGAACCTTTGAGCTCGGCGTGTCAGCATTTTGAAAAACCTTAACTCTGGTGCCGTGTCACATATAGAAATTTTTTGATATTTGCAACCATAGTAAAAGAAAGACATTTTTGACATTTATTTTATATATGTAAATGCCATTTAACAAAGAAAAATAAAAAAAATGAGTTCGTGTGTCACCTCTGACACGTGTGTCATAGGTTCACCATCACTGCCATAGGAGGACGCAGGAGACAGCCATCTACAAGCCCCGGAGAGAGGCCTCAGGAGAAACCACACCTGCCAATACCTGGCTCTTGGACTTCTAGCCTCCAGAACTGTGAGAAAGTTAACTTGGGGTGTTTCAGCCACCCAGGCTGTGGTATTGGGCTGTGGTGGCACCAGCAAACGAATGCACAGTCCTTCACTATCCCCTGGCAATTTCCACCCTGCATATTACATTGCATAAGTAAGTCCCTTTGCTAATCTTTCCTTTTGAGCATGACATCTGTTTCTTACTGGGACCCAGACTGATATACAAGCCTAGACTTTAACAGGAGTGCTTAGTGACAAAGGCAAGAATATACCTCACTGAAAGCAGCCCCCTTAAAGGTGTCCGCCACCCAACACCCCTCCTGGGGGCCTCCTGGGTGCTCTGGTGCTGTCCCAGGTGTTTACTCTCCTTAGGAGCTGAGTGACTGGGTTAGTCATTCCCTGTGGGTTTCAGTTTTCCTGTGTGTAAAGCTTAGAAAGCAAAAGCTATCTCTTTGGGGGTATTTTGAGGTACATATTGGATGCAAATGTGATTTAACTGAGAGAACCCTGCAAAGAAAGAAAGTGCTTTCATGTAGCATATCCATAAGCAATTTCATTGATGAGTACGCACAAAGCATACTTTGAAGGCAAGAGAATGGAGATTTTTGCTAGATTTTTACTGCCCTGAGTGTAGTTCAGGCCTTTGCTCAGATGCTCCCTATTAGCTCTTCCTTAAAAAGAAAGAAACCAGTTTTCTTTCATACAGACACAGGCCCCATATGCACAGCAGGTGAATGTGCCCACCTCTTTGCCTTGTCCCCTTTAACCAGCTGGAGGCGAGAGCAGCTCAGACCCCAAAACGGTGTGGCGTGTGGAGAGGAACAGACTGTGTTCTGGGTCCTGTTTTCTATTGCCAATAAACGAGGCTTCTCAACCATGTCATCTCCACCTGCAAATGCTGAAACAATCGTTACCACCACCTAAATTGTGCTGCTATGAACATAGAGGTGCATATATTCTTTCCGATTGGTGTTTCTGGTTTCTTAGGATATGTTCCCAGAAATGGGATCACTGGGTCAAATGGGAGTTCCATTTTTAATTTTTTGAGGAAAC
>NW_006293784.1:2233602-2241407 GCF_000327345.1 Myotis davidii | reverse complement strand
CCCCCCCCCACTGCGAAGCGGGACATCCGGACATGACACAGGGATGGTGCTAGGATGGGGCAGGCCCAGCCTCCCTGGTTGCCATTGGGAGGGACTGACAGGTGCTGGAGACAGAAATGGGGCCTGGAAAGAGAAGGGGCTCAGGTGGGCGGCGGCTTCTTGAATCCTTGTTCTCTCTGCAACTCAACTCTCTACAGGCCCCTCCCAGCGTCTGCGGGAGAGCCAGGCTGCTCCCTCCAGGGAAGAGCTGCTCCTGGAAGAAGGCTGCCTCTGGGGATGGGAACGCCTCTTTGGGAGGGTACGAGTGTTCCGTGTACCGCCATGTCCAGTTGTCATCAGCTGTGACTCAGGCATTCTTGTGGGTGTGAAAGCATATTGAGGAATGAAATGGTCTTGTGGGTTAGCCAGGTTACAAGAGAATAAAATGCTCAAGATGTAGAGATTCACTTCCACCCTCATTAAAAAATACAAACTCCAGACAAAGGGCAAGTTGACTACTTTTTTTGGATCTGCCAGAAAGCTGAGGTCACAGGGCAGTCAACTAGCCTGAGCTCTGAGGGTGCACGGGGGCCGGTGGAGGAGCAGGGACAGAGCCCTGCTTAACTGGGTTCAGATGCAGCCAATAGAACTCACCTGGGACAGGTGAGCAATAGTGGAGAATGAGTGTGGGCTGGGGAGGGAGTGCGGAGTCTTCGGGGTTCCACATACACAGGGCGTTTGCATCTTCCTGCGGGCTTTCCCCACAGAAAGCATCAGGCACTTGCAGCAAAGACTGGCTGAAGCCCTGAGCAAGAGTCCCTGCGTAGCACTGGGAGTACAAATGAAGGTAAAGTACAAGACATTTTTTAAATTTTTTATTGTTCTGAAAGATAAACGACTCTCGAGTAAAAGATAGTAGCAATGTATTATACGTGCATGAACTGTATATGTCACATGTAGGACATTGTACAAATGTTGGAGAGAGCAATTGGCACTATACAGTGGTAAGGTTCTTACATGTGTTAAAGAATGAAATTCAACGGAGTAAATTTTAAAGATCTTACTGGCTTTATGCAACAACAGTCCATGAGTTGGGCAGCACCCATTTCTAGGAGAAGCGAAGTTAAGCCTTGTTTTGGTGGTGTGGAACTTAGCATGAGTGGCTCCATTTTGGGGTGTTGTCCTGTTGTCACCTGGCCAGCACCAGGGCGGGAAGGTTCTTTGCTGGCCTGTCCTGCTTTTAGTCCTTTCTCAAGCCCTGGGTGGAGGCCCATGGATGAGAGCCTGCAAGTGGGTGTGAATTCCTCTTGTATTTGCACATGTGGGGAGGGGTGATGTATTCTCATGCTCCTTGGATTTTGGCCTTTAGCAGTTTAAAACTTTTAGATGAATTCTCTTTATTCTTTCTTGCATGGTACCCTGTGTTTCTTCTTCCTATATTCAACACAAGTAAGTCCTTGCTTATGTCCCCTTTCTCCTTGGAGGTGCTGTATTTCCTGAGATTTCAGGCTTTTTGATTCTGCATGACCTGGGCTTTCTGATGCATTTAAGCCAATGTATGGTTCTGTAGTTTACCTGACTTCTCTCTGTTGTTGTTACAATGGGAGAGGCACTGTTTTCAGTTTTCTACATATTAGGCAGCAGTGGAACTCATGTTTTCATATCAAATCAAGCGTGTATACCCTCCTTATTATTCATTTCAGAATTTTTCTTGGCTAACTTCATGTATTTATTGCCTTAAATACACTTTAGAATCATTTTTTGTCAAGCTTTTCATCTTCCAACCCCTCAAAAAATATTTCCTGATTAAAATGGTGTTAAAATATATAGACGAATTGGGGTCTCAGATAGTTTCAAACCTCCCATCCCCAAGATCAGAACACAATAGCGGAGCAGGTGTTGTGATTGGAAGAATCCTCAAAGGCCAGCCTGCCTTGAAGTCTTCACTGTTTGCCCTGCTGCTTGGAACTGTCTGCCTTGGAGGTGGGAGAACCCTTTCCAGAACCTTGGGAGATCAACAATGCACAGAGTTTGCCTCCGAAGGACCGGTGTAGTAATACTTCCCAACCATCACTCCACTAAAAATGCGTGCCACGGAACTCGACAAAGCCTAACGTAATTGACTGAGTGGCCATGTGAATGTGTGGGTAAATAAGCACGAGGAATTCTGTTAAGAACATGGAAGTTAGAGCCCAGCCGGTGTTGCTCAGTGGTTAAGCATTAACCTATGAACCAGGAGATCACGGTTCGATTCCTGGTCCAGGCACATGCCCAGGTTGTGGGCTCGATCCCCAGTAGGGGCTGTGCAGGAGGCAGCTGATCAATGATTCTCTCTTATCCTTAATATTTCTCTCTCCCTCTCTCCCTCCACTCTGAAATCAATCAAAATAAAATAATAAAAAGAACATGGAAGCTGAGGGGAAATCACTGGATCTGAACTGAGAGCACCTGAGTAGTGGAGCATGAAGACTCTGAGCCACCTGGCGGAAAGGGGCAAAGGGAGTGAAAGCCCCACCATGTGGTCATGGTGCTTGAATCTAGTCCCCAGAGGAAAGCTGGCGCCAGACTCTTCAGAGCCACTGGTGCAAATGGGGTAGGCCTAGCTAGGGGGTGTGTTGGAGGAAAAAGTTCTCCAAGAGAAACCAGCACTCATTACATCCATTGGTTTGTATCCTATAGCTCTTGCAACTTTGAATCTCTTGGAATCAAATGAAAAAACAAAACAAAACAAAACACACCCATCAGTTTCTGAAAGATTTTCCAGTAGGGGAAACAGAAAGGACAAAATTCTGAGAAAGAAAAAGAAAAGTAACAAAACTTCTTGATGTCTTCCCCAGCCTGCTTTAGAAAGAAAGGAGTTACGCAATTCAATAAAAGACGGTGATCCTTGGTTGACCCAGGACATTTCACAGACGCAAAGCCAGAGGCACGCAGGAGGCGCAGACGCCCACATGCAGGCCTCAATTTTGATTTTCAAGATGCAACAATTTTTTTTTGGTAAATTAATATTTAATTTTCAACCAACTCCGGCACCTCATTAAGGAGGGGCCTGTTCTTAGCCAAGCTCTTCCAAGGGAACCTGCTGGGGTTGAGTGTAGGTGTCAGCAAACATTTCCCAGTGTGCTCTAATGGGGAAATGTTTATTTTGTAACACTCTTCCCTGACCAAATATTTAATTATATGATGTTTTATATGACCAAGAGGATTTGGACGAAGACTTCATATCCATAATGCACCCTAATATTGGGAAACACAGTTTTCCAAGTGCCTTTTCCTTGGCATGGCCACGGTGCTGCCTCCTGGAAGAAGGGGTTCCTGGGAATTTCTCGTTAGCCAGAGAGGGGTCTGGGATCTTGAATCCTGGAAGGTTGCTGATGGAGGCGAATGGGTGTGTGAAATAGTTACTAGTGACTGCAAGTTCGTTTCATAATGGCCCATAAAAGTACACATATTCCATTTCTGGAGTTGCTATGCCTTTACTAAAGCTTTTTTTTTTTTTAACAAGAAAGACTTTCCACAAAGTCATTTTCTGCTTTTGGAAGGATAACATTTAGAGCAAGGTATAAAGGATCTTTGCCAGAATAATTACCATTTAAAGCAAAGGTCTCCAAGATTTTACTTGGAGCAGAAGATGCTGGCGCTGCCCCAGATCTGTGGACACACACCACACTCTTCCAGCCGCCATGGGAAAGTGGGCCGCCCTGCTAGGCAACGCTGCACCATTAATACGAATCACATGTGCTGCAGGGTGAACTGTGATTATCTGCTACGTGAAGGCTGTGTCAGGAGAAGCCAGGACAATGGCAACTTCATGTGGAACCAAAACCCAGGAAGGGCTCCCAACCCTTTTTCATCATCCTCTGTTATGTGTTAGAACATGTCCCCGTGGGCATCTTGATGGCAGGGGTGCCAGGACTCAGTGTCCTGAGTCAAAGGCGAGTTTATGAGCAGAGGGAGCATTGATTGACATAGCTGTTGCATCTGGAACACATGGTAATTTAGTGATTGGATTCGCTAGGATGAGGGATAGAGACGTCTCCTGGCCAAAGACAGAACTTGGACGAATGTTCAAGAGAGCAGCCAAACAGCCTGGCATTATAGTGGCCTGCTGGTACTTCGGTGAAGGACTATCATTCGTCACTAAAACAAGACCTGTTATTAGGAGATAATTGTTTTTACGGGTAGTGATGCTCTGAAACTGGCCAAAGGAAGATAACATACATACTAGAGAAGATCAAATTCGTCATCTGATACACAAGCATGACAGGAAATGCATGCATTGATTCATGGCTCGCTCAGCGTGTTTGGGTTGAGGTGTGACTGGCAGAGGGCATTTAATTTTAATTCCAGTTTGGTTTGGGGAGGTGTGAGAAACATCCTTCACCATCTTAACCCTGGCGTGCCCCACTCCCCCACTAGTATTTTCTTTTACATTCTTCAGTTTACCTTGATCTCCAAGGTAGAGAAGAAAAGTAACTCTGCTATTCTGGAATTTGGAACCAACTCTCCATGTTTATCTTCTCTGTACCTTTCACAAGTTTATAGCTTTTTATTACATTTTCTCTCATCTTTCCAGGAAAAAGAGATTCTTTTTTTTGGCTGTGTAATACCATTTTCTTGACCATATTATTGCATTTCTCTGGATCTCCTCCAGCTCCATTTTGCCTTCCCAGCAAAGAGATGTTTTTAAAAAGCAGTGATTGGGGGGAATAATGTCAATATGGTTTATTATTTTTCCTGCTTCATTAAATACCAGTTTGCTGTACTAACAGCTGTTAGTAAAGCCAAAAGTTAGTTAAGTAAGTAAATAGTGTAGTTTAAAAATAGAAGTGTTGACACAGGCATAATGTACTAATTTGCTAATCCTTTGGGACACACACTCGTAACTTCAGAACATCCCAGGTGGAGATAGAATTATGCACCCACCCAGAACTGCCAGTCAGTCATCAATAAATTGGCAAATGATGAGTGTACGGATACACATATTCTCAATGAGACTGTAGATGTGCAAGTTAATTACGGGTTTCCACAATTAAACAGCTGCAGAAAGTTTCCAAACATCATAGACCAGCCTCGTAGTCCTCAATTTGGCAACACCTGAAATATCCAAATCAAACTGTTCTCTTTCTTGTAAACGCAAAGACCTTTTATTAGGCTTTGGCTGTGGCCAGCACTGTGTCAAACACCAGCGGCAGAAAGAGCAACGGGATCTGGTTCTGGCTCGGAAAGGAGGGTGACCCCCGGGCCTGCTGTGCCATTGGGTTATTGAGAGGATTAACGTGGTTGACATCTGGAAACTGCTTCCAAGAGGGCCAGGCTCCTAGCAAGCTTTGCAGAAGTTTGTTATTATTTCAAAGGTTCAACATTTTAACTTTTATGTTTTCATAATCAGAAGGAAGTGGCCTATTTAAAAATACCTAATGAGGGGGGCTGTGCTAGAAGTATCAATAAAGCACCGTGGGGGCCCGGAGAGAAGGGCGTGGCCTGCCTGGGAAGGGCTGCTACGGGATCAGGAAGAAGTTTCATTTGGGCCTTGAAGATGGAGACGGTGGGGGAAGAGCTTTCTCGGCCAGGGGAAGAGCAAGTCCTAACGAGACCCGTTCTTGTTTCATTTCGAGGCAATTTCCTCTTGATCAGGACTTTGGGAGATAGAGGACACTGATAAGAGATGTCCTGACAATAACCTGTCTCTTTTGATGGGAGGTAAATCATCCATAATATAAACTCCCTTCCAGACCGTAATCTGTCCCGTTTTCCTTTTCTTTCCTTGGGGGATTTATTTGCATCTCCTCCCCTCACCCCTCTCTGGTGAAGATGCAGCTAGGAAGAGCTTTGGCAAAAATTATAAAGTAAACACCACGTGCCTTTGCCTGACACCCTGCCAGTGTGAAGTCTCCCCATCTAGGCTCCCTGTGCTCACTGAACTCGGGCCCCCCTCTCAGAGAAGAAGGGACCTGCAAGCTCACTCCCAGGGACTGGCCTGGGCTTACCCGGCACTGTCAGCCCCCTGAAGGCAGCTTTCTGAGAATGTTCGAGTGCAGCGGTTCCTAGATCAGTAAAATACTCAAAATTTGGCAAACCCTGACAAAGTGCTGACTTTTACTCTTGCTATGTGACAACATTAAAAAATCACAAATTCCCACCTAATATCACCAATGCTTCCGAAAAGCATATTTTAATGAGAAATAACGAGAAGGGTAGACTTTTAGCACAAAGGATAGCCTTTTACATGGAATATATTCAGCTTATGGAAATCTACCTTCATCTTGCTGCTGGCCAGTGATGGTCTTTTGAGAAGTCCTGTGTTAACTAGAAGAGATGAATCAATACTGAATGGTGGGAAGTCGGGCACCAGCATGGCCGAGTGGGAACCGACCAGAAAATACCGGGTTTCCTTGCTGTCTGCCTTGCCTTTCCCCCTTGGCTCTCTGCGAACATGCCTCAGTAGCTCACTTTCTCAGCCTCCGGCTCACAACTGTTATGGGAACAGAGCCTTGGTTGCTAGGATCAACTGTCCAAACCATCAGGGTCAGGAATGAACCTAAATGGATGTGTTGTTAGTTAGGCCATATCAAATCACCTTAGTTAGTCATCCTCGCTGTTTCAAAACATAAAGTCAAACCCATGCTTGACCATGGCCCAAGCCTTGAAGAACACATTCCTTCTCAGTACCTATTAAAGTTTCAAAAGTTTGCTTCAAGGGAGGTCAATGTGCTGACACTATTCAACTTTGAAGTAAGTGCTCATCTGAAAGTAACTGTCACCTTTGAGGCACCTGGCACTTCAGCCAACTTGGGACACACCAAGTGTCAATAAAGTTTGATTAATCACAGCAGCCATCCCGGCCCACGGCGGCCAGGGTCAAAGGGGGAATGACATTTGCAAAACCCGCATTTCTATTTTTGGTCATGCTCTGCCTAGCGGTTCCTAGACTAAACTGCCCCCGCACGGCAAGGCTCCCGGGGACAGCGCTGACGGCCTCACTCTTCTTGCACTGTGGTGCCCGAGAAAGAGCGGCCGCTGCTGGCTTGTGTCCTGAGTGAAGAATGGATTCCAGGTAGAACTGTGGCTCCGTACAATTTACTGGATCTTGCTCAAGAGAAACACACATGAGTATTTATTTATAGCCGGTTGACTCCCACTCAGACGCACTCCCAATTTATTATTCTTGACATCGAATTAGTCGTGATCACTGTGGAAACAGTGAACAATTTTGAGGCAGGCTGGGAGGAAGCCTTTGTCATCAGACTCTCCTGCATTCAACCCTGCCTCCAGCTCTGTGCCCTTGGCAAGGATTTCATCTTGTCATTGTATTTTCACATCTATAAGATAGGGAGATACCACTTACATTGCAGAATCATTGTGAAGATTGAAAAGAGTAACCTCACAGAGCCTGACTCATACCCTCAACAAAGAGTTCTGGTTATTGTTACGAAGAATGTTTAGGGTGGGAAAGCCAGCTAGCTCCTTTGTGATGCTTTGGCGTTTGGGACAGGGATAGAGATTGGGGGTGCTGGGAGAATATGGTCTTTTTTACTGTGCTCCTTTCTGAAAAGGTTTTCTCCTTCTGGCATCATGGAGGGGTAGTTTGAGGGTGCCTTGAGGAAGTGGTTGAGCATAGGGGTCCCCACCCACAGTGCCGGTGCTGTGAGTGGTAGCTCACACGCACATTTCTCCTTGTAGGCGCGTGCTCCAACCGGAACTGCTTTGGACCTCCCTCAGCAGCACACACAGAATATGTTCATGGACTTCGGAAGCCAGGTTGGCGCAAAGCAAATAGGGCTTGGATGAGCTTGGGGACAGCTAAAGCAGTTGGACAGATAGCT
>NW_006293784.1:2205160-2233588 GCF_000327345.1 Myotis davidii | reverse complement strand
CCTGCTTCCTTCTTCCATTGAAAGAAGGAGCAGGAGGATGTAGGATGCCTCTATGCATCTAGGCCAGTGATGGCGAACCTATGACATCTCTGACACGTGAACTCATTTTTTTGGTTGATTTTTATTTGTTAAATGGCATTTAAATATATAAAATAAATATCAAAAATATAAGTCTTTGTTTTACTATGGTTGCAAATATCAAAAAATTTCTATATGTGACACGGAACCAGAGTTAAGTTAGGGTTTTTCAAAATGCTGACATGCCGAGCTCAAAAGGTTCGCCATCACTGATCTAGACCAAGTTCAAAGACAGGGACACCATAGGATAAACTCCTATTTGTCAAGTTCTCTGCTGTTAGTATGCACTTGGTAAACACTCGGCACTCAATAAATGCTAGCAGACAGACAGAAGCACCGACGCCAACCAGCTCGCCTGAAAGTACCAACAGTCCAGCCCGCAGAGCGCTGGCTGCTGGCGGGGAGAGGTTCTCCCAGCTTCTACGTCTGGGTGGGTGGCAGAGCCCTGGCTGAGCCTCACACCCCAAACTTAGCACCTGTCAATCTCCTGTCCTCTATGAAAGAGCTTGTTTTTCTCCCTGCTGGGCCCCCCACTTCTCTGGGATTTCCTCAGGGCTGTCTGTCCAAGTCTTTCTGCTGCCGGGGGTGTTGCTGAGGTTCAGAAGCACTGGGAATGGAAAATCTAGGAGCTCCACGCCTGGCTACAAACACCACTTTCTCAACAGCCTCGGGGGTTTCTTCTTACCAGGACAACAGGGAGTTTCATTCTCGGACTCTGTGAAGTCTGGCCAAGCAAGACCCCTGTTCTCCTACTGGCCCAGGCCAGCCCTGATGATGTCCCCACCCAAGGGGCAGACACCCATGAGGTTTCAAGGGACCTGAGGCCTGGGAAGGAAGAGGGTGTGAGCCTTTTCTGGAGAGGATCCAAGTCTCTCTTCTCTGGCTGCAGGCCCATGCACCCACTTGTGCCCAGCCTGAGCCAGGCACTGAGCCCACCCTGCCCCGGCTGCTTGTGCGTTAGTTCATGGCAGCTGCGGTCACAAATAGGATCAAATCTGCACTTTTAATTCTGTGTGATGCGGCCATGAAAATGGCCTAACTGCTTTTCAGTATGGTCATTACGACTCTCTTCACTTCCTTCCCCATGAAGCCTGCATGAGTCATGGCTACAGAATCTCACCCCACCCCACTGCCCCCAGAGCAGGAAGGCTGCTTCCTGGGGTTTCTCTTCCTGGCAGTAAACCCAGTGGTCCCTGCAGGACTGTTATGACTGATCCAAGGGTAGGACATCAGGGAGCCCATAACCTGGCAGGGGTGGACGTTCTCCTCATCCGCTCGCTCCCCAGGAGGAAAGACAGGTGTCTGCTGCAGATTTCCCATTTGGGGGGCTGGGGGATGGAGGGGAACTATGAGGCCTGCAGGGCACAAGGGGCTGCCCCTGTGAAGTCCCCTGGCCCAGCCAGGATCCTCCCCAAACTCAAGTCTGTTTGCTCCCAGGGTCAGTTGGGCTCTTTAACTGTAGAGGACAAACACTCGCCCAGGCCTCGGCATTAGTTTACTAGAGCTGCCGTAATGAAGCTACCGGAGTGGGGGCACAACAGAAACGGACGGTCTCAGTTTTGGAGTCTGGAAGTCCGAAACCACGGTCTCGGCAGGTTTGCTTCCTCCTGAGGGCTGTGAGGGGAGGCTCTGTTCTGGCCGCTCTCCTTGGCTTGTAGATGTTCGTCTGCTCCCTCCGTCTTCCCATCATCTATGCATGCCCCCGGCCCGCATCGCCCCCCAGCCAGACTGGACTGGGCCCCACCCTAATGACCTCATTTTTAGTGAGTTATCCCTTAAAGATCCTAACTCCAAGTACAGTGGCTGAGGTATTCTGAGGTCCTGGGGGTTAGGACTTCAACGTACAAAAGTGTTAAGGGGCACAATTCAGCCTGTAATGGCCTCTCAGAGCAGGTTTATTCCCAGGGTGCTCATGGCCTGGAGCTGCGCTGGGTGGTATGGATGGCAGCTCTGGGGAGTTTTCCTTCTCAGCCTCTGTCGTGGCTTTTCCATTTCCTTGCTCTGAGGTCGGTCTTCCTGCCATGTAGGATTTGTCCTCCATGCAGAGTTTATCAGCACTGGGATGACATCATGTGTTGTAAAGATATCTCGTCTCCAGCCACCTCCCTGCTAGCTGTGGAGCACCAGGACAGCAGGGCAAATCAGTGCTCTGTTCTTTGCTGCATCCCCTGGACGTGGCCCAGGCTTGGCACATAGAGGCACTTGATTCGTGGCTGCTGAGTTGAAGGTCTCTCACTGTTGGTGACTCTGCCCCTTCTCCCCTCTCTCCTGACTGGACCATTCCTCAGGAGCCTCTCATCGAATTCGACCACGTTTCAGAGTCACATGCTGCTTACCATATTTCACTGTGCACCACTTGTACCACTTCCTGTAGGGGCCACACCACTTCCTGTAGGGGCGGCACCAGAACTTCCCTAATGTTCTCCTTTAAAATAATTCATGTTTTTACACACACAATTTATTTTAAGAAGAAACACTGTGTGGGTTGATCGTCTACTTACCATGTTTAAGTCTATTGATGTTAAAGCCAACATTAGCTGTTAAATGCTTGTGTAACAGCTAAATCCATCTGCGCTCCTGGTGGGCGACCTGTCCTGGAGGAGTAGACCCGGCTTAGCCGACCCCTCTCAGATGATAACAGAGAGCGTGCTCGCAGCTCCAAGGAGCAGAAACTCCCCTGGAGCTGACTCAATAATAAGGACAGTCATCATTACCTCACACCCTGGGATATTAGAATGGCGAGATATGAAGACTGGTTGTGTTAGGGGCTCATCAAAGGTTGAATCCTTTCCACCCCCATGTCCCAGTGGCCTCAGTGGTAATGCTGCTGATGGCAAGATGGCAGCAGTGGTCTTAGCATCCCACTGACACAGCGTCCAGAGAAATAGGAGAGATGGCTTCGTCTATTCTCCTAAAAGTCCCTCAACAGACTTCTTTATCGATGTCATTGGCGAGAATTGAGTGCCACGCTCCTTTTATGGAAAGGGAAATGAACGGACCAGGAAGGTCCTCTCGGGTGGAAAGGGTGTCAAGGTGAGAACCACAATGGCCATCACGTGTCCATGACTAGTCTATGGACAGGTTGTCATCGAAGCAGGTGCCCCCTGCTGGTCCATTCAGGGGCTACCCCTGCCCACAAACCCACCTAGGTCAAGGGCAGACAGTTTCAATCACAGGGGGGCCTGGGGCAAGACAAGTACCACAACTGGTCCATCAGTGGCCTCCCTGCAGGAGACAATTTCTACGCCCTTAAGCTCTGTCAGACCTCAGGCTGAGCCACCACTTCCATAAATACGATGCTGCCTCCTCCTGACTCCCCGTACTCTGGCTCACAGCAGACCTGAGCAAACAGAGCCAGCCCCCACCCCACTTCGGCCCCACTCTGGGAAGAGACTCTGCCATGAGTCTGCTTTTGATGGGGCTGGGCCAGACCCGCAGGGCTCATTTTCTCTGTCTCCTGCTAAATTCCCTGGCTGCTCCTTAGCTGTCAGGTTGCCAAGCCCTGAGCGTCTCCTGGCTCCATCTGCAGCAGGAAATGGGCCTGACAATTGTTCTTCCAGAGCCGGTGATTTTGCAGGATGCATTTGGACGATCCCACCCACGCTCCATCTCTCAAACCCCAGCTCGTGGTCAACACTGATTTACTAAGCACGTACTACAAGCCCAGCTCTGTATTCAGGGCTAGCATGGAGGTGGGGCCAGGGATGGGGGAGGGGGCAGGACAGGAGGAAGGTGGGGAGTAGGGAGGGCACAGAGGACGCATCTGACACGCTCTCTGCTGTTGGTAAGCCATAATGACAGCCATACACTTGGAAAGTGAGGTCACCAGCCAGGGGGCTCTGTTTGGCTCCCGGTCACATAAGGAGTTAGATAATACAGTGTGGGCTCAGAGGAGGGCATAACAGACAGGGCAGCACGTGCGCCAATGAACTGCTTGCCTGCTCTGCAGCCCCTGAGCCCCCCTCTTTCCTGCTAGGTGCCCTGGGACCGCTTTAGACCACATCCACTGGTCCCTGCCCCCAGCTCCAGTTGGGCTTGCCAATGGAGCCACCAGCAGGAGATGGGAGGGCAGGAGCAGAGTGAGGCCGCCTGCATTCCCTCACTGCTTCCTCCTTGTCTTGTTGCGATTCTGGTTTGGCTGGATCCTCAGGGCTCCTGTAGAGCCGCAGGGTGGTGTGGCTTCCTGCTGTGGCTGGTCCCCGCTGCCAGCCACAGCAGGCATAGTGTGCCAGTCGCTCGCTGGTAAACCAGCTTGGAAAATACCCTCTGAAGGGGGGAGCGAGCCTGGAGCTGGGCTTCTGAGGGGGTGTTGAAGTTGGGTAAACAGAGAAGAGACAAAAGGGCTTCCCGGAGGAGTCCAGCCTAGCAGAGGTGCCAGAGAGACCGAGTGCAGGTTAGGAGGCTTTGCCTAGACGGGAGGGAAAGCTGGAAAACAAGAGGAAGACTCAGCATGGCCATTCTGACGGCCTGGCCCTAGAACCTCCTCTTCGTCTCCTGGGCTACATGGAGCTATGGACAGAGTTTGAACTAATGAGGCAAATGTTTTGACTTTATTATCAGTGGCTTTGTTTTGTCTTGTGTTTCTACTTTTTCCTTTTTATTGATCTTACTGCCATCGTTAATAATGTCATTGATAATATTTATGGAACAGTATGGGTTGGATTGCATCCACCCCAAAATTCACATGATGAAGTCCTAACCCCAGTATCTCAGGGTGTGGCCTTATGTGGAGACAGGGTCTTTATCAAAGTAACCAAGCTACAATGAAATCTTTTGGGTAGGCCCTCATCTAGTATACCTGGTGTCCTTATAAGGAGAAAATTGGACACCGAGACACATATAGAGGGAAGACAGTATGCACAGACACAGGGAGAAGATGGCCATCTACAAGCCAAGGAGAGAGGCCTGGAAAAATTTTCCCTCAGAGCCTTAGAAGGAAGCAACCCTGCCGACACCCTGACCTTGGACCTCTAGCCTCCCAGTCTGTAGTACTTCGCCACTGTAGTTCTAGCTCTCACCACGTAAGGGCCATGTGCTAGTCCAGTGATGGCGAACCTTTTGAGCTTGGCGTGTCAGCATTTTGAAAAACCCTAACTTAACTCTGGTGCCGTGTCACATATAGAAATTTTTTGATATTTGCAACCATAGTAAAACAAAGACTTATATTTTTGATATTTATTTTATATATTTAAATGCCATTTAACAAAGAAAAATCAACCAAAAAAATGAGTTCGCGTGTCACCTCTGACACGCGTGTCATAGGTTCGCCATCACTGTCTAGTCAGTCATGAACTCTGAGCAGTGAGTGATCAGACTCATTCTCACGGCAGCTGCGCTTTGCCAGTGATGCCCCTGGACCCTCTTTAGCTTGGCACACCGTCATGCTTGCCATCACACTTGCGACTCTGACGCTTTTCCATGGTTAGTAACATATTCATTTGTTGAGCACCTATTATGTGCCAAGTACTCCTCGGGAGTCCGGGGAGACAAAATGGAAAAAATTCCTCCCTGCCGTGGAGCTGCCATTTGAGGTTTCTGGGTTTGTTTTGCATCTGTCTCCCCAGAGAAAAGCACCTCCAGGAGAGCAGGATGGTGTGTGTTCACGACACACGTTTGCCCAATGAATGAGAACGAAACACTGAAGTCCCCTACCTAAGGTCAGTGAGTGACCGGGACAGGACCCCGGTGCTGCAAATTAAACAAGCTAGGCCATTGGATTGCTGAAGGGACAAGGGACTTGCACCACAAGAAAAGGAGCAAGCAGTTTCCAAGTTATTACGCATGCCGACAGCTCCCAGTTTTTTATTTGGTATACATACGCCATGACTTGTGCTCAGAGGACTGGAGGGGCTTTTAAAAGAGAGGGACGCATATTTAGACTTTCTGTGGAATGTCCACTGTGGTTTCAATCACATCTAAATGCCCAATTAGCTCGAAAGAACTCTGGGCCTGCCCGTAGGCCCACAGCAGCCTTCGACGGGTGCGGGCAGCTGCCTCCCAAGAGATCGTTCGTCCGAGAACCTCTGGCTCCGGTGTGAGAAACGGCTCCGTGGTGTGTGGCGTGGCTGCTGCTCGTTTGAGTCACTGCCCTGAAACACACGCTTCTGGCTGCTTTCTCTGTTAGAGGCACACAGGACGGAAAGAAGGTACCAGCTGGCTGGAGGCCAAGACGTAGAACAAAGACAGCAGATTCTAGAAGCTGAGAGAGCCCTTCTACCCAGTTCCTGGGAATGCTGCTCACTGGGTCATTTCCCCACATTTTCCTCTCTGGTTCCTCTCAAAGTCCGAAGGCCCCCATCGCCAGCCCGCCTTCCTCGGCCTCATCTATCTTCTCAAATGGCCCAGGGCCCGGGTCTCATGCCTTTTGGGGGGCCATGGCTCATAGCTTGATCATCTTGACCATGTAATTATATTTTAATTACCCTAACCCCTGCCAGACACGGACATTCTCAGTCTACCACAGCGGGGGTGCAGACAGCTAACGTGCTCCTGTAGGGGCGGCACCAGCCCTGGGCTACTGCTTCGGAGAGGATGGGGGTCACGGCCTGGAACGATGGCCAGTCCCCCACACCAGACCCTGAAACGGGGGCAGCCAGGCCTGCTGCCCAGGGGCCAGACACAAACCCTCAGGAGGCTCGCTGCCGCTCAGCTCTCCCCTTCATCACGGTCCCAATGACACTGCCTGTGACAGCCATCATCTGCCCCTTCCAGTAAAGTGTCAGAGTGTGCGAATGGCTTGTTCACCAATTAAAAACAAACAAACAAACAAAAAAAAACCAGAGTAGCTTCTAGATTAGCCCATAAGGAAGCCACCACACTCACTTTTATCGCGATTTGCTTCCCCAGGTGGGCGAAGAAGGGCGGAGGATAGCTCGTATGCTGGGAATTGGGCATAAGTGTGGGCTGGTCCCTGGGGTGTGTTGCCCATATAAATGTCATCATCTTGTATGTTGTGGCAGAAAAACGTCGGGAACCAAACCTCTTTCAGGTTGTTAAGCGATGGGCTTTCTGGAAGACCCATTAAGAGGATGCTTTGGAAACCAGCTTGGAAAACCTGACACGTCGTCACTTTCATCTGCTGAGCAGCTCACAAACATCCTCCCGTCCCTTCCAGGGGCTCCCCCGGCCTTTTTGCTTCAGCCGGACCCTGAATTTTTCAAGTGAGATCACAGGCCCAGCGGGGGAGGATGTCTGGGAGGTGTGAGGTTTTGTGATGGGGGCCATCAGTCTCTGGAGAGTCCCCCATTTCATGCTATTTTTTGTGATATCAGAACCCATCGCAAGGCCACTGAGCCCTGAGTTCCTCAGAGCTCCAACCTCATCCGTGGGAGCCATCCCAGGACCTCACGCACACACCACGCCCACCGACAGGCCGCCTGGCTCCCCCCGCTGGTAGGGTGGCCACCTTCCCTGGGCTGCTCCTGGGGCCTTAGGAATGGAGATGAGCTCAGGCCACTTGCAAGATCAGGGACCAGGGACCCGAGGGCTTCTACGACATTGAAGAATGTGCACCGTGACAGGCCAAGCCCAACCTTGTCCGATTTTTCTAGGAACGCTCAGCCTTTCCCCCTGAGGCTCCTCTCCTTTGACATCTGTTGCAAAGGCCCAGAGGGGAGTCCCAGGGGTGCCCACCTCCCGCCCAGAAGCGGGGACTCTGCCAGGCTCCGGGATGGAGAGGCAGGGGCAGCTTTTTCCTCTGTGTCTCTGTGGCGCCCTGCCCTGCGGGAGGCCAGATGGATGCACTGAGCGCCCCGGGGAGCGAGGATGCGTGGAGGTGGGAAGGAAAAGCAGGCTGGTAAATAAACAAGAGCAGAGTGAGACCCAGGGCCTCGCTCCTGCCCCGGCTTTCCGGGCTTCTGACAAGGGCAGCTCCTGAGGCTCCCCCCGGAGCGGCCGGGGAGCCCGTTATTGTTTTTGGATTTCACCGAGATGAACTCCAGATGATTTTCCAAGGGCTGATTTCACAGCACATTTGCTCCATCTGAGTAATCACTCTCTGCAGCAGTTGGATTTCCACTCAGCGTTCACCTCGTGTGCCCGGAATCGGACTGTCCGCCTCCTTGGGGTTGAATCATTTTATTTTCTTTGGGATTTGGCCAAACCCTTTCGCTCCATCTAGGCCCTTGCAGTTGCCTGCGGGCAGGTCTAGACCAAGTTCACAGAGGTTTTCCGAGCACAAGGACGATGCCCACTCATAGGAGAATGTAAAAAGTGGGGAGAGCACCCACCAAATCATTGAATTTCAGAGAGAGAGATTTAGCTACAAGGGAAGACACCCAAAGCCAGAATGATACCCAACTTAGGCAACACCAGGGCACTGCCCGAGGAGCCAGACTGGGCATCAGGAGGGTATGTGACAGGGCCATGGAGTGTGCAGCAGGAGGACCCCAGAGATGTGCAATGGGTGGGGCCCACGCATAGCCTGGCAGAGCTGTTCTGGGGACGAATGCCTGGGACGCAGCAGACCCGGCATTAGAAGCTTCACGACCTTGTGTGCTGAGTTGCATCAGAGGCTCACTGTGTTTATCGTAATTTGCTGTCTGAGAAATGTTCTGATATTTATACTTTTGTAGAACAAATAAAACCAGCCCAGGAAGTCTGTCGACTGGCCATATTTTTCACTCAAGAGAAGAAGTCTGTGGCCCAGCCTGGGCACAAGGGCCCCTCACTGCCCACACTGTTTGTAAGGGGAACAGCAGCATGTTTTCTGTGATGTGTACTGACCACAGCGTGCCCAGAGTTAACCCCGACCAGGCCCTTCCTCACCAGGCTGCACCCCCACAAAGCCGAGTCCTAAGATTCCCCTTCTCAACCCCACAGTGACCGCCCCGTTATCTGCCTTCTGACCTCACCTGCCCTCTCTGAAGTGGCTAAGGGTCCGCCTCCTCTGGTTCCTTAACGCCCTCCCCAGCATTTGGCCTGGGGACAGGACCACAGAGGGCGCCTGCCATTGGCTCGCTGGTTGAACACACTCCTTTGTGTGTGTGGGGCGGGGGGGAGGGGGGAGCCTCATGACCTTCCCAACCCCATGGCTTCCTCCAGCCCCTCTGCGTCTGTCTGCTGTCCTCCCTTTCACACCCCCAAGGATATCCAAGGAGGGTGCTTGAGGCACCTTCATAAGAATGAGTCTGGCCTCTGGAATCGGAGCTGAATGCCAGGCCTGCCTCTGCCACTTATTACCTGAGTTTTGTCTTGTTTTTGTCCTGGAAGAGGGAACAGGCTGAGGGACATGAGCTGTGGGGACTCCCGCCAGGCCTAAACTGGCCACAGTCAAAAAACTTGAAGGCACCATCCAGAGAAAGAACGCCACAAATAATTTTTCCCAGCTTCCTCTCTCTTTCGTCAAAATGGTTTGAGAATTCATGGCAGGGCAGTAAAGCATTTTCAGGGCCCTCCATAGGCGATGGTAGAAAACTCTAAATATGAATTTTTATTTAGGGGCAATGGGTATATGGTCTCTCTGTCTCTTTTTACTACTAGTATGTGCAGAACTTCCCTTCAATAAAAGAAAAGAAAAAGAGAAGTAGTTCAGCAGTGTAGGCTTCTGCTCTATTATAAGAAGGGGAAAGATACTCAAAGACAAAACTCAGCATGGGATAATGTTTTACTTACAGCTTTTAGGACATACATATAACCAGAAATCAAAGGAAGGCAAAGAAATCAGGAGACAGTGGTCGAGTATATCCTCCGATACATGAGCTGCACACGAGAACGGAACATGTCCGGCAAGTCCCAGAGCACCAGCTTGGGGGTTCCCTGTGGTCACTGGTGTGTTAGTGGGCAGGGCCCGGCCCCCAGGGCTGCCCGGGTTACACACAGAATCAGTGTCCATGGTGGGATCTGGACCCACCAGACCTCATTAGCCCTGAGGCAGAGTACCTGCAGACACTCAAGTGTTCCACAAGCCACAAGGAATGGCAGTGATTAATACTTATATTTAAAGTTTAAAAAAAATTTAATGTATTATTATAAAAGAGTTGGAACACTCTGAACCATATAAAAAGAAAAACATCATAATCCCACGACCCACGTGTAACACCACTGTTGAACTCCTGGCAGTGCTCCTTCAGTCCTATGTGCACATGTATGTACAGATATTTACATGCAAGTCGGATATCAGCCAGGACGTCCCAGCCCCTGACACGCCTGGAGAGGCTCGGCCGCATTGCCTACTCTCCAGAAATCCAAAGTCCTCCCCAGTGTTGCTGGAAACTCCGGGCCTCTTATGTCCTCAGGATCACCTCTGCCTCCGGGCATCTGGGTCTACAGCCACTTTAGTTGTGCTGTTCTGCATTTCATGAACGTAGGTGGGTAAGTCTTCCTCTGGGTTCCCACCCCAAATGTCCACTCACCCGGCACACGTATCGATGAAGTGGGCTTTGCTGAGAATTCCAGGTGGGGACCGAGTGGGCTTTAGCTTGTGGCCACAGTAGCATCTTCAAATGGAACCCTAGGCACCTCAATGACTGTACCCCCCCGCCCCCCCATGTAGAATTTCTCTGACTGCCTCGCTCTGGCCGGTCCCAGACTCACCACCCCTGGCTCTTTGGCCCTCTTGTGGTTCTGTACCCCGTCCTCCGCACCCTCACCACTGTAGCTCCAAAGCTTCTCCTGTTGCTTTGCACCTGTCAACCCCTGACCTTCAAGGTCTTCCTTCTAAGACAGCGGTTCTCAACCTGTGGGTCGCGACCCCTTTGGCGGTCGAACGACCCTTTCACAGGGGTTGCCTAAGACTATCCTGCATATCAGATATTTACATGACGATTCATCACAGTAGCAACATTACAGTTATGAAGTAGCAACAAAAATAATTTTATGGCTGGGGCACAACATGAGGAACTGTATTTAAAGGGCCAGAAGGTTGAGAACCACTGTTCTAAGACAAGTGGCTGATGAAGGGCTTTTATTTTGAAGGACTTTTCTTAAACAGGGGCTTTTCTTCTGTCACAATAATAAAAATCTCGGGATTATACTCTATAAACAGTCTTTATTATATTCTGACCTTCTTAATTGAACATTACTTTTAGCACTTTCCCATATCATTAAATATGTAACGCCGCAGTGTTTCATTAAGTAGACACACTGTTATTCATTTCACTATTCCGCTATTGTTGGGCATTCTTTGCTTTGGGGAAATATATAAAGCAGAAATGATTAGTTCAAGGGGTGTGAATATTTTTAAGGACCAATACTAATTGCCAAAATGTCCTTCAGAGAAGTTATGTCTATTTACACACTCCAAGCTGTGAGAGTGTCAAGTGACTTTATTCTTTAAACGATTTGCTAATGTGGTGGTGGCTGTGGGAGAGACTCCTCCAGGGCAGTGGAGTGTCTGGTCAGTTACAGCCACGGAGAGCCCGAGAGCCCGGGGCACTGAGTGAGTTCTTGGCCTGGCTGGATGCCAGGGCCTTGGGGTCACTCAGTCCACAAACCTCTCAGGACCTCTGTCCCTGCTGCCCTCCCAGGCAAGGATGCCCACTGACCCCTGGAATCCAAGTGGGTCCTTGCTCCCGCCTCCTGCTCTGGAGATGCAGGATTCCCTGGGGTAGCTCTCACTCCACCTTGGATACGCCTCCCTCGGCCACTCCTCCCAGCCATTTCGCAACAGACCCGGTGACCCTGGGCACACCAGCCTCTTCTCCAGCTCAAAAGGGAACTCATTGCTTTCTCCCTCATTGGAGCTTGGATGGGATCACGGGCCTCAGCTACCACACCCTCTCCTCCCTCCAGTAGACAATTTCAAGGGTCTGCTCTCCCTCTCCCTAAAACCACAAGAGGACATGCACGCAATCTTAGAGCGCCTCATTCCTCTCCAGACCCCCTTCTCTCCTTCCCAGAGGTGAGAGAGAGTGGAACCCCAGACTCCCCACCCTGCGCTCTGTGAGCAAAGCACGCATCTGCACATGCCGCCGAGATGGGCCATCCAGACTATTTTTAAACAGACTAAAAATACTGACTTACCTCAGGGGACTGTGCCGGAGGAACTTGTGTGGGGTATCGGATGGACCTTTATAAATATAAACGCTTTGCGTCACCTGCTCTTACACCACACAGGTTGCTCCCCTGGGAACCAAACAGGAAGATGGTTGTAAACGCAGGCCAGGCGAAGGACCTGGTGGGGACAGGCAGGCTGGGAAGCAAGGGAGCCCTCATGGGTTTTTTCGATGGTCGGTTTCCTTTGGCCTCTCTAGACTCCAGACAAACCCAGGGCAGACCCCGGGACCCGCAGGCCCAGTCCAGGGCCTGGCACATACAAGGTGCCCACAAATGTTGGTTGTTGATGGGCACGCAGTGAGCTGGGCGTTCCTTGGCTGGATGTGCAGGAGATGGAGGCCAGCTGCTCGGGGTGTTTCAGTTTCTGATTTCCCCCGTGTGCATAGGAGGAGCCCAGGCACATGCCCACTCCTGTGCACCCGACTGTTCGCTCCCTCCCACCCCAAGCCCTTCCGCAGCGTCCCTGGCCCCTGCCCCTGCTTGGGACATCTGGGGGCTTTCGCTGCTGCAGAGCAGAGGAAGGTCACGTGCTCCTGTTCCAGGCCAGGCACTCCGGCTTTAACCTTGAGGCAGAGGCTCAGCTGCCCTGACAACCCACAGCTCATTTCTACAGCAACACCTCCCGCGAAGGTAGCCCAGCACGTCCTTGGCCACCGGCTTCCTGGGGTGATAAAAATAACTGAGTCCCCGCAGCTGCTGAAGGATGAGTTCTGGACAGAGATGATTGATTCTCACAGCTGAGCCTCAGGGTCAGTGAGCGCCCTGCAGGCGCAGAGGCCGGGTGCAGGCTGGGTCCTCCGGGCTCCGCTATAGATAGAGCTGTTGACAGAGGGATCCTGGGCTCGCCCACCTGAGAGGAGCACAAAACAAGCCAATTCTGGGGAACTGCAAGGGGCTCCTGGGAACGCAGTCTGAGCACCCTTTTCTTTCAGGCCATGCTTGACCTTCTTTGATACGCACAGTCATTTCCTCTCCTTCCTCTGGGACGCTATTCGAAATGGGGGGAGAGTGTTCAATTCTAGGGAAGTAATGGGGTGGGGAAGCGAGGGGAACCCCCCCTCTCGCTTCCCCTGAAACAATGGTGAGGAGCTGTCGAGGCTAATGAAACACCATGGGGACACCGATGTCAGGCAGCTCCTGATGGCCTGGAATTAATATCTACTCCCGCCGTGGCTGGTGCGGCGCTCCTGCTTGGCTCGCCAGGGGCCTGGGTTGGGGTGATCTACCAGGGCTGCGCTCGATTCATCGCGGTGATCTAAGGTTAACCATGCTCGGGAAGCTCCTGAGCAGCGCCGGGGTAGCTTCTAAGCCTGTCCCCACATCACGAAGCTGTTGGGCTGTGCACAAGTAAACAGCTGGGCTTGTGCGGTTGCACAGCTGGACTAGATCTGAATAATGCAGGCACACCATATGCGTTTACTTTACAGTGCATGTTTCTTAGGCTATCTATCCCCCAGTGTTCTATAAGGTGATAATAATAATAAGGTTTCGAGAGAGAAAGTGAGAGAGAGAAGAACATGCTGGAGGAGGGAGAAATTAGGAGGCATATGTTTTCAGATGAGATTATTAAAAAGATGATGAGATGATGAGCGGGCCAGACACAGAGAAGATAATCCAGATGGCTGTTGCTCCCTGGGAGACGCTGCAGTGTAATTGGAGCAGAGGGGAGGAGGGAGCGGGGAGACCTACGGGTTTGCATGAAGGGGACAAAAGGAAGACTTTGAGGAGCCTGGATGAGGAGTACAGGCTTGAAAGAGATGTGGACCCTGCCCTTGTCTTCGATGGCACTGGCAGGACATTTAGGCGTGTCTTTGTCGTTTCTGGAGTCACATGAGATGCTTGCACTCAGCTTCCCTTCCTCTCTGTTCTTGGCTCATCATCTGCTCCTCTGAGTTATAGGTTGGCAGCTCCAAACCCGCCCCAGGTAGCACCCCCTTCCCACCCACTGACATAATCCCTGAGCCACCTCTATCTACATCCATCAATGTTTGGGGGGGGGGGTTAGGATAGGTAACTGAATCCATATTCCCCAGTTGTCCCCAATTATGGAGCTTATTTATGTAACAGTTATCTGAATTCCTAGTTATGTAAAATGCAGAGTCAATTCAAAAAAGGGTAACCAAGGTGATGGGGGGGGGGGCTCTGGTAACTGAGTCATAGCAACTTGGGTGGGGAGGTATTACAGATATTGGAACTAGTCTAGAACAGATGCTGTAACTAGTCTAGAAAAGAGAAGACTCCAGAACACTAAAAAATAGCCTGTAGGTTACCTGTATGCCTGTCTTTAATATTGGTGAGAGATAAAAGGAGACTGTTTCTCTTCCAAACCACTCCCTTGTCCCACACACATGTGCTTACACACATGTATGTCAATGGCCAGCCCATATCCGAGCTACATCTCTCTACCCCACCAAAGGAGCAGCAGTGTGCACACTGGCTACCCTTGGGAGGACGGATCTGGGCAGAGGTCCCAGGCTGGGACTATTTGGGTAGGGAATTCCAGGTTCTAGTTATGCGGAGAAAGGTCTAGAAGGAGCCCTCACTGGGTCTAAGTGGACATATTCCCTTGGTCCTGCTGGCTTCTCATTGCCTTGTGGGAAGTGGTGTCCTTCAGGAAGGGCTAGGATGGGTTCCCAAAGTGTGGGGCCCAGGCCAGGAACCCAGGTACCCAAGTCTAAGCCTTGACTTGAGTATGTCAAACTCAGCCTGTTTAAAACAGGATGACTTTCCCACCAAATCTACTCCCCGCTCTTTATTCTGCCTCCAGGAAAGGTGCCATCATCCACCTCTGAGAGGGGAAGGCCTTCCTCATCACCAAAGCAGCATTCAGTTCTAGTGACCCAACTCCTTCTTACTTCCAGAATCTTCCTACATCATCACAATTAACGTATTTTCTAGCATTGAATACCACTGAATCGCTTACAGGTCTTTTTTTTCCCCCACCGGACTGCAAGCTCTCTGAAGGCAAGCATTATGTTGTTCTTAGCATGTCTGTACCTGACATGGAAACACATGTTGGATCGAAATAGGAAAGTGTACATATGTCATATATTCAGGGCTTGTTGCCACAGATTGGATCATGTATTGATGAGCATATATTACTTGATATGTTTTTATCAGGTGTTGTGTATAGTAACAGTTCCCAAACAATGGGTGTGTCTGTGTGTGTGTGTGTGTGTGTGTGTGGCGGGGAGACGGGGACAGACCATGAGTTTCAGGCATGCATTCAAGACATGGATGAGCCCATTAAAGGTGCTCAGTCTTACTGAGACCCCTGAAATCGCCCGCAGCTGGAAAAGCACCCAGAGCCTGCAGCAGTTCCAGGCCAGGGACTTTGTGTCTCAGGTGCCAGGGTCATCTCAGGACAAAGGTCAGGTCAGTTACTCCAGCCACTGGGCTCTGCATCCCCTTTCTCCAACAGGAGGATCCAACAAGGGCTTCTTTGTCAACTTTGAAAGGGGAGGAAAAGGGGAAGGGGCAGACAGGTATGACATCTCCCCGGGTGGTCATCCACAATGCACTAAATGGCGCCAAAGACAAAATCATGAACAAATGCAACCCTGCCCCGAAGCACTCATACTCCGCTTGGAAGTGGGGAAGCAACCCAATAGGACCAATGCAACAGAACACCTGCCAAATAGGGTGAGAGGCCAAAGGATCGAAGGACCCCAAGCATGGACCGCACCCGACTCCTTCCCGTGACCCCGGGCCCCTGGGATCTAAGCCTGCCTGCTCTCCCATTGCACGAGCCTCTGCCAGAGCGCTCTTCCTCTGGTTATGTACCGCCAGCTCCGTTTCACCGTCCAGCTCCCACTGAACATCGTGTCCTCAAAGAGGCCTTCCTCCATCGCCCCCTGTGTGGTATCCTCTCCACTTTAATCCTCATTATTTGCTCTCAGCTACTTGTTTATTTCTTTTAAAGCACCTGTCAAGTGTGAGCATCTTATTTATTTATATTTACTATCTCTCTAGTAACCTCCATGAAGGCAGATATTGCATCCGTAGTGCTTTCTCCTGTATTGACAACACCTAGCACATAGTAGGGACTTAATCACCATTTATTAAGCAAATAAGGGAAAGAAGGGCTCTTATTGGTTCTCCAGTATTTGGTGGTGTGAGGTTGGAGAGATGTCATGGAAGGCTTCCAGAAAAAAGGACAGTTGAGAAGAGCCTTGTAGTGTTAAGTGTTTGCCAAATGGAAGGGTCATTGCAGGTGTGTGAGCATGGATGTGATTCTGATAGTGGTGAGGGCTGGGGCAGGTAGCCCACTTGGAGTGGTAGGGAGGGGGCACAACCGCTATTGGTAATCTGCCCCTTTTTGTATAAGCCCCTCCTTGATGGATGGGACAAAAAGGTAAACTATTAAGTCTACTTTGACACATCTACCTCTTGGTCTAGCACATCCAAGCCAAACAAATTCAGTACAAGCTGAACAATTAAAACTCAGAGAGCTACCCGGGGGACCCAACAAGGACTGCAAGGACACTCAAGTGACCTCAGATGATTCTGAAACCTGGGGAAAATACTCCAGCAAGCCTAAGTCATCTGATCATGAGACTCATCTCCTGACCATCTCTGACTGCTCACAAAGAGCTAGCCAAGGACATTCCATCTCTGCCAGGCCCCCGGGCCAAGTTCCCAGGACAGCTACCCACTCTGCTCCCCTCCCCGTGCCACCCAAGGGAAACACAGAATAGGCTTGTGTCCATGGGCAGGCAGACACCTGCTCCAGTGCCAGCAAAACAACCACCACCTTTGCGCCAGGCCAGGGGGCGGGGCTGTTGTTGGCAGAGCTCTGGTGACTTATGATACCTGGGCTCACCATCAGGGTAGTGCCAGGTAGAATCTCCAACTTCACAGGGCAAGGTCTCTTCCTTCCAGTGATTTATGGATCCAAAGTGAGCAGTCATCTTTTTCCAGCTCCTCTTTCTCTTCCCTGCCACCAGGACAAATGGGGTTCACAGCACTGTGGGCTTGATGGGTGCGATGACAAAGACAAAGAGGCTCCATTTGCCCATCTCCCCTCTGCACCTGCTCTGGGGGAATGATGGCTGTTGGTCAGTGGCCACATCCATTTTGCTGGCATTCTTGGCTCTTGGTTTAGTGCTTGTACCAGCCATCACGCTCTTGCTATGGCTTGGTTGGTTGCCAGGATCTTCTGCCCAGCTATATATAGCAGGTCTGTTTCAAGACTATGAGATCAAGTTTTTCTCTGTCTTCACCTCCTTTCTTCCTTCCATAAGTCTCCATAAATCTCAGCTTGCTTTCTTGGCATGAAAACCGAGGGGTGGGGATTCTGTCCATAAGGTTGAGCAGCCACGAAAGCTGCCTCGCTGTGCTGCCACCAAGCAGCTGGTGCCCCGGACCTGCTATGTTTGTTCTAGGCCATGAACTGACCTTGAGCTTTCCTGCAAATCACCCCTTTGCTCCAGGAGGTCAAAGAGAGAACCAGAAATGGCATCCACCTCTCTCTCTTGTTCTCAGATGCCCAGGATTACTCTGTGGCCCATCAGGGCAGTGGCATCCTCTGGTTCTGGGAAATGACAGAGGCACAGTCAAGAGAGAGCAGGAGGGAGGTTGGGAAGTGCCCCCCAGCCTCACCAGCTTTGGAAGCCAAGTTCCTTGGCAAAGATCTTCACTCAAATCCACAGGGGGCGCTTGGGAATTTACCAGGTTGCTGGCATCTATGGAAAATCACAAGCAAATAGCCAAGAGCAACCACCCAATGGGGTCAGACTCCTTCCCCTCTGCTCTGCCCTGAGGGAGGTTTGGAGTCGGGAGGGGAGAAGGGTAGACAAGCCAGCATCAAGATCCCCCTTCTCACCCCATAGCAGCCCCTCTGCACTCTGCTCAGGAGAACTGACATAAACCAGGCTGATTGGGTTTCAGCTCCAAATGCGGCAGCCAGCAGCGGGACATGTCAGGGCTCAGGGAGGCCAGGGCTGGTTCTCTAACTTTGCCAGGCTGCTGCATGTGGCTGCCATCCCTCTCTCCCTGGCGGCTTCTGTGGCCTGCACCAGCCTGCCTGAGCCTCCTCCATCAGCAGAGCTAAGCACAAGGGGGCTGGAGACTCTGAGATGCTTTGCAGCCTTGTGGGGTGTGGGGAGTTCCAGGTGCCCTGCTCTCCGGTGGTGGCATTTTGTGGGTGATTAGTAACGTATGCTACCACTTTGGAGCACTTCCTCTGTCAGGCACAGTGCTAAGTCCTTGGCATCATCTCACTGAGTCCTCTCAACAACCTGTCAGGAATGCATTGTTTTCCAACTTTTGCAGATGAGGAAACTGAATTTCATGAGAAGCTTGATAATTATGGACAATCTCATGACCAGTAATTGGGAGAGCCACGACCCCAATGCTCATGTGCTTAATAAGTAAATTACACTGCCTTCTTCCATGAGGGTTCTTGGGAATTCAGATATTTAAAGAGCACTAGGTAAATGAGTCAAAATTACAAATAATAGTCAAATTGAGGCTGTTCAGATAAAGCAGTTTGCTCCCCAGAATTCCGGCTGGGACAAAGCAAATCCATGACCTACCCTCTGCCCCCCAGGGTGATTCTAAGGCAGCCAGCAGCTGTGATGGTTCCTCTGCTCCTGGGGGGGCTCAGAACACACCTCTCGGTCCCACCTGGACTTAATGTGGCTGGGATGAGGCCTTGACAGCAAGATCTCAAGGACATGGACATTTTGGGGGGCACTATTATTCTGCCCACCACACATGGATTTTCCCAGTTAGTCCTCATGGAGGCCATGCGAACTATGTATTCTATTATACCCATTTTGAAGATGGGAAAGTGAAGCTTTCAGAATTTGCATGACTTGCCCAAGGTCTTGTCTTAATCAGCTTGAGCTGCTATGACAAAATACCAGAGACCGGGGTGGCTTAAACAACAAACATTTATTTTTCACATTCTGGAGGCTGGGAGTCCAAGAGCAAGATGGTAGTAGATCTGTTGAGAACCACTTCTTAGTTTGCAGACAGCTGCCTTCTTACTATATCCTCACACAGGAGGGGGTAGAGGGGAGGGGAGAGATATCTCATATTTCTTTCTCTCTTTATAAGGACATTAACCTCATCATGAAGACCCCACCCTCATGACCTCATCTAATCCTAATTGCCTGCCCAAGACCCCACTTCCAAATATGTTGCATTGGGGATTATGGCTTCAATGTATGAATTCTGGTGGGGGCATGACTATTCAGTCACATGGCCAGTAAATGTCAGGGTTTGAACGCAGATGATCTGACTCTAGTGTATTCTACTACCTTGTGATATTTTCATACATGATATGTACTATATGACTGTCCTGGAGCCTCTTTTTTAAACTCCATAATATATTTCGACCATGTTTCTATGTGAATAAACATGTATCTACAATATCATTTTAATGACTGCACCATTAATGAAATGAGGGTACAAAGGGTAGCATCTGAATTCTACTTAATCCTCACACGACCTTATTGCTTTATGCCTTTGTGACACAAGGACAGTAGCAATAATGTCTATCACATAATTTTGGCGACTTAACTTAAGCATGTACACATGATTTATAACATCAAAACATCATAACATTCTCTATAAAGGTAAGTCATATTAATCGTTGTTACTATTAATTATCTACCAGGATGGGGAGACTTCCTACAGATCTGGGTATTGCAGGGGATAGGACTACTAGTTACCTGCATATGTTCCCTTTATGAAAATTCACTTGTGATTTGTGACTTGCCCAAGGTCCTATCTTAATCAGCTTGACTTTGTATATGCTGTACTTCAGTGTAAAATTTACATTAAAAATACCGTTCCCTTTTTCTGCGGAATTAAAATGCCAATTTCTGACTGGCATCCAGGGCTGTCTGCACTATGACCTGCCTCCTCCACCTAACCACTCTAGTCCAACCCCACCAAGAGAGTCACAGTTCTTTTCACCCACCGACACTTTCTTGCTTTTATGTCTTTTGTCAGATGCTATGCCTTCCCCTTTAAGACCTTCTCAAATATCATTTTTCTCTGTGTGTTCTTCGGTGATCCCAGTCTAGCCCCCTCTTCTAAATTCCCTTCTTTCTTGGGTTCATAGTCTATGTCCTACTCATGGGGACATTCTGCCAGCAAGTACTCATTGAATGAAACTGTCTAGATGCCCTAGTCCCAGGCCTGTGGCCCTGGAAGCTCTCCTTTGTGGGTCCCTCTCTCAGGGAGGACATGGGCTTCTTTGAGCCTTGACCTGGGATGGCTAACGGGTAAGTACACTTCTGACTTTGCTTGAGAAAAGCCCCTGAAATGAAACCCCTGTGGCTTTTTCCCTACCTGAAGGTTCTCTGTATTTCCTTTCAGCAGAAGCTACGCGCCATATGTGTTTGTATCCACTCCCCACTGACCCGACCACGGCAAGCAAATGGTATGGAGGGTAGAGGCCCATGGGCGTGAGGGTTACTGATTTTGTATGCGGTAGAGCATCTTACTAAGAAAGACACGACTGCCTGCTCTCCACACCACCTAGGGCTCTCTACAGGCCAGAGGGAGAGGCACCTGGCCATTGTTAGTTGTCCTTGAGAAAAAGAAAGTGGAGCTGCAGGCTGGCTCCCAGGCTGACTGATGTGTCTGGCAGCTTGTGCTTAGACCAGTTGGGGAGCCTTCTGCTGGGGGATTGACAGTCTTTCCCCTTCCATTGGTTCTCCCGCTGAATGGATCGCCTTAGGCCAGGAGTTGGCAAACACTTTTCTGTGAAGGGCCAGATAGTAAATATTTTAGGCTTTGTGGGTCATAGCATCTCCATCGTAACTCCTCAACTGCCTTGTAGTGCGAAGGCGGCCACAGACAACACATAAACAAACGCGTGACTGTGTTCCAATAAAACTATTATGGACACTAAAATTTTAATTTGACATTATTTTAACATCGCAAAACAGTATTCTTCTTTTGATATATTTTTTTTACTATTTAAAAATATAAAAACCTTTCTGTTTGCCAACCTCCGAGTTAGACCACCAAGCAGAAGACGTATTTTGGCTTTCATGGAAATGCTTTCCAGGCAACTTGCATTTAGAATCACCGAGGGGTGGAGGAAAATGGCTGTTAAAAGTGTAGCTTCCTGGTCCCTGCACTGGACCCACTGAACCAGATTCCTGGGGAAACTGTCCAGGAATCTGCCATTTTAGCAGATTTTTCCAGGTGGTTGTGAAACTCATACCAAGTGTGGAGAACCATTTTAGCCAAGAGGAAACTAAGACCTTTCTTAGAGAATCTTTTCAATTTTGGCCCCAAAATGAGGCCAACCGACAAGACAAGTGCTTCTTACGTGAGCAGGTTCTTTTAGGACATAAGCCACTTTGGTTCTCCCCCCACTTTTATCTGGTGTTTCACTCTTGCTCAGCCTCCAAGTGCTGTGCTTTCTAGAGAGTATGAGTGGACAACTGAGCCCTTCTCACACAGGTACTGTTCATTGCTCATTCCCTATATCTTTTTTCCACCTGAAAGAATCCCAGTTTTGTTCTGGCATCCGGCCTTAAGGAAGGTGACTGTGCTGCAGTGATGCACTGACCAACTGGCATCTTCAGTTACCAACTGGCTCTTCAGGGGGGAAAAGCCTGGGTGTAGTATTTGCCAGTTCCTGTGGTGTAAATATGCTCATGATGGCCAATTTCGGGCTACCACTACCAGGTCACTAAATGGAGGGCTGGGAAGCCATGTACGCTATCTGGGTTTGCAGGCTGGTGTGTGCTGGCTCCAATCTGCCATTACCCTATCAATGCTTCGGGATCAATCGTCTAAGCAGCTCTCAAGCCACATGCGGCTCTCTGGCCCCTTGAGTGTGGCCACGAAGTTTCAGTCGCATTGTACGTGCACTCCCGCCCATGGTATGTTGTGGAAGAGCCACACTCAAGGGGCCCCAGTTTGCTGACCATTGGTCTAAGCCAATCAAGGTGATCCCATCCCTCTGTCAGTAATTGGCTTGTGACCAAAAAACATTCTGAGATGGGATTAGGTACTTGAAGAAAAGTTCTCTTTATCCATAAAGGAATGAGTGGCTTCTCTTTTCCCCCCCGGGCCTGACAGGGCTGCAATAACTCATACTGCCCTGCGATGCGGTGCTGGCAGCTGTCTTGTGGTCATGAGGGCAGCCGGCCCGTAGAGCACATGGTGGATTGCAGAACAGAGGCAGAGAAAGGACTTGGGTCGTTGGTGATGCAATCAAGTGGCTGGATTAACCAGGTCTGACAGGCCCGTGTGTCAGGACTCTGGCTACATGTATTCGGAAAAATTCCAGATTGTGTCATCTGGTTGAGTTATGTGTTTCATTACTAGCAGCAGAGAGCTTCCCAACGGATATATCTTCTCTGCATTTGGTCACTCAGAAATCAAGAAGAGAGGACACATGAGTCATCACCCAGTCTGTAGCACCTCACCATGGGCGGATGCAGAATAGAACTTGCAGGCCTCAGATGCAGTGGGCTACACATCAGTTTCTCATGGCTCATTATCCCACCCCCTGCACCGCCCTCCAAAGCCATTTACCATGTGAAATGTCACCAGCTTTCTGTCTCGCCTATCTTGCTCCGGCATTGCTAGCTCGAGTGACGTGAGGTATTATCAGGGCTTCGGCAACAGCGTGTGTGGCTGAGGTTTAAATGAATTTCATCAGCATGATTAAATACTTATTACATGAGTTAAACATACGGGCTTCATTAAGCCAGTGAACTCCCAGGAACCTCCTCTTCTGTTTATACAACCCATCTGGACTCTCAGATTACTTTAAAGAAATGGGATAAATGGAGTTTTCTATGACAGCCAGGTCGTCTTTCAGCATTCTGCTCTCAGAGGAAACTCATCTTCCATTGCTAACTCTGGCTTCCATACAATTGGGTGCAGAGGTTTTTTCCATCTGCTCCTGGCCCCCGTGAAAGCCTGACATGATGCTGAAATTGAGACTTTACGTGTAACTTGCCAGGACATGACAGACATACTTTTCTCATTGAAGCATGGAACATTGTCTAAAGTCATTTGCAAGCTCAAACCTTGGGCCTTTTACAAGGAGGGCACACCTTGGAAGCAAAATAAAGGACAAGGTTTAATTAACTTACTGGGGCTCTGTTAGTCGTTAATAGAAGCTCTTTATCAAATTAAAGGCCTGCTGGGAAGGCAGCCGAGGGCCTAGAAGCAGTGACATGCGTTAAGTGCCAAAGTGGGTTTTAATTGGCTGTTTAAATGAGGACAAGCTCCCTGCAGTGTGACAGACACACATAGCGGGTATGTGCAAACACATGCACACGTGCACACACACACACGGAGCCCCGGGCAGTCTGGGAAATCACGGGAATCACATTTTTTGAAAGCTGACATCCCCAGATCAGGACCACAAACCTTGCAGGAAAGAAACCCTAATGCATCTGGCGTTCCATGCCCAGTAAATGCCACAGTTACTATAACAAATAACAGCGATGGAGCAATGGCGTGTTTGAATGCTGCCAACTTTATAGTGTACGGAGCCCAGCTGCGCCGACAAGGTCCTCTAACTCCAGGCTCAAGCTCAGGTTTTTGCTTTGCCTTCTCATGTCTATCACACTACTGACATAAAATGGAGACACCATACCTACTCTGCAGGAATGTTGCAAGAGTCCCACAAAGCTCCTAGCAGTGCCTGGCATGTACAGAGAGCCCAGTGAAATGATAGTGGTTTTGACCCAAGTGTTCTCTTCTATACTCTTTCAAAAGATTATTGGGGATTATTTATTTCCAGTAGTTAGGATGAGAAGCACTGCCCAATGGTGGCTTAGAGCATGAGCTTTGCTGTCAGATTTATGTGGGTTTGTGTGCTGGTTCCACCACATGGGGGGGGGGGCGAGGAGGCTCTCTGATCCTCAGGCTCTCTGTCTATAAAATGGAATAAATCATATCTACTTCACTGAGTGGTAGGGAAGGCATTTGACCATGCTAAGTAAGCACTTGGCACATGTGTGCAGATGGTAGTTGTGACCTACTATGCTTATTAGGATTGTGTTTGTGTTCCTCAGTGAGAGATGGAGACCCAGTGACAGAGTGGCGATGAGACAGTCCCCAAGGACACCTTGCACTTTTCACAGAGGCTGCTAGCAAATGTTCATTGAGTCAAACCCTTGGTAGAGCTTATGGGATGGAGCCTTCACAACCGAAAGTGGAAGAGACAGGGCTTCTAGGGGTTGGGGACACACCTAGGACACAAGGTGGCCAAAGGAAGAGCTTTGTAGTCGGTCTCTGGCAGGTGCTCATGGCGCCACTGGGGCCCCCGGGGCCGGGGTCTGAGCACATGTTGACCCAGAAGAACTCCGCGGCACAGCCAGACCGGAGGCCAGAACCTTGGTTTCCAGGCTGTGCTTCCTTTTACTGAAAATCTTGTCAGGGTGAGGGTCTCGACTGGTGGGGAGAATTATTTGAAAACGACTGTTTTTTCAATCCCATAATCAAGTTTATTACCCCCCCCCCTTTTTAAAAAATTAAACTTATTGGTACTCTGAGTTTGCTATTTAACAGAAGCATTTAAATGAACTTATAAGATCAAGTTCTCCCATGTTGGCTTACAGGGTGACGCGCAGCAGCCACCATACCTTTTTAAGAAGTATATTTTGTTATTGATTTCAGAGGGAGAGAGAAATAGAAACATCAATGACAAGAGAGAATCACTGGTCCGCTGCATCCTGGGAATCAAGCCCCTGTCCTGATGGGGAATCGAACGATAGCCTCCTGGTTCATAGGTTGATGCTCAACCACTGACCCACACCGGCCGGTGCCACTATGCCTTTTAGCTTCCTATTAGCATCACAGTGTAGAATTATGGGGAAGGAGGTGGGTTAGGGGGAAGGGAAAAAACATCACAAGACTAGAGAGGGCTACAGAGCTGGTAGTGACAGTCTTTTAAGGAAGTGAGAGATGTTCAGAAACCTCAGCCTACAGCTGCTGATGGGGAACAACACACAGGCCTGCGGGTCCTCGGAGCCATTTTGAGTTGGGGGATGTTTTCACAAAGGCTGCAAAAGCAAATGTTCCCAGCTGAACGCCTGTGGCTACGTGCATTTAAACACACACCCTCTGTTCTCATAACACCGCAGCTCTGAGCCCACCGTGGCTCTGAGCGATCCCTGACACATCAGCAAGAAGAGAACACACTCCTTCATTCCCCAGCAACCTCGCTGGGCTTGGAGGGACAGCTCTCACTCAGCTCTCTGGCCCAGCAAGGCTTCCAACATGAAACAGAAGCGTCCTAGGGCTTTTACAAATGAGCCGCAGCAGGCTGGCCGTCAGGGCCTGGATTCATGGGCTGCCGGGGGTGAATATCTCCTGCAATTCCCAATCAGCAGAAAGCCTGCATTCTTCTCCACCCGCCTGTTCCACACACCCTGGCAGCTGGGCTGCCCGATGCTTCATTGAGGCCAATGCCCGTGAAGGGACGGATCAGCAGGCGCGGGCCACCAGGCGGCCATCGTAAGCCCTTGGCCTGGGTCCCTGCTCCCTGCGCTGGGACGAGACAGACAGGCCTTTGTGTGCCCGGAGCCGGCTAAGCCAGGATGTGACTGCGAGCTGGAATCTGACCTTTCATGGGCTCCAGCACCTGTCAGAAAAACGAACAGGCTCGGGGTGTTTTTTCCGCTCCGGACTTAAATGCCAGTTCTGTGACTCCCTCACAGTGGAACCGGGCCAAGGCAGTTGTGGTCAGCTCGGGCTCTCCGAGGAGCGAACCTGAGACATGAGTGATGGACGGCCCTGGGCTTCTGAGGCCCGGCCAGCTCTCGGCTCAGAATGAGCGCAAGCCGAGCGGAGGGCTCCGTGCTCTGTGTCTAGCTCAGAGCAGAACACAACAGCCAGACTCCTCTGGCACCCTGCAGTGTGCGTGTGTGGGTGTGTGCATTCAGCACTAGAACAAAGACCCAGTCACGGTGACCCTGGCACAGGTGGCCGCTGGGGGACAGTTTGGGCACCCCTTCTCCTGGCCTGCGGCAGCGGTCTGATTCTGAGCACATTGGGCAGATGGGGTTGGACTTTGCCACTTCTGATCTGTAGGACCTCAGGCAAGCAATTTGACCTCCCTGACCTTCAACTTCCTCAGCTGTGACATGGGCGGGAAAATGACTTATTCCAAAGGTGGTTGTGGATAAAATGAGACAATGTTCACAAATCACTGAGCACCTGGTCTAGGCACCTTAAACGCACTGAGTCAGTGGCCACCCTTTTCTCCCCCGCTGCAGAGCACGCGTGGGCTGGAGGAGAAGGGAGGGCGTCACCACTGGCATGGCCCATTGTGACGTCAGGGTGGGAGGACAGCTCTTCTAAGTGTGGATGGAAATGTCAGTTCTGCAGATGCTGGACCCGGAGCTTGAGACATGCAGGAGATGTCAGTGAGAAAACAGAAGTCTAGTCATCGCTCTCAAGGCTCCTCTGCTTTAAGCACACACACATCTATCACATCACATCCGTTTGGGGAATTGGATCATAAATGAACAAAATTGTATGTTAGAGATGAAGTTTCTGTTTTTTTGTTTGACTTTCCCACATTTTAGGTAGATTTTACCAAGTTTGGAGAGCATGGTAGAGTGCAGACCTGGAGGCGCTGCCCTGGGGGAATCTCCGAGAGATGAGCCATCATTCTTTGGAGGGAATGAAACTGGAATATGGTGACAGGTAGCCGTGCCTGGCAGCTGGGAGGACTGGCGCCAGAACCGAGATGCTGGGCCAGCAAAGCGAACGGCTGCGTCTGAGCCCTACGCTGGAATGCGGTTGTTGATTTGCAACAAGCTGCTGCTCACATGGGCCACTCCAGGTAGCTGGCTCCCATGTGAGTGGAGCAGAGATTTATTTAACCATCTCCTGAGGAGCACAGGGGAGGCCAGTTTGTAAACACACAAATAGCCTGCCACCCCAGCCATGGCCTGTATATAATTTAAGTTAAAGATGATATTGTTACTTGTCTAGACTATACGTTGTGCAGCCTTTTGGTTCCTCATGTTGGAAACATAGAGTCTGTGGTGTGCCAAACGTTTTCCTTCTCATGTGTCACATTTAATCCTCACGGGAACTCCCTTACAAGGAAGCGTCTCTGATCCCCATTTCAAAGATAAGGACAGGGGCTTAGGGCGGTTGATGAATTGCCCGGCATCGTCCAGAGAGTAAATGGTAAAGCCAGGACACAAACTCAGGTCTGTCCATTCCAGGGCCCGCATTCTTTCCTAAAACACTATGTTGCCTCCTCCTGTGGATTCGTAGTGTCATTCCTGTACTGCCGAGATATTCAGATGTTCATAATTTGATTTTGTTGACTTAAAGGGTTGCTTTAATCAATCAAGTCGCGTGCTGACAATATGTTCCTCTATACCAGTGGTTCTCAACCTTCTGTCCCTTTAAATACAGTTCCTCATGTTGTGACTCAGCCATAAAATTATTTTCGTTGCTACTTCATAACTGTAATGTTGCTACTGTTATGAATCGTAATGTAAATATCTGATACGCAGGATTGTCTTAGGTGACCCCGGTGAAAGGGTCATTTGACTGCCAAAGGGGTCGCGACCCACAGGTTGAGAACTGCTGCTCTATGCCTTTAAAAAGCATTTGGGTTAAACAAAAATCCAAATGAAAATGTTAAAATGCTCTAAATTAGATTTTCACTGGTAACGACACTTTATCTGATCAGGTTATTATTTGATGTCTGATAAATATTCACTGCTACTGTTTGGTACTCAGTCACACAGTTAAAAGGTGGCTTGTTTTAGCCTTAATCTGAAATACATTAAGAAGGGTCCGTCAAACCCAGGCAAGCTTTGCTCAAGGTTTTTTGCATTGGTCACAGTTTTGACTTATAGATCATCAATTAGTTGCAGATGTCGACAGTAATATGGAGTGTATGAAGGGTCAGGAGAACACTTCGTTCCCATTCGAGAGGAATTTAGAACTTGAAAAAATACTCTTCATTCCGAGCTGCCAACATATACACATCCATGCGTGTGTATAACTCCCTGGAAAAACAATCAGATTTTTGGAAGCCATAGACCATAATTCTATAGACTTTAAAACTCAATTCATAAATACTTGGGTTTTAAAAACGTAATTGTGACAAGAAAAATAACAAGAATCATTTTTATGTTTCTCTCATCTCTATAACTGAGGCACTTAAGTTTAATAATGATAGTACTCACTCACAGAAAAATACTAACGAGAAGCACGGTTCTGTTTGTCTAGTATTCCTCGTGCTCACCCCCTGAGTTGGGGTCTGCCTTTAGCGCCACTTGGAGCTAAGGAAAAGGGAAAGTCCTGGGGGTCACTGGCACTGGCTGTGGGTTGGGGGCCTCACTCCCTGGTGGGCTCCTGCCTGGTGTGAGGCAGCTGGCCAGTCTCTCT
>NW_006293784.1:2193720-2205126 GCF_000327345.1 Myotis davidii | reverse complement strand
AAAGAGTGTCAACTCTGTAGGAGCCAATAGGTTTGGAAAGGGCTGAGATGCAGGTACGAGCATTTATGGGAGGAAGGTGCTTCTGAAGCTCATTGATCTCCAGGGGTTGGTCCATAGGCTAAATCTAAAACAAGGCCTGTTTTTCTACAGCCCCAGAGCCAGAAATGGTTTTTATATTTTTAAAAAGTTGAAGGAAGAAGAGGAAGAGGAGGAAAAAGGGGAGATGGAAGAGAAGGAGAGGAAGGAAATACGTGACAGATGATATGTGGTCCTTAAAGCTTAAAATATTTACTATCTGGCCCTTTATGGAAAAGGTTTGCCAATCCCTGGTCTAGATCAATGTTCATAGAAATATGGTGCAGCCCAGTCAGTGTTGCTTTGTTGGTTGAGCATCAACCCATGAACCAGGAGGTCATGGTTTGATTCCCAGTCAGGGCATATGCCTGGGTTGCGAGCTCGATCCCCAGTAGGGGACATGCAGGAGGCAGCCAGATGATTCTCTGTCATCATTGATGTTTCTGTCTTTCTCTTTCCTTCTCTGTTCTCTGAAATCAATAAAAACATATATATTTTAAAAAAAGAAATGTAGTTCAGCCACATATGTAATTTAATATTTTCAGGTAGCCACATCAATAAAGTAGAAGTAAACAGATAAAATTAATTTTAATAATGTATTTTATTTAACCCAGAATGTCCAACATGTTATCATTTCAACATGTAATCAGCATAAACATGTTTAATGAAATATTTAACATCCCATTTTTCACACTGATCTTTGAAAGTCGAGACAACACATCTTAGTTGAGATCAGTCACATTTCCAGGTTCAGTAGCTACATGTGGTACGTGGCTACTCCATTGGACAATGTAGCTCTAGATGTTAACCAATGGATGGGATTTCCGTGTGGGCAGTGAGAGGACATCCAGGCATCGCCTCGACCAGGGTTTCTCAACCCGGCACCATTGACATTTGGGGCTGCCTAACTCCTTGTTGTGGGAGGCTGTCCTGTACACCGTAAGATGTTCAGCAGTATCTCTAGACTCTACCCACTCAATGCCAGTGGTACCCCTCCCCCCCTAAGCTGGGATAACCAAAAATGTCTGCAGCTATTGCCAAATGATATTGGCAAACTGCCCTGGGTTGAGAGAACCACTGGCCTGAAGCATGTGTATGGGAACACACCTGGAATTGCCCAGAAAATACCCTGTGACTCACTCACTTTGATGGGAGAAGGGTACGTGAAGCACAGTCATGAGAGATTGGGTAGAAAGAGCTGGGCAGAGCTCAGGAGAAGGCATGTGAAATGGATTCCCCCGGCAACGATAGCCATCAAAGAATCTCGAGCAGGGGAATGAAATTAGCAGAGTTACAAATTAAAAACATTTTTTCTTCCCTTTTTGTGTAACTCGATTCTTTCTCTTCTTCCTTTTACTGGCACAGATAGATATTTCCCCCCTTAAAGAAAAGCATCATTTAAACAGCAAATACCCTCACCCTGTGTCTGGTGGGTGGTTTTTATTAAATTCCAGTAGAGGGATGGGTTTCCAAAGCAATCATCCAGCCCCTTGGTGAGCAGGCTCCCTGCCACTCAGCTGACATTCCACCCTGCAGGAGTTGGGGAGAGGAAAATCAACAGCAAGCAGGCAGAGGGACTGCAGCTCAGGCTGTTGGAATTTCCAGCGGGGCCACTTGGTGTTAAGATGGAGCCAAATGCAGCACACGGGTGGAGGCAGCCTGACAACACCTCCGCATCTTACAGTTGCTGATTTGCTTTGCCCCGGACATCCAATGGCTGTCGAGTTGTCTAAGTCCTTTTTGAATAATAATAATAGTAGCAATAATAATAATAGGAATATGTATAGATCTTTCTGGTTGACCATGGGCTTTTGCAGTACATAGTCATGTTTAAGTCATGCATTATGAGACGACACTGAAGGAGATATTTTGGGATTTGTTCTTTCTGGGGCCTCTGGAGCTGTGTCCAGCTCTGTTGGATATTCTGTTTGCTCCTTGCATTCCCTCTACCCCCTCTCCACCCTGCTCTGTGCCCTGTATGGATTGTGCAGCTGGGTTCCTTTGCCCTCACGTTCTGCTGGGCTCAGCCAAAGGGAGTCCCAGCGGGAGATACAAGGTGGGGGGAGAGTGAGGTTGAGGGATTTACTCCCCCATCCCTCGCACTGGCTCGGCAGTGGCTGCACCCTCCCCTGAAGACCACAGCTCCTGCCATGACAGGCCTCATCAGAGGCCGGGACCCGCTTCCTCTGGTCCTTTCAGCCCGCAGAAGGGAAGGCACAGCGCTGCTCTTAGCCCCAGGGTGCTTTGTCAGGCTTTGTAGGTTGACCCACAGCCCTGCACATGGCCCATTCATCAGCTCTGCTCAGCCACCCCTCCGAGTGTCCTTCTGTTCCCTGCTGGGACCCTGACTGACGGGAGAGCCCACATCTTCCTGGATCATCCTAACATTCCATCAGGAAAGGTCAAGCGAGGCTAGCGTTAGGAACTTGGCCTTTGAAGTCAGCGTGTTGACCCCATTTAATAGCTAGAGAAGCTGGTCAGGGAGTTTCTTCTGGGCTACCCAGTAACTGGGTATAAGAAACCTTTCATTATAAACCCCAAACCCACACACCCAATTCTCTTCAAGAGAGGAATGTATGTAATGCTTAATTCCGTGTTTTTCTTTCTGGAATTTCTAACAATAATAATGGAAAAGGAACTTGGGGGAAAGTGTCAAAGAAAATCACCTGGGTGTTCCTTTCCTCTTGTGTGGATTGTTTGAAGGAGTCCAAGCCTTAGCTGGAGCAGCAGTGTCTGAGGCAGGCACGTCAGCAGGCGGCAGGCTGGCCGGTAACTGGACATCCACAGAGGGATGTGTGTGCTCTCATCTCATCCTGCTCCCAGCCGGGCTCTCCTTGGGGGAACAGGCCTGGAAGTCACATCACCTGCACTTCCTCACAGAGCCTCACTAATTACACAAAGAACAAGCCCCCCTCTGGGTTTTGTCTCAGCCAGTTAAGCAGAGGAAATGACTAAGGCCGATTAGCTGAAAAAGTCTGGGACTTTATTTAAGGTGCTTCCCAGCGATCAGTGAGCACACTGTAGGCTCTCGATAGTGTACAAGTTATTAAGAACCACTAGCAGCAGGGATAGTATTGGTCGGTGCAGGACCTGAACACTACAGCAGAAGAGAAGATGGGAATTCGTAGGACATGGCAGGAAGAGGCTGAGCTGCCTGTACACTCAGCCTCCGTGGGCATGTGGGGGTGGGGGTGGGGTGGGGGTGGACATCAGGGCTCCAGACTTGACTCACTGGGTGACTTGGGGCTGATTCCTTCCATACTTTATTCGCAGTTTCTCAGGGAGGGAGTTGCAAGGACCTTAAACACTATTAGACTGAATGCCTCTCAACCCTGACTTTATATTAAAGTTACCAGGGCGCTTTAAAAATGGTGAGTTCTGCTCCACAATTAGGTTAGAGTAGCTGGGGATAAGGTCTTGGCATTGGTAAAGGGGAGAGGGGGGGGAAGGGGAGGATAAAGAAGGGGAGGTGAGCATGCACACTGGGTTTTGATGTAAAAATGACTCTATATGGGTCATGATCAAAAAATTTGAGGGCAACTGTACTACTGTACTTTATGCATAGCAGGTACTTGATAAATACCTGGTACATGTTTAAGACAGGGAGGAAAGAAACGGGGGTACAAGAGGAGAGGAAAAGAAAAGGGGGAGGGAGGAAAGACAGAAACGCATTAGGACAATCTTTTGTCCTTGTTTGCAGAAATCATGGGCACAGCCAGGCATGCTTTACATGAATCTGTGAGCAGTTTAGAAGAAACTGAGGAAGACGGAAGAGAGGAAAAGATAGGGAGTAACCAAAAAGTTCATGAACCAAAACCTCACGAATCAGCCCTGACATTTCATCATCTCATTTCTGACTCATTCTGATTCCCGAGGCTTGATATAGTAGGAGTTTTCAATAAATTTTAATTTCCTGTTGGTTTGAGGAGATTCAAGACTGTGATATTTGAAAATATTTTAAAGCAATCCAGTGCGTTCTTGCCAACTGGCTTGCTCCTTGGCTAGGCTCTGATCTGAAGGTGATTCCAGCATTGCTTTGTGGCCCCAGTCTGAGAAAACTAGGATAACCTGGATTTCAGTTCACTCCTCTGGGTGAAAGACCTGCCAGAAACCTCTGGCGCGTCTTAAGCAGACTGTTCCATGAACTCAGCACATTGGTCTACAGCAGAGGAAATAATACCAGAGACAAAGGGGGCCACTTCTTAATGAGAGAGGAGTAAATTTATTAGGAATACATAACCCTAAATGTGTATGTACCTAATAAGAGAGCTTCGAAAAGCATGAAGCTAAAACTGCTGGATATTTATCCAAGGTAAATGAAATCATATGTCTTTACAAAAAATGTTTATGGTACCTTTACTCACAATTGCCAAAGCTGGAAACCAACCAAATCTCTTTGACTAGGGAATGCATGAATAACTAAATTATGGTACATCCGTACAATGGAATACTGCTCAGTAATGAAAAGAAATGGACAATGGAGTTATACAATAGCATGCTAAGTTGAAAGAAGGTAGATTCATTTGTATGACAGTGTATAATAAGTAAATCTGTAGGGATAGAAGTCAGATCGTTGGTTGCAAGGGACCTGAACTTGGAGAGATGGAACTGTCTCCAAAGGAATATGAGAGAACTTTTTGGGAAGATGGATATGTTCTATGTCTTGAGTTTAGTGGTGGTTATATGACAGAATATGAGTTTGTCAAAATTCATAGAAAAGTATACTAAAAAAGGTAAATTTTACTGTCATTTATTCATAATAAACCAAAAAAAATCATAGAGGGATATTATAAACAATGTTATGCCAATACAGTAAGCAATTTAGATAATAGACCAATTATTAGAAAGGCAAAAATTACCAAAACTCATTCCAGAAGAAATAGGCAATGTGAATATTTCTATACCTATTAAAGAAATTGAAATTGCGCTTAAAATCCTTCCACAAAGAACACTTCAGGCATCAGTAGCTTCACTGGCAAACCTAATGTTAAGGGATAACTATTACCAATTCAACTGGATATACTTTCCAACTCATTTTATGAAACCAACTTTACCCTGATAATAAAACCGAAGACATTATAAGAAGAGAAAACAAAGACCAATTTCCTTCATGGCACAATCCACAAAATATTTAACAGAATTTATGTAAATCAAATCCATCAATATATTAAAAGGCTATGCATCATGATCAAATGGTATTTATCATAATGCAAGATTGTGTTTAATATGAAGAAAAAATCAATGTAGTTCATCATATTATCAGACTGAACAATAAAAGTAAATGATCATCTCAACAGATACAGATAAAGCATCTGACAAAATTCAATACTCATTCAGTATAAAAACTCAGCAAACTGGGCATTGGTATAAGAAACCTTTCATTATAAACCCCAAACCCACACACCCAATTCTCTTCAAGAGAGGAATGTATGTAATGCTTAATTCAGTGTTTTTCTTTCTGGAATTTCTAACAATAGTAATGGGAAAGGAACTTGGGGGAAAGTGTCAAAGAAAATCACCTCAGTGTTCCTTTCCTTTTGTGTGGATGGGAGATTCTTTATCTCGATAAAAATAATATATGTACCCTTGTGTTCATTGCGGAACCAGAGACATAGAAGCATCTAACAGACTGTCCAACCTATGAGGAAAGGCAATGCATAGAACCCACTCATTGTTGGAGGGGATAAGAGATCAACCAAAGGACTTATATGCATGCATATGAGTATAACCAATGGACACAGACAGTAGTGGGGTGAGGGCATATGCTGGGAGGTGGTAGTGGCCAGGGAGAGGTCACTGGGGGGAAAAGGAGACTCATGTAATACTTTAAGCAATAAAGAATTTTAAAAATTAAATTAAATGTACACTTATTATATGACCTAGCAGTTCACTTCTTAGTTACATAAGAAAAATAAAAACATGTGTCCACACAAAGATATGTACATAAGTGTTCATAGCAACCTCATTTTCAGTAGCTGAAAGCTGAAAACTAACAATCTGTTAAGTGACTAATGGATAAAGAAATTGCAGTATTTCCTTACAATGGAATACTTCTCAGCAACAAAAAGAGATGAACTACTGATACATGCAAAAACCTGGAGATTCTCAAAGGCATTATGCTAAGTGAAAGAAGCCAGGTGTGGAAGACTACATGCTGTATGATTTGATGTATATGAAATTTTAGAAAAAGCAAACCTATAATAACAGAAACCAGATTACTTATTCCCTGAAGCTGGAGATGGTGAAATGAGATTGACTGCACAGGGACATTGAGTGATGGAAATGTTCTATATCTCTCCTCACTCCCCCATTACTTTTAGAGAGAGAGGAAGAGAAAGAGAGAGAGGGAGAGAGAGAGGGAGAGAGAGAGAGAGAAACATCAATTTGTTATTCCACCCATTCATGCATCCATTGGTTGATTCTTATATGTTCCCTGACTGGGGGATCGAACCCACAACC
The DNA here is from genome assembly GCF_000327345.1 of Myotis davidii. Lineage (NCBI taxonomy): Eukaryota > Metazoa > Chordata > Mammalia > Chiroptera > Vespertilionidae > Myotis > Myotis davidii. The sequence goes on along the minus strand of NW_006293784.1, from coordinate 2,198,592 downwards.
CTGGCATATCAGCATGACGCTCCAACCAACTGAGCTACCTGGCCAAGATGGAAATGTTCTATATCTTGATTGTGGTGGCGATTATACAATTGTGCATATTTTCACATTCATCACACTATACATTTAAAAATGGGTGAGTTTTATTTTATATAAATTATAACTCAATAAAGCTGATTTTTTAAACAGGGTCTAGGCATGGGGCTTTACTCCAGGGTGGCAAGGCTCTAGGAAGGTGCATGACAAATTATGTGGGTGCTGGGAAAGGTAAAGAATTGGAGCCATTAAGAAAATCAATCTGCTATCCTGGGTTTGATGATAATAGAACCCATCCATTGTTGGAGCTTAAAAAATAAACACTCTTGATAAAGAATCTGTTCCTTCACATTCATCTTTGTGTCTCCTTTCCTTTCAGCCTTTCGGCTGGTCCTCTCATGCTGTCATTTCCTACTGCCTCTTGAACTTACGTCTAATGTTTTTGTGCTTGCATCTCGTGTAGCTTCCAAGAGTCTAAGAATTCAAAGGTTTATGGTCATCTGGTCAATCTAAAAGTGATCTTTACTTCAACTCGTTGGTATTTGCAATGCCAGCATTTCACATATTATCTTTCCCCAGTGGAAAAGCTGAACAACTAAAGAAAGAAAAAAATTAATGAGTTAGCTCTCATGAAAAACCATTTAGGGTTTTTAATATACTTTCTCTTTAAATGTAACAAGGCCGTTCACATAATCACTATAATTTATGACAAAATAAATTATTGCTGTTGCAGGCACTCTAGTCAATGAATAAAACCCTTCAGCATGTCCCCATGAGAGTGACATGCTGAGACTCTCTTCCTCAAGAGACATGAACTCCAGCAGAATGATAAAAGTGGCTCAGTGCTGTGCACTCCCAAGAGAAATTGAGATCCAAACCACAACAGAAAGAAAGAAAATTTTCATGCTTTTAAGGTCTCTACTCCTGTTTGATATGAACAAAGCTTAGTACACAAATCGAGGCTACATTTAAATGTTTTCTCCTGTACTGGTAAGCACCATATGGCTTTCTGCATATAATAGAGTAAGTCTGGTAGGGAGGGAGGGCTGTGTTTTGCCAAGTTCCCAATTCATTCAGTCTCTTTGGTCTAGGGCTAGGCAAATCCCACCAAATGAGAACATTTTGGTGTTTAAATTTGTTTACTCTTTGGAAAGTGGAACTTCTTGTTTTGGGTTCTGTAAAGATTTCTTGAAATGGAGTAGCATTTCAGTATGGTCTGGATATTCAATATGGGTTGAATGCAAATGGATCAGAAATTTATAGATAAATCTCCCCCAAATTTTAATAATTAAGAACTAACCAAACATACTTTAGGTTTGGAGCTAGATTTAAATATCTGACAAACCATTTGAAAACATTCAGGGAACTCAGACTACATTCCAAGCTGAAATGTTTTGTTTAAATTTTACATGGGAAACAAAACACTTGGATTTGTCTCCACAAATGTGAATCTGTTTTCAGTATTTATACCTCAACCATCACACAAATGGGAAATTTTCATATTTTTTTTCCTAGAAATGAAATCAGTTTTCAGAGAAATGAGAGATTTTGTTGACAGTTGAGAGCAGCTATTGCACAGGTCCCCACGCCTTCTTTTTATAGGAGCCTAGTGTCCTCTGCTGAGGCAGTCATTGTGGATGGACTTCCTTCACGTATGGAGCGATATCTCTCATTTTCAGTTCCATGTCTCCTCCTAGACCTCAGGGTTTCCATCTTCAGTTTTTGTTCTTTCTCTAGACTCTGCTCCAGTTTGCTTATCTGGCTCTTTCCACGCAGAGCCACCTCAGTAGGATATCTTTAAAGCTGGCTCTTTGGAACAAACCTCATGCTCTCACCTCTTCCAACTCCCTGTGGGGGGAGCTTCACTTTCAGTTTGGTCTGTGCTCACCATAGAAGGTAATGGAGACCATTGGAGACCCCAATGAACTCAACGAATTCTAGGTCAAGGTCTTGGGAGGAGAAATTCTTACTGGTTTGGGATGAATAGCTACAGAAATGTCTAGAGGCAGTTGTCAGTGAAACTGGAAAATTCTATTGGGGTGCCCTGGGCCAATGGGATTTCATTTCATGGGAAAGGTGTTGGTAGATATGAAAACTCCTCCATCGGTCTGGCCAAGGGCAGTCGCATACTGGCAAAGGACAGTTACTCATAACCATGGTAATGATTCAAGGTGTTGATTAACCAAGTCTTTAGGTTTTATCTACTCTCTTCTGGTTTTCTTTGTAACTGTGACACATAGGGCCTTAAAGGGGAAAAGACAGGAAAAAGAGATACAACTCAAAGGAAATGTGCTACCTTTTAGTAATTAAAAAGTTTGAATTCATGTCTGAATCACTAGGTAAAATGAAAAGATTAATGACTAGGTAAATTACGCATATTGGGAGGATTGGTAATCTTTCTCTCCCCCTCCTTCCCACTCCAATCAGAGAGGAACCGTTGAATGAAAAGAATTTAATCAAGATCATTTTTTTTTTTAACGCTGTAATCAAGAGAGTGCCTTGACATAAGACTGGAGCCCTTGGCACTGAGACCGAGCTTGCTGATCAGGAAACGGTACTTCATCGTGGATTTGGACTGGTGGTTTCCACACTTGACTGCCCACTAGAGCAGTGATGGCGAACCTTTTGAGCTCGGCGTGTCAGCATTTTGAAAAACCCTAACTTAACTCTGGTGCCGTGTCACATATAGAAATTTTTTGATATTGGCAACCATAGTAAAACAAAGACTTATATTTTTGATATTTATTTTATATATTTAAATGCATTTAACAAAGAAAAGTCAACCAAAAACTGAGTTCGCGTGTCACCTCTGACACACGTGTCATAAGTTCGCTATCACTGTGATTCATCAGGTGAGCCTGAAAATAGAACCATGGCTGGACCCAAACCCACCTCTGGGTGAAGTCCAGGCATAAATATTTTTCAGAAACTCCCCACATGATTCTAATGTACAACCAGAATTAAGAACCACTGGTTTAGATTATATTGTTTCTGAGAAAATTAATATTTGTCCTTTGGAGCAGTATGTGCGGTAAGGGGTCAGTGAGTATGAACATTGGTAGTCCTGTTGCTCTTTTACTTTTGGGAATGTTGCAAAGGAAACTTGAATTCAAGTATTCACATCCACCCTTGTCCATGAGACTACAGATATCCCTTCATGTCTGCTGTCACTCCAGCTGAGAGATGGCAATAAACACCCATGTCCGCTCTGCTGAAGGTGGTAGGGGAGGGATGCAATCCGACCGCAGCTCTCAGTTAAGCACCGAGAGGGAGATCTGCTCTCATGGGGCGGCGCACACGCAGTTTGCCCAGGGGAGGGATGTAATTTTCCTCTGGGCTTGGGCGCTGGACCCATGGAGGAAGTCCAGGTTGACTTCAGTTTCAGCTGTTGTCCCTCCTATGCTGTAATTTATTTCTAAAAGTGCATTAACCCGTTAGGAAAAAAATTCACCTGTGTCTTTGCAGCTTGTCTGTTAGTATTGTGGTAGCTGAGGGGATAAAGTGATGAGAGAGTCATCCTCCTCCTCCTCTCCCCAGCAAAAGGCAGGCAGCCCATCAGAGGCGCAGAGCTGCGCAGAGGGCCAGATGGTAATAGGTCCCCCCAGGGAAGCCAGCAGCCGGGGTGGCAGATGGTCCCTGGGCTGTGGAGGAGGCTCTCTGGAAAGAAGATTCATACACGAAGGAACAAAGTTTCTGGCACCATCATGCCATGTGTGTTAGTAAATACTTCACAAATGGCTGTCCAGAACAGAAATCTCCGATGTGCAGCATGGGCAAGGTTTTGAGTGCGGTGTAGACACTCTCCCCATTGCCCTTTCAGCCTTCCCACTTGAACAGGGAAGGCGTCACTGAAGGAAGAATTAGGAGGAAATGTGCAAAATCGACTCTGGCAAGCTGGTCGGAGTGGGCCTAGCACACGCTGCCCCCCTGGGTCCCGCATGCTGACTGGCCCCTGCAGAAGGGAGGGAGGGGCCCCGCAAACTCTTAGGGGAACCAGCATATTTTCTATAGATTTCTGCTCTGTGTATGTTCCCCCTCCCCTTTCAACACAAACACCAACATTCGACTGATTCCTGCAAGTATGACCTCATGAACTCAGGGTTTGAAGTAACTCATTTATCAGAACCGAAACCTGCATTTGGATCCAAATAGGCAGGACGGGCTGAGGGCCACACCTCTTGTAAACTAACAACAAATGTTTCTGAGTGTTCTTCCTGTTACCCTTGAGCTGGTCACATACCATTTGAGATACTCAAAAACAGTAACATTATTGAGTGCCCACCATGTATTCACTCATTTAATCTTTATTATAACTTCATGAGACATGTACTATTATTAGGAGGATAATAATAGTATACCTTTTAAACAAATAACCACAGTGAGTACTTTTGGAATAAAACTACACCTTATTCTGGACTGGTCACAGGGCAGTTCAAGATGGCTAAAAATAGCACACATTATTGAGTGCTTACTATGTACCTGATATTTTTCTACATTGAGGTTTTTGTTTAAATTTGTTTTTATTAATTTTTAGAGAGGGAGGGAGAGGGAGAGACATCCACATCTATTGGCTCTCTCCTCCATGCCTGCCACTGGGGATTGAGCCTGCAGCCCAGGCATGTGCCCTGACCAGGAATTGAACTGGTTCATAGGTCGATGCTCAACCACTGAGCCACACCAGCCGGGCTCCACTGAGTTTTTTTATAATAGCCTATGAGTCAAGTATTACTATCATGCTTACTTACAGTTAAGAAAGCAGAGGACAGAAAATGACCTCCTGAAGGTCAGGGATTCATGGGTGGCAGAGTCAAGAATCAGACCCAGGCAGCCTGGCACCAC
>NW_006293784.1:2186460-2193659 GCF_000327345.1 Myotis davidii | reverse complement strand
AATGTTCCTCGGCAAATCCCTGACCTTCGGTACAGATGTCTGACCTCGTTGAAAAGTAACGCGCTTATTAAATGTTTCTGTACAACCACCCTTCCCAACACACGCACTTTCTTCAGGCTGTGAGTGCCACCTTTTTCACTTTGGCGGAAGATGCTGCTTGGCATCACATTACTGTGGTCTGTGATTTGGAGCTGCAATACCCACATGCCAAGAGGTCAGGAGATGAATTCGGAATCAAAGGCAATTCTCCTAATTGCTGATCAAGTTCAATGCTATGCCCTTGAAAACCACTCCTAAACCACACACAGCTCAGCTGAATTAAAGGGTTAAAGAAAGTCAGTTTTCAGGAGGATTCTATTGATCTCCACCTTCAGACTCTTTAGAACTAAAACAGTTTTGAAGTTTCCGCCTCATTGGAGTGACATAATTTACACCTTTCATTCTGGGGCGGTCTTAGCTGCGCTGCACAGTGGTGTTCTTGTGTAGACAAAGCTACTGGAGTTTAGAAACAGGAAGGGCTAGAAACTCACTTTTTAAAGTAAAATAAAGCTTACACAGTGGGGGATTTCCTTAACTCTCCAAACTCTGGCATGTGTTAGGTAGTCGGGAAAGAATAATAAAATTCCCCAGGAAAGGCAGATCGCAAATGGCAGTGGTTAAGATGCGGTTTTCTAGGTGGCCGTGGGTCAGATTTCCATCCCCTTCTCCTCGCCTCCTGCGGGGCTGGTCTCAGGTTGCTTTTGCAGAGACAGGGCTGCAGAGTCCTGCGGAAGAGCCAGGCCTTCCAGCTCAGCCCAAGGACAGTCTGGAGGACGCCCAGCTCATGACCCAGGCTCCTTCTGAGAATGAGATTGTCACACGAGAGCGGCACTAGGTGTCCATGGCTGCTCCCGTGGGTACGCGGGAAAGGGCACACCTCCTGCTGGGTCCTGACGACGCAGCCAGCCCCACACGATGATGGAGAAGGTGAGGAGGTGCTTGCACTGGGGAAAACAAGCAATAGAAACCACACAGATATACAGCCCTTCCAGCAGTAGCCTCAAGGAATAAAGGACAAGATTGATGAGATTGAAGGTGAAAGAACATGATGCTGAAGGACAAGTGGGATTTCTGGGAATCCTTCAGACAGTGTACAGTTGTCAAAACATTTAGTTCGGCCCCAAGGGCCTCAGGAAATGGAGGAGCTTGGGAGATTTTGGTCCTGGGGCTCAGAGAAACAAGTTTAATTTAGCGGTTCACACCTGTAACCTGCAGTAGCAAAATAGGATTGAGGGAGAAACCTGGGAATGGGAAGATCCAAATAGTAATATCCTAGTATGTTTATATATTTCAATAGAGGCCCAGCGCTCGGATTTGTGTACCAGTGGGGTCCCTCAGCCTGGCCTGCACCCTCTCGCAATCCAGGACCCCTCAGGGGATGTTGGACTGCTTGCTGGGTTTCGGCCCGATCCCCACAGGCCAGGCGATCAGGCCAAACTGGTAGTCCAATATCCCCAGAGGGATCTAGTAGTGCGATAAGCGGCAGGCAGCCAAGGAGCCGGGTGCCATGCTGTTCCTGCTCATCCCAGCCCTACTGTGCCTGCCGCCACCACTCCGTAGCACTGCCAGAGGCGGGAGAGGCTTGTACTACCGCAGCTGTGCTCGCCACCCATTAGCCTGGCATCTGGCACCCGTCAGTCAGCTGAGCGGTGCTCCCACTGTGGGAGCGCACTGACCACCAGGGGGCAGCTTCTGCATCGAGCGTCTGCCCCCTGGTGGTCAGTGCGCATCATAGCGACCGGTCGCTTAGGCTTTTATATATATAGAATAGATTACAGTACAGTCAATTCTGCCATAATATCACATGTGTTCCTTAAGCTCACCTCGCAATGCAAAATTGCACAATAAAAACCACAGGGCTCAGAGAAAAATGGGGTAAAGGGTACAATCCTTAAAAACTTGTCAGTGACACACAAAAAATAGGAAATCTAAAACAAAACAGTAGCACAATCTCATCCACGTTAAATGATTAAGGAACACGTACATCTTTCAATACATATGGCACCTTACCTTGAAAAATACCTGAAGTTTGCTTGTGCAGGTAGGCTTTGTAGCTTGGGAGTTGTTAGGAAATGGCTGAAGGAAGGCTATCAAAATTTGTAATCTTAAAATCCTGGAGCTTGTTTCTCTTTGAAATATAGGTTCTTTAAAGCATACACTTATAATAGATACCCGCTTCCTCAAAATTGAAGATTTGATTCAATGCATAGTTTTCAGTTAACTTCTGTATCCCTGCTGGGAATTCTTTCCTAGCTTTCTCATCGGCACTGGGCTTCGCCCAACAGCTGAAGGCTTTCATTGTAGTGATGCTTGAAACCACCAAGTCCAGCTACTCATAGTACTAAAAGGTGCAGAATTTGGCAATTTTCATTGTATATAGATAGTGCTTTCGCTTTGTGAAACAGGTTGTCCTCCACTTTCCACTGTTTGGTTTTCAATCTCAACAGTGCTCATCATTCCATCTCTTCCTTTTCTTCGGGCCTTATTTTTTAATCAACTTCTCAACAGTAGAGTTGCTCCATCCATAGACATTTATTTTATTGTCATGGTTTTGTGGGAAAGAAATATGTCTGTTGCATGGGAAAGAAATACCATGTGTTCTCTTGATTCTTTTGATATTCATTTTTACTTTAAGCTTCTTCTTGATACATAAAGGTTTTTCTTTCCATGACCTGTTTGGTGTGTTTGAATCTAGGTATTTAGACATGTTTCAGATGTTGAATAAATTTTTTAAAATATATGGGAGCTCACAAATGTGAAAGAAGAGCGAAACACAACCTTGTAGGGTAACACACTTGGTTAAGGTAAGTCAGATGGTAGGAAAACACATGTACTAGGTATGTGCATGTGTCCGTTTTGTATATTCCTGCAAGACTTGGTTAGCCCTGGCTGGTGTAGCTCAGTTGGTTGAGCATCGTCCCATGCATCAGAGGGTTGCTGGTTCAATTTCTAGTCAGGGCACATGCCCAGTTGTAGGCTTGATTCTCAGTGGGGCGGGGGGGGGGAGGGGTAAGGAGCGACTGATCAATGTTTCTCGTTCACAGCAATGTATGTCTGTCTCTCGTCCTCTCTAAAATCAATAAACACATATTTAAAAAGACTTGGTTCATCTGGCTGTAGTTCTCGATGTCACCTAGTTTTTCTCACCAAATTGCCTGTGAGAAATTTGCATTATGCTCAAATTTTCCCATACTATATTAATCTAATTATAATAATTTGCATTTTTATTGACGGTCTATGGCAATAATGGCGAACCTTTAGAGCTTGGCGTGTCAGCATTTTGAAAAACCCTAACTTAACTCTGGTGCCGTGTCACATGTAGAAATTTTTGGATATTTGCAACCATAGTAAAGCAAAGACGTATATTTTTGATATTTATTTTATATATTTAAATGCCATTTAACAAAGAAAAATCAACCAAAAAAATGAGTTCAGGTGTCACCTCTGACACGTGTGTCATAGGTTCACCATCACTGGTCTATGGTATTGCTGCTCCTGTATTTTCTTAGTTGATCATTATAAGAATTCTGTGAGGTAGAAAGGAAAGTTAATATTTTCATTGTGCACATGAAAAAACTGAAGCTGCAGGTCCCAGAGCTTGGATATGAGCCTGGAACGTCCTGACTGTGTTGAAATCCCTGGCCCTACTACTTCCTAGGGGCAGTTCTATCCCTCTTTTGGAAGTTTGTGAGCCAGGAAACTTTCTTCTTTTTGAAGTTTTGTTGTTGTTTTGTTTTGTTTTAGTAATAGAGGGTCTTGGCTAGTGCAGAATTGCCTGGACAATGTTCAGATTCTCTCCCAGCTCTGGGAGACTTCCTGCTACATTTCGCCTTATAAATTGACCCGGTGGAGAGCACCCTAAATTTCAAGGTTTGTCCTTGAAATAGGAGGTTCTCCAGTGCTGCGCTGCAGGCACAGGATGAAGGGAAATCCTCCCTTCATGGCCTGGGTGCTGGCCAAGAACGCCCCCAGGCGGAGCACTGCAGTCCCTCTTGTGGAGGGGTCCCCCTTGGTTTGCCCTATTTAGACATTGTCCTCTCGGAAGACAGTGCGCGGCCTCCCTGTCAGGGCCATTGCGATTGCGATTGTGCTGTCACCAGCCTTGCTCACTGGGGGAGGGGACGCTCTGGGTGTAGCTGAGCCTCTTCCTCCTCCTGGTCCTGTGGAGTCCTGACAGCTCCCATCAAACCCCAGTTCAGTGACAGGAAGGGGTCCCACCGTTTCCAGCAACGAGCTCAGGAATGACCTCTGCTGCTGCTGCTCTTTCTGCTGTTATTCAGAGAACCCCTCTATGTGCCCCAGGCTCAGCACTGGCCAACGCTCTAGCCATTGAGCCAAACCAGCTAGGGCAGGATCGCCCTTTTTGTGGGGTTATTTCCTTTGCTTCTTACAGTTTGAACCCTCAAACTGACTGGCTCCCGGTCTCTTCCTTGTGTTGCCCAGCTTCTCTCATTCAAGGTTGCCCGTGTCTTAGTCAAGGTTACCAGAAGCTTAGTCAGCCTCAATCATTTCCCAACTTACTGGAGCCCTGTGCACTTGCCAGTGACCTTCCCATGACCTGGATCACAATTTCTCAACTTGTCACTGCCTTTCACATGTGGGTGCAGACTCAGTTCCCTTCCATTTAGATAGCATGTGCCTGAGGGTCACTTTGGTGTTTACCTTGGTGAGTTTTGGTTTCCTTCCTACCTCCCTCCCTCCCTCCCTCCCTCCCTCCCTTTCTTTCTTTCTTTCTTTCTTTCTATCTTTCTTTCTTTCTTTCTTTCTTTCTTTCTTCCTTTCTTCCTTTCTTCCTTTCTTCCTTCCTTCCTTCCTTCCTTCCTTTTCTATTTTCAAATCTACGCACTGGAACCCACTCTACAAATTTGAGAGAAAAAAAAGAAAAAAACACACACAGAGAAAGCAGAGCAATCTAATACTGGAAATTTTTTTAACTTTATGAATGAGGCCTCTGAACTCAGTGGCCATGGCTCCCTCCTCGCCTGTATCTTTCATGTCCTGTTTCCTGCTGGAGTAGAGAATCTTAGGTGCCCTGGCCCTGAGACCCTGGCCCTGGCTGTGGGTCTGTTTCCCTGTCCTCTGATGGGCAGTGGCAGCCACAGCTGCTGGAGGGGAGAGCAGCCAGGCGCCTCCTGCCGGGCAGGCTAGCCCATTGCAGCAGCCACGGCAGTTTTCTGGGCAGGGAAGCCAGCTGGGCCTTCACCTGCCAAGGGCAGCAACAAGAACAAATGACAAGGAAATTCCTGCAGCCAATGGGCACGGGGCTGAGGAAGAAGGGGTGTCTCCAGGCTTGGCTTTGAGGCTTTCTGCCTTGACTTAAACCCAGGTTCTCAGCACAGGGGCTGTGACTCAGGGCTGAGCAATTCCCCACAGCCTTGGATGACCTCTAGGTCCATGACCTCTGAATCACATTTGTGGGAGGAATTTTTTTTTTTCAGAGGCAAACGGAAGGGAAAATGGCAAGGATGGTGGTTTGGAAACAGGGTCACTTGTGTTCTTAGTCAGAGAATTAAAGACATGCAAGAATGGAAAGAAAAACAAGGCAAAAAAGGCAGGTCACTGAGGAGATGGGATCATCTCCCAGTGGAACGGGAAAACTGGGCTCCTCTGGCGATGGAGAACTCTGACCTCTAATTGTGATCCGGGAAGTAGAATGTGAGTGACGGAGCTGGCATTCTCTCCTTCACCTCACAGTGTTTGTGGAGGCCTTTGGTGTTGCAGGTAATCCCTGACACAGTGCAGCACAAATTCCTGCCCTGGAGGAGAAAGACAACAAAGAAACAGTCCATCAAATGGCATCTTTCAATCCAGCCCTTTTGACTAATTAACAGAAATACATTCAGATAATTTTGTCAACCAGTGTCAACCCCAATAAATTCAATAAAAATGAAGTAACCTCCTGTACTGGAAATATATGTTTCTATATTATATTATATTAATTATATTATACTAGAGGCCTGGTACACAAAATTCATGCATGGGTAGGGTCCCTAGGCCTGGCTGGCGATCAGGGCTGATCAGAGCCTTCTGGCCGCTGGCGAGGGCCTCCCTTCCTGGCTGCTGGCTGGGGCCTTACTTCATTCTGCGCTGGCCCCTGATGGTCAGTGCACGTCATAGCGAGCAATCGCACTCCCAGTCTCCTGGTTGAACTCCTGTGGGAACAATTTGCATATTAGGCTTTTATATATAGATTATATTATATTATATTTATATTTATTATATTAATTATATTACATATTGTATATTACATATTATTAAAAATCACAATGTTATAGCATACAATGGAATATTATTCAGCAATAAACAGGAATAAAGTTCTGATACAAAAAAATAAAATAAATAAATGTGTTCAGAATGTCCAGCTCCAGGATGCGGCAAACATGTGCACTTGGCTGTGCAGGACGCAGCAGGAGGGGGGGCCAGAGAGGGCAGAGAGGGTGGGGGTGGGGGTATGAATGGAACCTGTGAAGGGTGCTGTGCTTTAATAGTTTAAAGGTTTCTCTGGAGTCCTGGCTCTCCTAGCTGCCCAGCCTCATACCTGGGGCTCTGTCTCCTGGAAGAAGCCCCAGGGTTGTGTAGCTGATTGGGAACAGGAAAATGAAGGGCACCCTTTGATATCCCTGACCATCACCCCTCCCCATTCTGTGCGTTTGAAGCCTCATCTGAGGCTAAGAGTCCTCTTAATGTAAATCTAGATCTCAGTTCAATATGGACGCCAAAGTGTGTCTGGAGACAGGAAAAGCAGCGCCCAAGCCCCGCAGGATTCCAAACCACCAACAGAAAAACAACACAAACCGAAAACACTTTGCGCCGGATGAGCCTCGGTTCTGCTTGACTTCCTGTGGTCGGCAAACTGCGGTTCGCGAGCCACATGTGGCTCTTTGGCCCCTTGAGTGTGGCTCTTCCTAAGCCTTAGGAGTACCCTAATTAAGTTAATAACAATGTACCTACCTATATAGTTTAAGTTTAAAACATTTGGCTCTCAAAAGAAATTTCAATCGTTGTACTGTTGATATTTGGCTCTGTTGACCAATGAGTTTGCCGACCACTGAAGACGAATGCATCTGAGGCCGTGTCCTACAAAAGGACCGTCTGGGCCAATGGGCAGGTGCCTGGGAAGCAAGGGCGGCGATGCTGAGAAGCAGAAAGGGCTGTGGAGG
>NW_006293784.1:2185217-2185988 GCF_000327345.1 Myotis davidii | reverse complement strand
ACACAGCTTGGTTCTCAAAGTTCTACCCTCACTCTCCACCTGCCCAGGAGCCAGGAGGGGGCTTGGCACATTCTCTCTCTTGTCCTGAACATTCAGAAGAGGTTCATCGCTCCTCTTTCTGAGTCCTCTTCTGTCCGTCTGGCCCTAGCCACCCCCATGTCACAGGCCACCCCGCAAGACCCATCAGGAGAGTGGGCAGATCAGAGCATTGGTGGCTGCAGAGAGTATGGTGTTGACCTAGCACTGTGCACGTGTGGTTGTATGTGCACAGGCGTGTACGTGTGTGTATGCTGGGAGAATGGGAATGTTGTACTTGTAGCTTCAACAAAAAGGATTTGGGTGTCACAGGTCAGGGGCTTAGAAGGATCTCTTAGCTGGGTGATGATCCAAAGGTGTGAGTTAAGTCACAACCAGCAGAATCTGAGAGTAAATAAATAACCTGTAATTTGTCCCTCTGTATGTTGTGCGTGGGTGATGATCCAAAGGTGTGAGTTAAGTCACATCCAGCAGAATCTGAGAGTAAATAACCTGTAATCTGTCCCTCTGTATGTTGTGCAGCCTAAGACTCCTTCACTGGAAATGAATGAATGATTATTGTTGTTGCTACTCTTACTTTTGCTTGTACAGCGTGCTGATGGCCTAGGCCAGGGAGCAGAGCTGGGAGAGGCCTCCGGGAAGGGCTCTGGGCTCGCCGCGGCTCAGGGTAAAGGGCAGGATCTCCACCTGGCTGGCGGCTAGGCAGCTGGGGGGGAACAGAGGGGAATGGGGGGG
>NW_006293784.1:2164097-2167053 GCF_000327345.1 Myotis davidii | reverse complement strand
ATCTTTAAAATTATTTTAGATGCTGGACATGTTTGAGGTAGTCTATTATATACTAAACATTAATAATTCAGTGACAGTATACTGGTAATCAGAAAGCATTGGCTTTTTATTTAAATGTGTGAACTAAAAACTATCATGTGGATTACTTTGTCAAAGTAACAAATATTTACTCTTCCTTGTTTTTTTCTGATTTTTATAATATTTCTATTTAATAATGGAGTCACTTATTTCATTTGCTATGCCCCTAACTCTCCTTAAAAGCCATAAAAACATGTAATAATGCTCTTCCTTGAAAGTTATTCAAAGCATATAACAACACGCTTTTCCTTCAATTCTTGACTTTACCGCAGCCAGCAACCCTCCTACCTCAAGATACACGTTTTCACTCTAGGTCTACTTACATTTCTTAGTCTGTATATATGTGAAGCTAGTATTTTTCAATGTCTTAGGCCCGTGGTCAGCAAACTGCACTCACGAGCCACATGCGGCTCTTTGGCCCCTTGAGTGTGGCTCTTCCTAAGCCTTAGGAGTACCCTAATTAAGTTAATAACAATGTACCTACCTATATAGTTTAAGTTTAAAACATTTGGCTCTCAAAAGAAATTTCAATCGTTGTACTGTTGATATTTGGCTCTGTTGACTAATGAGTTTGCCGACCACTGAAGACGAATGCATCTGAGGCCGTGTCCTACAAAAGGACCGTCTGGGCCAATGGGCAGGTGCCTGGGAAGCAAGGGCGGCGATGCTGAGAAGCAGAAAGGGCTGTGGACGGGTCCCGAGATCCACCATCCAATCTGGGCTTGAGGGGCAGGCAGTCCGCAGGCCGGTGGACAGAGAACAGAAGGTCAGGAAGGGTCCCAGTCAAGAACAGACCAGCATGCTCAGGGGGAGAGCGGGTACCTGACATGGCTGGCGATGAGCTGGACGGAGGGCAGGGGCTGCATGCGCGGCCAGTGTCCCAGTGTCTCCCAGAGCCTTGAGGAAGCCTGAGAGTGAGGGGCTGAGGAGCTACCTGCGACCAGAGTGCGGCTGAGGGAGGCTGGGCAGGGAGGCCCTGGAGGAGGAATTGCCAGCTCTTGGCTGCCCTCCTGCTGGAGCGAGGGCGGTTTTGCCTCATGGTGTCCTGTGTTCTCTAACCCAGGTCAGGACTCCCTGACACGCCTCCCACCCCGCCCCCACCTCCTGGCCATCTGGCTGCTCCCTTGACCCTACCTTCTGGCCTTCCCTTCAGGGCCCTGTCCTCCCAGCTGACCTTCAGTGACCACGGCACACCAATCCATCCGACTGGCAGCCTCACAGCAAAGTCTTTATTAAAAACAGGAGCAAAACATTGCATGAAGGAGAGAGAGGAGAGGTGGCAGGGAGGGGGAGGAAGAGAAACGTGGAAGGGGAGAGGCCTCAGTGTTAAGGCTTCACGGGACAGCAAGAATAATGCCAACAAGAGAAGGCAGCCACCCCACCCCCTTATCACCCCCCCAGCACCTCCCTTCTTAATCACTGTCCTCCATACACACAGCTTGGTTCTCAAAGTTCTACCCTCACTCACCACCTGCCCAGGAGCCAGGAGGGGGCTTGGCACATTCTCTCTCTTGTCCTGAACATTCGGAAGAGGTTCATCGCTCCTCTTTCTGAGTCCTCTTCTGTCCGTCTGGCCCTAGCCACCCCCATGTCACAGGCCACCCCGCAAGACCCATCAGGAGAGTGGGCAGATCAGAGCATTGGTGGCTGCAGAGAGTATGGTGTTGACCTAGCACTGTGCACGTGTGGTTGTATGTGCACAGGCGTGTACGTGTGTGTATGCTGGGAGAATGGGAATGTTGTACTTGTAGCTTCAACATAAAGGATTTGGGTGTCACAGGTCAGGGGCTCAGAAGGATCTCTTAGCTGGGTGATGATCCAAAGGTGTGAGTTAAGTCACATCCAGCAGAATCTGAGAGTAAATAACCTGTAATCTGTCCCTCTGTATGTTGTGCAGCCTAAGACTCCTTCACTGGAAATGAATGAATGATTATTGTTGTTGCTACTCTTACTTTTGCTTGTACAGCGTGCTGATGGCCTAGGCCAGGGAGCAGAGCTGGGAGAGGCCTCCGGGAAGGGCTCTGGGCTCGCCGCGGCTCAGGGTAAAGGGCAGGATCTCCACCTGGCTGGCGGCTAGGCAGCTGGTGGGGAACAGAGGGGAATGGTGAGGCTGGAGATGCCCTGGCAGTTGGGACATTGCCTTACCAGGATCCAGCCAAAGCCTGTTATTAATATAAATTGTCTTTATCATTTTAAAAATAATTACTTTGTTATAGACATTATAATCAAATGATAGAAAGCTGAAGCAAAAATTGCTCACAGTCCCATCCTGAAATGAAATCAATGGAAGCTATTCATGATGCCCATCACAGGTAAAATTCAACCCACGGCGTTGGCAAGAACTCGGGGCGTGCATGTTGTCGCCGCTGCCTGATCCACGAGATTTCCTCAGGATCAGGCCCAGCCGTTCTCCCCCCTCCACCAAGTTTTCAGTGACTTTTCAGGATGATTTGGCTTAGAAACCACGGAGGAAGGAGACCCACAGCTCAGCCAAACCCCACCTGTTCTCGCTCTTCACCTCCCTCTCTTTCTTCACCTCCTCGTCTCTCCCTTTGGACTGTGTCCAGGCTCTGTGGGAGGCCAGCCTTCGGCTCCACGTGACCGGGCGCCGTGATGTCGATGCTGGGGATGAATGGACGCCATGCATTTGGATAAATGGGGCGCCTTCTGTGCTTCTTTTGCGTGTCTGCTTCTACAGTCGGTGATTTTCCTCCCTCCCTAACGTGCTCCGTGCAGCACGGACAACCAGCCTCATGCACTGCTGAGTGCTGGGGCCTGATCGCGTCAAACGAGGGCAGCCAGCTTCCCCCGCCCGAAGCAAGAGGCACCGGGAGAAATGGAAATTGGACAATGGTCTTGTATACTCCCCCTCGGTCAT
>NW_006293784.1:2154791-2164074 GCF_000327345.1 Myotis davidii | reverse complement strand
AGGAAACCAATCAACGGAATCAAAAGAACACGGTTTCCTGTTAACATAGAGCGATGCCAAACCCATCAGACATTATTGTTTCATGCCCTGTGCCAGTCATTGTCAAGCACAGCATAAGTAATAACACATGACTGGGGTTGTAGTTTTAGTGAAATATTCTTTTGCTTTTGGCACGACTCCACACACCTTCATATTGCCCTTTCCCAAACCTAGGGAGGTTATTTTTTTTTTTCTCTTTTCCTTTTCAGATTTCTTTTCCCCCAAAGAACTGTATCTGGCTGTTTTGCTGCATACCAGCTCTTAAACCCAAGCCAGCTGACTCCCAATCTCCTCAGCCTTTTCTTAAGCAACACTTTAAAAAAATATGTTATTATTATTGCATCACATAAGGCTAAAATAAACCCACTGTGTATTGGCCTTCAACAATCTTGCTTTTCCTCTGAAAATGGCTAGTTCCCTAAGACTGGCTTTAAGAGAGAAAAACCTCTCACATAATATTTTTCTTACTTTCCAGGCTGATCTTGAAGGTGATGATAGGTCATAAGCCGCAGCCTCTGCTAGGATGTTACAGCCCCCAGAGCAGGCGGGAAGTACATGTGTGTTTGGAATGCAACAAAAGGGGAAAGTTACTGCTGCGCTTTTGACAGGATCCTACACTTTAACCCTTTCTCCAGACCTAGAGAAAACCCAACCTAGAAGCTTTCTCCTGCAATGACATGGTTTAGGAGAAAATGTGTGTACACATCTGAAATCTTTTTTTTTTTTTTTTAGTCCTCACCTAAGGATATGTTGTTTATTGATTTATAGGTTTTATATAGAGAGAGAAAGAGAGAGAGAGAGGAAGAGAGGGAGAGAGAGAGAGAGAGAGAGAGAGAGAGAGAGAGAGAGAGAGAGAGAGAGAAACATTGATTGGTTGCCTCCTATACACGTCCCCGGCTGGGGACCGAACCTCCAACGTGGATATGTGCCCTGACCAGGAATCGAGAAACATTGATTGGTTGCCTCCCATACACGTCCCGGCTGGGGACCGAATCCCCAACCTGGGTATGTGCCCTGACCAGGAATCCAGCCCACAACGTTTAGGAGTATGGAACAACAGCAAGCTACGGAGCCACCCAGCTGGGACCCCCTGGAGAGTTTAGGGTGGTAGCTAAGAGCTTTGGTGCCAGGCAGAGCTGGTTCCAACCCTGCCTGCCTCCCTTACTAGATGGTGACTCTGGGGAAGTGGATGAACTTTGCGGCCCTCATGTTTCTGCTCTGGAACACAGAGCAGACTCTCACCTTCCAGGGTCGTCATCGGGAACATGAGTCAGGTGCCGGCACTTTGCTCCCTGCTCAGCCACAGAGGCCTTTAGCAGAGAGTGCATCTCGTAAGTGCGCAATAAGTCACACAATGAGGATTATTCCAGTCCTTTGGAAAGCACAGCATCCCGCTCCGCTCCGCAAGGGAGTGTGGGGCTCCGGGTGGTGGAGGTGGGAGGGCCACGGCAGAGTAGCCTCTCCGTGATGTTTGCCCGCGTTACCTCACTTCCTTGTCATGAGCATCTGGGAGAGGAATTGGCGCTCGCTGTGACTCCGGTTCCACAGATAGAGGGAGGCCCTTGCGCACTGCTGGGGTTGGCAGAGCCCCGGCTGCACCCCGGGAATCCGGAGCCTCGCTGCTGCTCCCTCTGTGCATCCGCTTCCTCTCAGCGCCGGGCTAATTTGTTCCTGGCCTGTCTCCTCCGTCCCCGAGGCCCTTTCCCTCCCTGTCCTTTCCAGGAAAGACAGCTCCCTGCCTCCTACACAACACACATAGACACACACACACTCACACTCACACACATGCATACATACACTCACACACACACACACACTCACGCACACATATACTCACACACTTACACACACACTCACACTCACATGCACACATACACTCACACATGCACACATACACACAGACACACACATTCATACACGCACACATACACACTCACACACACACATGCATACACACATATTCTCACACACTCACACACACTCATGCACATGCACACATACACTCACACTCTCTCTCTCACACACACACATACACTCACACACACTCACACACTCACACACTCACACACTCACACACACACTCACACACTCACACACACAGTCACACTCCTGGGCTATGCTACCTTCTGTGGCCTCCAAGGAAAGTGGCTGCTCAGCCAGGGATCAGTCCTAAGGATGTGGTGCTTTGACTGGCTGGCATCACATTTTCTTCCCTGCAGGGCCATCCCTACAACCCTTCTCTTTCTCCAGAAAGCTTTCCTGAAATGCAAGTTCATTGCTTGCAGGCTCCTAGATTAATCCCTCATGACTGAGGCTAACCTAGATTATTACTTGAAAACAGTGACTATTGATAAGAGGAGGGAGAACAGCACTGTGGAGGATGGGGAACTTGGATTGGGGCGGGTCTTAATTCAGGTTCCCAGGGAAATTGCCTGGAGGAAGTTTACTGCAGAGGGTCCCCAGGATCCACCCCTGGGGTGTTGGAAGAGGACTGGGCAGAGGGAGGCTTAAACAGTAATGACCAGGGTAGTTGCCACAGAGACTAAGCTAATCCCATAGGAAGCTCTGGGAGCTGGGATAGCCCCAGAGTTGTCCTGCCCGGGGGGAGGCCCTGGGGTCTGTATACCTTGTATTGACCTGTCATTAGGTATAGGCTGTTGCCAAGGATGTGCCTTTAGACAAGGTAGAGTCTAAGGCTAGTTCCTAGAAGGGGACTTGGCTGAGAGCCCTCACCCTGTACACTCAGCATTGGGGGAATGAGACCTCACCTGGCCAGTATCCACTCCAGGCAGGAAGGCCAGGGCACCTGGAGCAGCAGAGCTGGGAGCTGGGTGGCTGGGCCTTTTGAGACTCTGATGAAGAGGCGTTAGGACTAAAGTCCTGGGAAAGGAAGGTCGTTTCTTTCAACCTAAAACTGAAACAGCAGAGAAAAGCCTTGCCAGCCGGTAACGGACCGAGCCTTCCTGCTGCGCCCGCTCCCACTCTCAGGAGAACTCGCCATGCGCCCAACTTTGGGGCCTGGTATCAGATGAGAGGCTGGACCTTCTATAAAACAGTCTCAGGGATGGGCTGGGAGTCTGATTCCAAACCTCCTCCTCCCCCACTATATCGTTTGTACTCTGTACTTGAGCGTCTCAACCTCTCTGCCACAACTGTTTGTGGAACTGGCAAGGTCTTCAGAGCCAAGAACAGGTATTTTTCTTAGTGATACTCCTAGCATAGCTGAGCTATATCACATTGGATTTTCCAAATCCCTTCCGTGGGAGGCCCCATTGGAGTGGCTGTGTCACTCCTACGATGGCCCTAGTAGCCACAGGGATTCTACTTACTCTTCTTTGGCGAGACCAAACTCTACTCCCTTCACCCACTCTCGCCAGCCACGCGGTCCGAGTTGAAGCAGACTTCTGATTATAGGACTTCACCTCTCTGACCACAATCCTGGGTTGAGGAATGGACATCTGCCCCCAGCTGAGCCAGTCATTGTCCCCAACTCTGCCCCCAGTGACTGATGCAGAAATGTGCCCAGGACTCAAGCTAAGCCAATCTGAGTCCTTCCCCCAGGAACTTTGTCCCAAACTGAAGCTGGCCTGGGGGAAGAAGAAGAGCCTCTCCCCTCTGCTCTGAGGCCGTGGGTGCGGTTCTCATGCTTTAAGTAGATACAGCCAGTGGCATGGAGAAAGTGACCTTGTCGGAGTAGAGCAGACACCAACTAAGAGAAGCAGAGGAGCAACGGGGTGCATTTTGGTGGTTTTAAGACCCCTGGACAAGTCCCCCGTGGTTTGGTTTGGGCATGTGAACCAGTAACCAGTGTGCTAGTGATATATTTCCTGCTTCTCAGAAGGTGGTATTAAGCCTCTGAGGCTGGTGCAATAGGATGTGATCATATATAAATGGGGAGTTATCAGACACATGGGCACTCTGGGACAGGGCATGAGGAGGGATGGAGATGATAAATAAGTGGTGGCAAGGTCTCCATCTCCCCCACCTCCCCGCACCTTGGGCATGCAGTAACAACTAAATACTGTCTATGTGTGTGTGATGCGTTTGTATTTCTTTCTCTTAGTAAGCTTAAAGAAAGAAAAAAAGAAACACAATACAGTGTCCCAGGAAGCCACCACCAATCGGTGGGAATTAGCTTTTGATATGAAAACTTTTTTTTCATTGGATCGTTGTATCTATTGCCTTTGTGTCTCTTTCAAAAGAGGTCTTTGCATGTCGGTTCTATGTGAGGCTAAAGGTTTTAGGTGTTTTGTCTCTGCACCCAGACGTGTTGGCAGAAAGCCTGGGATGACTTTCCCCAAGCCCATCTGAGAGAGAAGGTTCTTACCTGCTGTGTTATCTCGGCTCCTT
Source organism: Myotis davidii (assembly GCF_000327345.1). Taxonomy (NCBI): domain Eukaryota; kingdom Metazoa; phylum Chordata; class Mammalia; order Chiroptera; family Vespertilionidae; genus Myotis; species Myotis davidii. The sequence continues at coordinate 2,159,685 of NW_006293784.1, read as the reverse complement.
CCAACACCCAATCCCAGCGCCAAGGCACATTTCACAAGAGTCCCTCTCAGGAGACTCAGTTTCCCTTTGGTATGTCAGGGCCGTAGCTTCAGAAGGAGAGGAACTCTCCCTGCAAAATAGAAACGTTGAACTCTCTCACTTAATTGGTTTTGGTTGAGAGGAAGAGAGCAAGGAACTGTTTTGGGTACACCATACAAGTTTTCCCCAAAGACATGATGCTTCCTTATTTGAGGTGACGGTGGAAGTGATGGTGATGGTGGAGGTGGTGGGGATGAGCACGCAGGAGAGGGTGGACTTTCTCCCTAGTCCCTGCTACGCCTGAGGCATTATCACAGATGGTTTCTATGGTTTCTCAACGCAGATCTCCTCTGCGAAAGAAGCATGCAGGCTAGGAGGCACATTAGGTAAAAGCACACAGAGATGCACTCAATTTTCTCCTGCCTCAGGAGCTAAGTAAAAAGCACCTCTCAGGTTGCCCGTCCCTCTTCCTTGTTTTTAAGGAGGGCATTTTAGAGCTCTTCTTCTCCCCCTCCACCCCCACTTCCTCTCTCTCTTTTTCCTTCTCCTTCTCGGTCTCCAAATTAATCTCAGCAGGGAGTCCTGAAGTAAATGATCAGGTTACAAGTCTAAATGTGATAGCCTGTCATCTTTCATTATTTCTGACATGAACAAAACTGTCAGAATTCTCTGAGACCTGCCTTTGGTCCAGGGTGTCCCCTTTGAGGCGGGAAGATCCACGAGGATTAGAAAAAGGAGGGTTGCTCCAAGGTAATGAAAAGAATGTAATGGAAGAATGGAAATGATCTCCAGCTCCACACCTGAGTGCACTTTTAGACCGTTGCCTTTGGGGGGCTATTGATGAAGGCTGTAGAATGTTTACATAATTATGGCTTATTTTTATAAAAATCCAGGTCTGGGGGCACTTCATTAACCAGATTAATTTCTTCGTCTTTCCCCCTGCAATTTCCTTGAGTATTTGGATTTTTATATGCAATTAAAGAGTAATTGCCTGGCTTGTTTCCTGGAGATTGGGGCCTTCCGTGGACTGAGTTGTTTTACATGGAGGAATAATACCTAACTATTGGAGTTGTCTATTTAGGATTTGAGCTAGTACGCCATCATTCAGGCACGCACACAAATAATGTTTTAGGAAACATTTCTTATTCTTTACACTTTTTTGGTTGTCATTTACCCTCACCTGGGCATATTTTTTTTTCATTGATTTTTAGAGAGAATAGGAGGGAGGGAGGGAGGGAGGGAGGAAGAGAAACATTCATTTGAGAGAGAAACATCGATTGATTGCATCCCACACAAGCCTTGACAGGGGCTGGGATTGGAACTACAGCCCAGGTACGGGCCCTTTCCTGGGAATAGTACCTGAAAACCTTTGTTCAAGGGCCGACGCTCTAATCACTGGGCACACTGGCCAGGGCTCTTTACAGACTTTGAACCTGTATCTCCCTGCCAGCGATTCTGGGATGAGTTGAGCGTAAATGAATCCAAGTATCTATTCCTCAGAGGCTGTTTATCTTTTCCTGGCCCCTCATTCAGGGCAGCCACCGTGTTCTGAAGGAGCCACACGCACCACACTTCAGCCGAGAATTATTTGGTCCAGAGTGGAGAGGGCTGGGGCCCTGGTCTTCGTTTTGGGGGCATTTCAGAAGTTTAATATTTTGGTAACCCATGCTCTATAAATCACTGAATTACATCAAGTCTATTTAAAACCCCTCTGGGCAGCTGTTTAAAATGCTGTCACTGCAGTCAGCAATGTCCTCAGAGTCACATGGCAGGTTGGGGCCGAGAGGGGGTGGGCTTTGTTTGTGTTTCTTTAACTCCAGTTAGGTTTACCCTCTGACTCCACTTCTGTGAATAGTCCCTTCATTTCCAGTTATTTCAAAGGCAGGATGTGAAGGCCACTTAGTCCATCGGGGTTAAGCCTTCCCATCAGATCGAATTCTTTTTCCCTCACGTTCTGCTCTTCAAGCCATTTAGTGAAACTACCACAAATTGTTAACTTCGGATTAATATGTTTAATAAGTCAAATCTGGACTATTTCAAGGAGGCAAGCTGGCAGCCCGGAGGACTGGTTGCAGCTGAGCCGTCCCATGGCTTTTCCTAGGCCTGTGCGGGGGGCTGAGACCACCTGAGCAGCACCTGTGGGCAACGCGGGCCTGATGAGCCCGGAGCCCCGCTTTGCCAGCCCTGCTCCCGGCCTCCAGATTTGCGCTGGGGCCTGTGAGTGCAGGAGCATCAGGAGGCCAGATCCAGGGGAGCAGCTTGCAGCGGGGCCTTGGCTTCCCCTTCACAACGCTGTGTGCTTATAGGTGCACTGCCTGCCCCTGCTTGGGCTCCAAGCTCCTTGGAGAAAAGGCCGATGTGGCTGACTTGGTCACAGTCACATCCGGGCCTGGGTTACCCACGCATGTGCTGGGATGCATGCACACACAAGAGAGAAAAATGTAGCTTCAGTGAGCTTATTCAGAACTCTTCAATCAGAAAAAAAAAATTTTAAAACTAAATATGCTCTTAATTTCAGCATATAAACATTAAAAAAATTAAATTCCACATTGCTCATGGGGGGCACCATTATCTTTTCAGAGCCTTGGCCCTTCACTGGTCTTTGTCCTTCCCTGGTACATAGTAGGTGCTTAAGAAATTCGTTGAAACAGTGCATGAATCCAAATTAACAGCAGGGCTTTGGAATCAAGATCTGGGCGGGTTACTCAACCCCTTTGAGCTTTAGGTTAAGTTGTTGAGAGGATTAAGTAACATAACACATGCAATATATTATATGCTAGAGGCCTGGTGCATGAATTCATTCACGGATGGGATCCAGCCAGCCTGCCCCAATGGGGGCCAGGCCAGCGGAGGGGAGGGACGTGGAGGGGGCGCCTATCAGGACCCTGATAGGGCCGATTGGCCACTGCAGTGCACGTCACAGTGACCAGTCATTTCGTTGTTCCAGTTGCTTGGCTTTTATATAGAGAGAGATGTGATATAAAGGGTATATTATCATGTATATTCTACCCCTCATTGCATTTGTCTTAAGGGCACCCACAGCAGACCCGTGTGAGAGACAAGAGCTGGTTTCACCTCTGCCTTTGCCAGCTGAGGATGACATGCAGGGCTCTCCTGGGAGGGAGATGGGGCAGCCCAGCTTTATCTGAGGGTCCAAGGCATGGGGTGGGCAACAGTGGGCTCAGAGGAGGATGTGGGCACAGGGTCCCTGCTCCCCCTTTATAGGCCTGGAAAAGGAAGAAGACAGGGCCACAGCTCCAGGCTTATGGGGCAGAGGGCCTCAGGGCCCCAGCCCAAGCAGGGAAGCTGCTTGGCTTGGATGCAAGAAGCACACCTTGTTTCGCCCTCAGCTCAGGACGCACCCATGGCCTGCATCTGAGAATCTTCCAGGGGCCACAGGGACTGCTGGGGCACCCCACCCACAGACATTTGTGTATTTTGAACAGAAAAAACCAACAGTACACAAAACAAAACAGCAGCAGCCTAGGGAAATGGGATTTGAAAGACAATCTTATTTTGAGAGGAACCAAATGTTAGGCAACGACTCTGCTTCCCCCAGCCAGGCCCCTCAGGAAAGGGGGCTGACTGTTTGGGAATCCCAGCGGGTGTCCCCAACTAGCCTGTCTGCGGCCCTGACTTCGCAGAGATTTCTCACTAGGTCACGGTTTCTTCAAAAAACAGAGTAACAGCAAAGCCCTTAATTCATTTTGTTTTTTTTTGCAAAAAATCTCAATTAAGTTTATGGAAAAGGCAGTCAAGGAGGGGAATGAACTGTGACTCTACGATATCCCTGCTCTCAGAGTCATCTCAGGTGGAGGCTTTCTCCTGCCAGCCTCTGAGGGCTTCCTTCACAGAAGACACTGCCCTGGGAGTGTTGCCTCTGGAAAGAGAGTTTTATTTCTTGGTGAAGGGGGTTGGGGGCACATTTTCCTCCCTCCCTTCCTGCCTATTTGGTTGAGAGTTTGTTTGATTTTTTTTTCTGATAATAACCATGTTTTTAGGTCCATTTGCTTTCTAAAAGTTTGGCCTAACCGTTTTCTTTCTTTCCTCTCTCATCACTCTCAGGCAGCCAACAGTTGAAGTAAATGTTTAAAAGTAATTTCTAATATTTATTGAGAGCTCCATCCTTCTTCCCCAAAAGTCAGTATTTCATGTGTTCTTTCATGTAATGGTCCTATCATTTCTGTACTTGGTGTCCCCCCTCTCTCTCTGAAGGGAGCAGAGACCTGTTCAAATCTCATCTTCATCCATCACTAGCTTTGTGACCTTGAATAAATCATTTAGCCTTTCCAAGCCTCCACTTCTTTACCTGGAAAAATAGGTAATCATGCTCACTTGATGAGATTGTTGGACTGATGAAATATGTTAAACATAATAATGTACCTGGCTCATAGAATCACTCGGTAGGGGCAGCACAGTAAAAGGGACTGCTCTTCTGAACACAACTAGTTCTATCATCCTCCCACCCAACTCTCTACCCTTGAAGAAAAATTAGTTAACAGGTTCTCGGCTCTGGGATCTTAGATTAATCAGGTCTTCAAAGTCCTTCTACTTCGATATTCCTATCACTTCAGGAAATGATGTAAATGTTTCATGTAATGATCTATCTGCCTTCACCCTAGCCCCACTTCAGTCCATTTTCCAAACAGCAAAGTGCCTTTTAAAAGCAGAAATTCAAAAACAAACAACACACCTCAGAAATCCCAGATCATGCCACTCCCTTTCCGGAAATTCTTCAATGGTTTCCCCTTACACGGTAGAATAAGATCTAAACTGCATTCTCAGGGACAACCACCTCCTGTGCTGCCCTCTCCCTTCTGCCTCCCGCCTCTCTCCCTCTCTCCCTCTCTCCCTCTCGCCCTCTCTTCCTCTCTCC
>NW_006293784.1:2149698-2154734 GCF_000327345.1 Myotis davidii | reverse complement strand
CCCTCTCTCCCTCTCTCCCTCTTGCTGTTTCAGCTCCATGACCACCCTCTGACCTTTGTGTTCTCTAATGGCGCTAAGCTCTCTGCTGCCTGAAGGCTCTGTACTCACTGTTCTCTGGGCCCGAAACTCTTCTCCTTAGAGAGTTGACTCTTTCATTCAAATGCCACCTCCTCAGGGATGCCATCCCACTACCCGATCTAAAGTAGTGCTTGCACCCCACCCACTGTTAGCATCTACTTACATCACCTTGTTTATTTCCATAGCACTGTGATTAATTATTTATTCATCCATTGATTGAAAGAATGAACCTATAATTTAGGGAGAAAAACAACTTATAAACAACCAGCTCAAGCCAAAAGACCACAAAAACAAATGCAATAGCTCTCAAAGCAGGAGGAGAGTCACAGGATTAACCAGTCTTTAAAATCAAAACAAAAGTGATCATTCTTAATAGCGAGCCTGTGTCTACAGCCTGTAGTCAGAGCTTGGATGGATATAATTCTGCCCCAGGAAAACTACTGAAGGACTCACAAAAGAGTGAGAAAGCTGACTTCCCTTCAGCCTGAACAAGGTGAAAGTTTCCCCCCCCCAAGCAGCTTCCAAGAAAGTGGGATGAAAGAAAGGGTTTATTATTGTAATGACTAGAGGCTCAGTGCATGAAAATTCATGCACTTGAGGGGGGTCCCTCAGCCCGGCCTGCCCCCTATCACAGTCTGGGAGCCCTCCGGGGCGGGAGGCAACCTGGTGATCAGGGGAAGATTACCCCCCCCCCCAACACACCTCTGCTGCTGCCACTGCTGGCAGCGCAGGCCTCAGCCAGCCCTGGTTACCTGCTCCTTGGGCTGGCCCTGGACGGCTGGGCAGCCACCATCGGTGGCTTGTCTGTGCCTCAGGCTGGCCCTGGGCGGCTGGGTAGCTGCCATCTGAGGCTTGCCTGCACCTCAGTCAGTGGGGGGTGCAGGAGGACTGGGCACCGCCATCTTGTGGCTGTGGGTGCCGCCACCTTGTGAGGGTGTGATGGTCAATTGGCATATTCCCTCTATTATATAGGATGGTAATTTCTTATGTATTCAACATCTACACTGACTAGGTCTGTTAAGAGAATCAGCTATTGCTGGCTTACTTAATTTTTCTCAGGTCTTACCAATGAGTTAATGAGCTTTCTTTAAAAGAAATTTTTGGGTTCCATAGAGAAAATTCTGGAAACAACATATACTAGGCAATTGGGTGTGAATTTTCACAAGTCCTACCTTCACTCCCTGATGTGCCTGGCGGGGTTGTTTAGAGGCCGTTGGCTTAGATGGCTGTGGGAGTTTGTTGAACTACTGCAGATTATATATATTGTATTTTTTCTGGAGCAATTTGGTTTTGATCAAACCCCCAAATAACTGTTTTCCCAAGTTTCCCTCCTCTTAGTTTACAAGCTCATCTGTATTTCAGAAAAATGTAGCCCACATGGTTTGATTCATTTACGCTCAACTTGTCCCAGGAGCATTGGCAGGGAGATACATGTACATAGTATAAGAGAATAAGAAACTTTTCCTAAAACATTTTGCGGGTGTGTGCCTGAAATGATGACACCTTAGCTCAGAGTCCTAAGTAGGCCAGTCCAATAGTTAGGTGTTGTTCTGCTGTGTGAAATAGGAAGGTTTTTAAGCGAGAGATGATGCAGTTACATATGATTGGAATTTACTCTAAAAGAAGTGATTTATCTGTTGGCATTTTAGGATTTTCTCTCCTCTTTTCAAATCCTGGGCAAATATTTCCTGACTAGTTAATTTTCCTACGTGAAAAGCCATGTCAGTAAAAGAAAATAACTAGCCATGTGACTTGTGGCTCATGAACCTAATCACCCTGGGCCTAGCTTTCCTCATCTGTTAAATAGGGATGGAGATGTTCACTCGCAGTTGTTTCAAGGAGGAGAGATGATTCAGGCAAAGCCCCCTAGAACAGTGTATGGCTTGGGGTAGAGCTTTAACATAGGTAAATGGTCCTATCTATCTAGTTTTGAGTAACATTTTGAATGAAGTTCTATGTGACACTATCATCATCCAGATGGTGCTAGTGTGTTTGGAGAGGAGCATACAGAATGAAATGTCTTGACCAGGTGGCCAAGGTGGGCTGCTTTCCGAAGGGCTTCTTCAAAAAAGAAAAAAAAAAGTGCTTGCTGGCCTAGATATTCAGGCAATCAGACACCACTAAGTTCAGCATCTTTCCTAACCCACACCCACAGCCGATGGTCAGTTGGCCATTTGACCAAGACCAACCCAATGTTTGGGACCATGCATTGGAGGACATTATCATAAATAAGGCCTGTGTGGACCTCATGACTTTTGTCATGAGATTTTTATAACTTCACCTTCCTGCCTTAGAATATTAGCTTTCTGCAATATAGCTCCATGAACAAGACAACTGCTTCTAAAATGGGACCTAAAGAGAGTCTCTTTGCCTAAGCGTGATCTAAAATGGCAGATCACGCATGAAGCCACCCAGGAGCATGAGGTGTCTCTAGGTCCTCTGATCTGCAGACCACAGTTGTGTTCTTCACTGTGAATGGGAGCATTTGTAGGGAACAGTGAAAAGCAAGGGAAGCCATCCTAGGCAATCATGGGAACGATGGTGTCAGATGGCAGGGCACACCACTGTGGTAACCCCCAGAAGTAATTACGGACATCTGGATTGGTGAAAAGAACTGAAGGATGGCCGGCACTCTGCATTTGGGACTGGGTTTTCCCAAAGGAAGATAAATGGAAAAAACATGTTTGCTGTAACTGCTGACTCATGGTGCAAAGTTTTAATTCAGGCACTTAATTGAAAATGCAGCAAGAATGTAAAAGATTTACATAGAAAATATTTTAGTACGTTGGCAAGACATTAATTATAAAACCAGATGGTCGTGGTAGAAAAACCAACCAAGAGGCCTTATTTTTGTTTTGTTTTCTTAGCATGAAACATTTTTACTTTATGAAGTCCAGTATTCTGTTATGTATAAGCAAAACCATCTTTCTATTCAGATTAATATAAGGAGTGACTGTCTGGTGTTCCAGGATATAAAAACACACACAACAGGGATCGTTATTATATAAACCTGGAATAGAAGAGCATTTTTGTGATAGAAGCTTCATGACTAAGACAATAGTTCTCTCTCCCCGGAGGCCATTCTAATGAGACCATATTTCTCAGCTCCTATTAACCGTGACCGCTGTCTCAGTCAGGGGTCATTTGCTTGCAACAGAAGGTTGGAACACAACTGTGTGAAATTAGCTCAGAAAAGAGAGCTTGTCGTAAGGATAGAGGAGACTTTCAATCTCAGAAAACTCATGTTCAGGAGGTATAAGCAGTTTAGAAAGTTGACCTAATAATATACCTCTTCATCTTTATCTGAAGGCACAAGGTGTCCTCTCTCCATCTCCCCCTGCACACCTGTTCCAAAGGCTCCGGCCGGCCTGCTTGGTGAACAATGGGCCCACCATGGCTGCCTATTTGACTGTAAATCTCTGTTTACTATTTATCCCATCTGTTTCTTTACTCCTCTTTTTCTCCCTTCTTGTTTTCTTTTGCTGTTTTTTCCCTTACTTTTAGTATTTTAAAAATAATTTCATTTTCCATTCTCTTGGAGCTTCTTAAATACACACTCTTTATTCTCTTTGTGGTTACCACAGAGATTGCAAACATGTGTCCTTGACTTATTAGTTTACTATAAATTAATACTGTTAATTTTTCTTGGACAACAAAACAGCTTTACAACATTTAACCCATTTCCCTGTTTGGGCTATTGTTATTGTTGTCATGTGTTTTATTTCTACATCCTTTGACTTCCACAAAACATGATGATTGTTGTTTTAAACAGTCAATATTTATTATGTTTTACCCACATGTTTACCTTGTCCATTTCTCTACATTCCTTCCTGTTTTACCATGTTTCCATCTGGGATTATATTCCTTCTGCCTAAAGAGCTTCCTTAAGTAATTCTTTTAAGTAAATATCTGCTGCCAAAACATTCTCTCGGTTTTTGTTTGTTTGAGAGCCTTTATTTTGAAACCTACTCTGTGATCTATGGGTGTTTCTTCTACTAGTGGTAATTTCTCTGCTCAAGTTTATACAAATGATTGTTTTTTTCCACCTTCAAGGCCAGACTTCAGTATTTATGGATAAAATTTCTATTTTATGATTTGAAGGTATATCTTTTGCCTAAAAGGAAGGGTTCAAAGCACATTTTATAACTCAAAACCTATAATGTGTCAGGTCTTAAAGGCCCACCATGTGTCATGTGCTATTCACTCAGATATAAAGTCAAATAAAACATGGTTTTGTCTTTGGCAGCTCAGAGTCTTTTAAGAAATACAGGGAAATAAATGGTTCCATCAGGTGTGATAAGCTCTGCTATAGAATTTGCACAGGTTATTTTAGGAGCCAAAGGAAGAACATCCAAATCAGAATTTCAGAATTGAGTCAGGGAATATTTTCCTGGAAAGACACCTTGGATTGAATTTAAAAACAAACAAACAAACAAACAAACAAACAAACATATTTTTATTGATTTTAAAGAGAGAGGAAGGTAGATGGAGAGAGAGAGAAACATCAATCGCTGCCTCCTGTACTACCCCCTACCTGGGATCAAACCTACAACCTGGATATGTGGGTACTTCAACTGGAATCAAACCAGAGACCTTTTGCTGCATGAATGATGCTCAACCAATGGAGCCACACTAGCCAGGGCACCTTGGATTGAATTTTAAAACAGTAGATATTGTTAGACCCATGTATCAGTCAAGAGTTACTTGTCTGTAAGTAAGAATATCTAACAATGGCTTAGATGAGAAGTCCAGAGGCATTGACATTGATTTAGCTGTGCATTTATTATCTTAACTAGAGGCCCAATGCATGAAATCCATGCAAGGGTAAGCCTTCTTTCCCCCGGCTACTGATTTCACAGCCCCGGCTTTGCAGCCCCAGCCCCACCCCCTGCCCGCATCCACCTTGGCCTGGGGCTTCCTGCATCTGCCACCACCCCCGACCCCTCCGTTCCCCGGTT
>NW_006293784.1:2138763-2148816 GCF_000327345.1 Myotis davidii | reverse complement strand
CTCACCTGAGGATGTTTTAAAAAATTGATTTTTAGAGAGAGAAACATCCATGTGACAGAGAAATACCAGTAGGCTGCCTCTGTACCTGCTGACCCACCAGGATCTAGCCTAAACTTACATATGTGCCCTAACCTAGAATGCAACAGGAAATCCTTTTGTGTACAGGTTGAGACTCCAACCAATTGAGCCACCTGGCCAGGGCAGATGTGAAAAAAAAATTTTAAATGCACCCCCAGGCCCTGGTTGGTGTGGATCAGTAGTTAGAGTGTCCTCCCACGCACCAAAGGGTCATGGGTTTGATTCCAGGTGAGGGCACATACACAGGTTGTGGGTTCCATGCCTGTCAGATTGATTGGGAAACTGATTGATGTTTCTCTTTCTCTTTTCCTCTCCCTTCCTCTCTCTCTAGAATCAATGAAAAAAAACATATCCTTAGAGGAGGACTTAAAAAGAAAAATAATTCTGGTTTGGTTCAGTGGATAGTGCTTCTGCAGGTAGACTGAAGGGTACCGGGTTGGATTCCAATCAAGGGCATCTACCTGGGTTGTAGGCTCAATCCAGAGCCCTGGTCGGGGATTCAGCAAGAGGCAACCAATTGATGTCTCTCACATTGGTTTCTGCTTTCTCCCTCCCTTTCACTCTCTGTTAAAAAAAAAAAATCAATGCAAAAATGTCCTCAGGTGAGGATTAACCAAAACAAACAAATAAGCAAACAAACACCCATCCCCAGTGTGATTATTGAAGGAGCATATGAAGTATTTGTTGAATGAATGGAAAGGGATGGGACTTGACTTTCTAACTGTTTTAACAACTCTGCAAGCCAAAGGGTTTATTTTTTTTAATTTTTATTGATTATTTTAGAGAGAGGAAGGGAGCAAGAGAAACACCAGTGTGTTGTTCCACTTATTATGTTCTCTTTCGTTGCTTCTTGTCTGTGCCCTGACCAGGATCCAACCCTCAACCTTGCTGTATCGGGAGGAGGTTCTAACCCATTGCGCTGGGTGCTACCTGTCAGGGCCCCTCAGCAAAACCCCTCTGGGTGCCCTGGCGCCTGCTGTGGGTTGGAGCTCCTCTGCCACAGCAAAGGTTTGGGTTTCATTCTGTCAGGGCACCTACCTAGGTTTCGGGTTTGATCCCAGGTCGGGGCTGACTGCTGCTCAGGAAGTGACCGAGGACCATTGAAGTCTGTGTGCTCTAGTCATTTGGCAGGGAGCTGGGGTTCCATTGCTGACATGGTCAACTCCGATCCCCACTACTCCCGCTCCTCCATTGAGGACGACTTCAAGTATGGCAGCTGCGTAGCCTCTGGCAGTGTACACAACCGCATGGGTAGGTCGCCCTCTCAGCGGCTCCACAGGCCTGGCTGCTGCGCAGTGGCCCTGGGAGGAGGATTTTCGGGTTCCCAGGGAGAGTGCCCTCCGTGCCAGACCCAGGGAAAGCGGGGTCCCGGAAGGAAAGCACTTTGCTCCGCCTCCCCTCGGGGCTCCCAGGCCAGAGCGGACTGTCAGTCCTGTGCAGGGTTCAGAGGGGAGAGCTGCCCCAGGGAGGCCTCCTAGCTGGGTGCTGAGAAAACAAAACTGGAGCCCTTCCTCCTTGAACCCTGTCATCTTCGGTGTAGAAAGGGACAGATGAAAGCCTCAACAGCCTTACTAGGGCATCTTTAAATGCTGTTATTTTTTTTTCGGTGAAAATAAGTTTATTGTGTAATCAATATTGTGTAATCATTGTGATTTGTGTAATCATTGTGATTACACAATAACCTGCATTGAGTTATCTGCTGGGATGTTTGGCTTTAGGGCATGTGAACGCATTTTATTTTATTTGATGCAGCCTCACGTCCCCCTGCCCCCTGCGGCAGGCAGCTACACCCACCCGTCCTGCCCGTCATTATGCATGAGGGCATCCTGACTAATTTGCATATCACCCTTTTATTAGATAGAATTGTATTTTTCTGCTAGGCCATCTTTAGTGTGAGAGCTTTTCATCCTCATGCTTTATGGTCTCATGATTTTAACATGGCTATCACAGCTCCAGGAATAACATCCATGTGGAAAGTGGGAAAAGAGAGAAAGACAGCACCAGCCATATCTGTCTTTGTTTCCTAGAAGTTCCACAGGAAACTTCTCTTTGCATCTCATTGGGCAGAAGTGGTCATGTGGCTATTTCCAGCTGCAAGGGAAGCTGGCAAGGGAGCTCTGGCTTCTGGGCCTTGGAAGAGGAGAATAACAGGGAGCAGAGTGCTGGGAAAGGCTGCTGGATTAGTCAACACCATGTCTGCACAAATCTAAGGTGGGGAAAGTCCTTCCCGGGATAGGGAACAAATGTGTAAAAGTTTGGTGGTGTAAAATGTTATCACATTTAACTGCAAGCAGTTATGGAACAATGGGGCATGCTCAAGCAGGAAGGCAGTGGCCAGAGCACCAGGTACCCTGTGGGCTAACAAGTCAGGTCATGAAGAGTGACAGAAGGGTCTCAAGTAGAAGAGGGAACTGGTCTAAGTTGTGTTTGTAAAAGACTGCTCTTGTGGCAATGTGAGGTTGGCTTGGGAGTGATCCAGAGAGGGGTCAAAAGAAAGAAGTAGGAAACTATTATAGTAATCAAGACAAGAAGAGGTAAGGAAGAACTGTGGAGATATATAGCTACATAGAAAATAATAGCTATGCCAAGGTAGTAAGTATTGTATAGTTGTGAAGAGTTTGGATTTTGGAATAAGACATAACTGGTTTCAAATCTGCTCTGCCCTTACCTAGCAACTCTGGACATATCATTTAACCTCTAGGAATCTTTTCCTCATTTGTAAGTGGGAGCACTTTATAGGGCTAGTGACATAATACAGTAGATTGTTATCATAGACTAACATTCTCTTCTCTATATTTATATATGAATGTACTCAGACATTCATATTGAGGCACACATTGAATGAAAAGAATGGATCTAGAAGGACCCCAAGTTTCAGGTTCTGACTTCAAGGTCAGTGGTGGTCACTGTTATGGGGAATAGTGGAGGAGGGTCAGGATTGAAGGAAGGAAATGTGAGCTCAGTATTGGAAACATTTGAGTTTAAGGTAATTTGGGAACATCCAAATGGCTTAGGTCATGGGCATATGGAGCTTCAGCAGAGAGAACTTGACCATAAGTAGGCATTTGAGTGACATCACATTAAAGTTTGATTGAAGTCACCCAGGTATCAGAGTATAGAGTAAGAAAAACAGAGGTGATTGTTGAAAGATTTGGGGTAGGGAGAGTATCTGGGAAGAAGACAGAAAGGAATGGCAGGAAAGGCAGAAGCAAAACCAGGAGAGTCACATTTAGATAGGGGAAGGAGTGGCCAAGTGTACTGAGTGGTAACAGCATTTCTATTTTTTTAAAAATATGTTTTATTGATTTTTTTACAGAGAGGAAGGGAGAGAGTTAGAGAGTTAGAAACATCGATCAGCCTCCTCCTGCACACTACCTACTGGGTATGTGCCTGCAATCAAGGTACATGCCCTTGGCTGGAATCAAACCTGGGACCCTTGAGTCCGCAGGCTGATGCTCCATCCACTGAGCCAAACTGGCCAGGGCAGCATTTCTATTTTTTTAAAAAATTTGTCTTTATTGTTGAAAGTATTACAGATGTCCCCTTCGTTTGTTTGTGTGGTCCCCCCCTCCCATTGACCCGCTCCACCCCATACCTGCCCCTCCCAGGCCTTTACCACTCTATTATCTGTGTCCATGGGTTATACATCAGTCAGTGAGTGGATACACAGTGTTTTGATCCTGGCTTTCATCATTGCAGGTCACAAGAAGCCTCGGTGAGAGCATATCTCTCAGGGCAGTAGAGACTGAAGCTACACGACATGGGTTGAAGAATGAATGGGGAATGAGAAAGTAGAAATGGTGAACCTAAGGTGCTGTCTCCAGAAACTTGGCTCTGACCAAAAGAGAGCAATTGGACAACAGCTGGAACAAGGGAAAGTCAAGGGATGGTGGCTGAGTTGGCTCAGGCTGCCTTAATAGAATAGCACAGGCTGCAGGGCTAAAACAACAGAAATGTAGTTTCTCATAGTTCTGGAGGCCAAGTCATGGATCCAGGTGCTGGCAGGTTTCGTTTCTGGTGAGAGCTCTCTCCCTGGTTTGTAATGGCTGTCTTCTCGCTGTGTCCTCACATGGCCTTTCTTTGGCGCATGCTAATGGAGAGAGGGATTAGGTTATAACCTTATAACTTCATTTAACCTGAATTACTTTCTTAGAGGTCCCATCTTCAAATGTAGCCATAGTGGGGCTTCACAGTGTGAAACACTCACCCGTAACAGATGGGTTTTATGGAAAAGACAGGAAGGATATATATATATATTACTGAGGTTGAAGAGCCAGTAAGGAGGGCATTGTTATAGATATAGGAGAGAGAACATGGGTTATTGGAATATGATCATGAAAAGCCAAGTATAGCCTTGGATCACAGAGGGAAGGAGGAGGATTGGTGCCAGTGGAATGAACGCCTCTGCAGGAGTTCCGGGAGGAAGTTCAGCTTGGTGTGAGAGCGAAGTCCTTGAGGGTGAGGTGATGGTGGGGAGTTAGGGATCTGAGGAGCAAGGCCCATCTGTGCCAGGAGACTCTGGGCTGATATGGCTCAGGCTACCCAGCTGAGTGATGCTGTCTAGTTGAGGTAATGTCTTACACATCCTTGAGTTTGCTAATCTGTTTAGCCATTTTGTATCAGCTGTCATCTAGAGACAGCAAATGGAAGCTTGAGTTGAAATTCCTTGCCTTTGAGCCCAGAAGTACAGGCTGGAGGAAATACAGTGACAGATCACGTTAAAATAAGAGGGAACTTTTGTTGACAGAACAGTAAGAGTTGGTGGTGCTAATTGCATTTTTGGCCGCATTAGTACAAATACAATATCTATACCAAAGAAGGCGACAGTCTCAGTCCAATTGCCTATCAGGTTTTAATTAGAGAGTTCTGAGCACTACACTCGAGAAGAGCAGAGATTATGCTGTGGTCACACAGAACAATGAGTCATGCCTTGCCACGGGACACGGGGGTAGAGCCACTGAGGGGTGTTTAGCCTGGAGAAGAGAAGATTCAGCGGTAATAAGGTCATTGTTGATTTAATCAGTCTATTTGTGTTGTCTTTTATGTGCTCTCACTTCAAATGAGGTTTCACACCTGTGGGTCCATTGCTTCCTATGACTTCCCTCAGGAAAAGGGGACATGATTACCCACACTTCACAGATAGGGAGACCGAGACACCTGGAGGATGAACACAGGAGACAGCTTAGCACTAACATCCAGCAGCTTGCTCCTTAACCATCTCATTCTCAGCGTTCACAATAAATATTTCCCCTCTGTCTCCTCCCGTAAACACCCTCCCATCCTTCAGAGCCCAGCTAAGCTCCCTTCCAAAGAAGCTTCCTCCGTATCATCAAGTCTTAACTGATTTTCTCTCCCTTGAAATTTGACAGTGTTCAAAACATCTAACTAAGCATCTAAACAATACAAACGAAATGGCATCTGTTGCTAGGGACGTGGTTACGTATTGTTTTGTGTTGTTCACTCTAGTGTCAGATGTGTAGGCCATCTTCCCTAGGTAGTGGAAGTAGGGGTGTGTTTTATTCTTTGCTCTTACCCCTCAGAGGGCCCAGCCCAGGGCGGAGCTCTGAACGGGTGCTCAATATTATGCCAATATTATGTTGTGTAGGGGACACTCTCACCATCTTCCAAGGCTGTCCCCTATACACACAGCCTTGCAAAGGTAATCCAAAACCAAGGGCAGGCACTGTCTGTGCTTGCAGAGTGTGCAGAAATGCAAGACACCCGTGGAGAAAGAATTGTTTCCCAAAGGCAGGTAATTCTCAAATATTCCCAAGTATTAACACTTTTAGCAACTAATACGAGTTGCCAATGACTTCCTTGACATTTTTCTGATCAGTAAAGTAGATCATCAGGACTGGATTCCCATGAGATTTAAAGTGATGGTTTTGTTTTTAAAATATAGCCTGCAAATACTTTGATTTTTCCTGAATGAATCCTTGAAAAAGAAAGTTATTCATGACTGACTTGAAACATCTACTGTTCCATTTTAAGTTTTACTTCTGCCCCACTACTGCTTCTGAGACTTTGTGTGAGGGCAATTAATTTTTTTTTTTTGCATTAGCCATTCCACTGGCTATTTATTCAACACCAGTCTCAGTGCACTGGTACATGATCCTTGGTGATATAGACTCAGCTTCCTCCAAACTCAATCACTCACGTAAGCCCTGCCCCAGCCCGATTCTGGGAGCACCTCCATGCCTTTGTGTGTGCTGTTTCCTCTGCTGGTAGGCTAGCCTTGTGTTTGTTTTGTTGTTGTTTTTTCAAAGGTGAACTCCTACTTGTCCTTCAAAACCAGACTCATTCTTTGCCCCCTTTGCAGAGCATTGCCTATGTCCCCTAAGCAGAATTACCGACTACTTCCTTTGTGATCTTTGTTCATCACTACAAGAGCACCTCCTACATTACACTGTATTTACACCACATCCTCAGTCAGTCTCGGGGCAGAACCACGCCTCCGTATTTCTAGTGCTAAGCATAGTAGATGTTCGAGACATTTTTTTCTTTGAATAAATGACTATGTTACACCTCCTGGTCACAGCAACTGAAATAGACTGATGATCTCAAGAAAAAATAAAGAATGTTTTTATGGCTACTGGGGACAGATCCATGAAGGGCTAGAAAAACAGGTTTGGAAAATGAGCAGGACACAAGGGAACCTAAGAGGGCAAATCCGCAGGGACAAATAAATTCTCATGGCCACTCATATACCTACATTCGCCTCCCGCCTCCCCTGCCCCCTCCACCAGGAGAGTCTTCCCTGCTGGGGAAAGTGTCTCATTGTCTGCGTCTGGGCCCATGCACGCCTTCTGCCTGCTCACTCCATGGACAGGCTGGGATGAGGTCCACCTACCCTCATCCGCTTGCCAGGCTGTGGCTGGGACAGGCACTGCTTTCCACCAGGATACACACATGGGGAACAGGGGTTCCTTCAAAGGAACCTGGGATGTTATCAGGAAAGGATGAAATATGTCTAAACAGAACAAAACAAAAATTTAAAAGTGACACGTCTCTATGACTCTGAAGAAACTTCTGTGATTTAAAAGTTAATTTAATATTGGATGGTTTGATGACCAGCGAAATCACTCGTGACATTTAGCACCTTTCTTTATTGTCCTTGATGAACTCAGAGCTCTCGCCTACATTTAATAATGTGTTATGTATCCCGTGGGTGTCTGATTTACTGACTTGAGCTGAATGACTGGGCTCGAGGCAGAAAAGCGCTTGCAAACTTCGCCTATGGCTTTCCAGCCGTCAAGGAACTAAGCTCTTTCACTCCCTGGAGGAGCTAAACATTCTCAAACCCAGTGCCCTCTGCTCTGGTTTCTGCTTTTCAGCATTTCTCCTCTGCTTTCACATACTTTTGCTGTTTTAAAATTAAATCGAAGAAACTCATTCCATATTTTTCGTCATCTGCTTTTGAAAGTGAATGTTCTGGATTTATGGTTTGGGGTTCTTTGATGTTAGAGTAGCAAACTATGCTTGCTTCACTTGTTTTTGTTTCATTTTTTTTATGTCTATGAAGCTTTGAAAATTTGATTTATTAAAACACCACAGTCAATGTAGGGGAACTGACACCATTTGCATTGTTGGAAAGCGTCATGAAATATCAGACGGTAGTTCCCTGTGGAGAACTTAGGGCTGTTACGAAGTCTCCCCAACCCCACCCCACGCTTCAGTCTTCAGGGAAGTTTGGCATTAAGCAAGCTTATACCCCAAGGATATTCATTCCTAGTATGTTACAAGATTTTGGGATGGGATCCCAAACCCTAATTTTGATTTCGTACCTGCCAAGATATACAAAATGATAAGCTTTTTTTTTTCTTATCAAGAAACAAAAATGCTCTTTCCTCTTCCTCCAGGGCAATCCTGGTTCTGATGTGTTAAAATTTGCATTTTATATGGTATCCCTTTAAATCTACTGAGTGCAGTTTGGACCTTCCCAGAGCTGGAGAATGATTGCCTTTAACACACTGGTGTCTGCTGTAAAAGCCTGAGGAGGAGTGAGGACAAAATGAGGGAAAAGGTGGAGAGAGAGAGAGAGAGAGAATGAGAGAAAAGGTGGAGAGAGATAGAGAGAGAGAGAGAGAGAGAGAGAGAGAGAACTGGATAAGCAGACTACCAGAAGAATGTAAAGCCATAGAAAAGATGGCAGGGTTGGGAAAGTCCCTAAATGTATTTATTATAGTTCCCTCTACAACATCACTAGATTTCAAGAAAAGGAACGCTTATGTGCTATTTAAGGAATGAGTGTGTGTGTGTGTGTGTGTGTGTGTGTGTGTGTGTGTGTGTGTAGGGAGCATATGATAAGGATAGGACAGGGAATGTTTCAGGTACCTGAGGTATAGAAAACAGCCAAGTCTCATGGGGCCAGAACTAGGAAGTTGGAAACCAGGGGTTCTCTCTCTCCATTTGTCAGGGGTTGCACAATCTCTTTTTTCTCAAAAGTTACCATTCAACACACAATATGGTATAGTGCAGTGGTCGGCAAACTGTGGCTCATGAGCCACATGCGGCTCTTGGGTCCCTTGAGCGTGGCTCTTCCATGTGCGGGCGCGCACATACAGTGCGATTGAAACTTCGTGGCCCATGCACAGAAGTCGGTTTTCGGCCTGGGCGAGTCTATTTTGAAGAAGTGGTGTTAGAAGAAGTGGGGAGTGGACATATAGAGAGGATGAAGGAAAGGAGATAGATGAAACAAGTATTCAAGACAAGTGTGGATGGGAGAGTTGGAAGGGGTCGACCTCAGCGAACGTACCTCAATCAGATTGAGGACATTTTTAGCAAAGGCCAGCTTAGGAGTACCCTAATTAAGTTAATAACAATATACCTACCTATATAGTTTAAGTTTAAAAAATTTGGCTCTCAAAATAAATTTCAGTCGTTGTACTGTTGATAGTTGGCTCTGTTGATTAATGAGTTTGCTGGCCACTGGTATAGTGTATTATAAGTTTCTTCACTCAACAAAGAAATAGGAAGGCAACTAAACATGTCAGGAAATATTAAAAGGCATGCTCCAAAATAAAGCAAATTAAACTGTGGCATGATTTTGAATTGATGGATTGTCAAGAGAGAATCCATCTTGACTAGAATCCATCTAGTTTTGGTATTAGCAATATTCTCCTTAGTACAACACAGGTTTAATAACATAAGAATTACAACATATCCCTAATGTATCCATTACACTACTGAAATAATAACAATAATTAATTTTTATTAAAATTCTTACTATGTGACAGGCACTGTGCTAAGTTCTTTAAATAGATACTTTCATTAAATCTTCAAATAACGTTGTGGTGGGTATTATTAACCCTATTTTTTTCAGATGAAAGTTGAGGCCTAGAGAAGTTAAATAACTATACCAAGTCACACAGCTCTTAAGTGACAAATCTATTTTAAGCTGCATGCTTTACCTTTATGATATATTGTTTCTACTATACGATATTATCCCAATCAGAAATGAATAATATTTACACAATTATAATTCTCTCTCTCTCTTTTTGTTAATCCTCACCCAAGGATATATTTCTCCATTGATTTTCACAGAGAGTGGAAGGGACGGGGAGGGACAGAGAGAGACACATCAATTGGTTGCCTCCTGCACATGCCTCGAGCGGGGCCAGGGATCAAGCCTGCAACTGAGGTACATGACCATGGGCCGGTGCTCTAATCATGGAGCAAAACCGGCCAGGGTAATTCTCTTTTGATTTAAAAAAATTATTCTATAGATAAAGCATGTAAAACAATTATAATTACGAACAATAATGTAAACATTATTAACCTTGGTTGCATAAAAATCTACACTAATAAAAGAGAAACATGGTAATTGGCGTATGACCGCTACCCTTTTCATTGGCTAATCAGCGAGATATGCAAATTAACTGTCAGCCAAGATGGCGGCCGGCAGCCAGGCAGCTTGAAACTAACATGAGGCTTGCTTGCTTCAGTGATGGAGGACTCCAACGTTCCCCGCCTGCT
>NW_006293784.1:2113109-2138203 GCF_000327345.1 Myotis davidii | reverse complement strand
CCCCCCTGATGGGCCCAGCTCTGTGCGTTACAGGGGGCAGGGCCCCAGCCCCCTGATTGGCCCAGCTCTGTGCGTGACAGGGGGTGGCGCTGCAACCCCCCCATCAACCCTGCCTTGAGTGTGACAGGGGGAGGTGCCCCAACCCCCCAATCGGCCCTACCCTGAGTGTGACTGAGGGTGGCATTGTAACCTCCAAATCCACCCTGCTCTGTGCATGACAGGGGGTGGTGCCCCAACTCCCCAATTGGCCCTGCTCTGAGCCAGACCAGGGGCTGCACCTAGGGATTGGGCCTGCCCTCTGCCACCCAGGAGAAGGCCTAAGCCAGCAGGTCTTTATCTCCGGAGGGGTCCCAGACTGTGAGAGGGCACAGGCCGGGGGGCTGAGGGACCTCCCCTCCCCACCGAGTGCACAAATTTTTGTGCACCGGGCCCCTAGTAATAATATAAAAGAAAGTTATGGGAACCCTGGCTGGGTCACTCAATGGTTGGAGTATTCTCCCATATATCAAAAAAATTGTGGGTTCGATCCCTGGTCCTGGCATGTAGAGGAGGCAACCTATTGATGTCTCTCTCTCTCTCTTTCTCTTTCTTTTCCTCTCTCTCTAAAAATCAATAAACATATCTTCTGGAGAGGAATGAAAAAAAAGGAAGTTAGGGTAAAAGAGAGAGAAAGGATAAGAGCACTTATTTCCTTATATTCCTCAGAAGGAGAAATATTGTTTAATGTTACTGCATCAAAAGAACTATATTTTTAAAGTTACAAACATAGCTAATAGAACTAAAAATAAAAATACGTTAAAATTTGGAAGAAAGTTTAATATAAGTGAGTCAAATTTATTACTGTTCAAAGCAGTATTCAGTAGGTTGTTCTTGGAGCGGATAAATCAGGAACAGTATAAACATGTTATTTGAATTATGTGACTACCAGAAAACAAAACCTATAAACAAGCAGACGAAAACCAGTTACCTGTAAAGAGTGGGTCTGGACTGGGAATCATGGAGTGAGATTTTTATATTTTATTTTATACCTTTTCATTTAAATGATTATTTCCATGTGCACATTTTACATTTTATAATAAGAACCATGTCCATGCTATTCCCTTCAGTGAATAGACATCTAGGTTTCCGCCCCAGAAAAATGCTGATCACGTGCATATGGAAGTGGCTCTAAGCAAAATGAGGGGCTTCTTCTAAAGGCTGGAATTACAGTCTGTGTAGGCGGTACTGGGTGAGCACCGTCGCCCCAGTGGTCTGGGGTTTCCTTATACCTACCTGAATGTCTTTTACACCCCACCTATCCGAAGGTACACCTCACAGATGGGAGAAAAATGAGGCCCCTCCTGACTCAACTTCTCACCTTCTTTTATCTTTTTTAAAATAACATATATTTTCATTGATTTCAAAGAGGAAGGGAGAGGGATAGAAACATCAATGATGAGAGAGTCATTGATCGGCTGCCTCCTGCCTCCTGCGTGCCCCACATTGGGGAGCGAGCCCGAAACCTGGGCATGTGCTCTGACCAGGAATCAAAGTGTGACTTCCTGGTTCATAGGTCAATGCTCAACCACTGAGCCACGCTGGCCAGGCCACTTTCTTGGATCTTTCACTACACTTCCGGGTGAGCAAGTGTAGTAGGTTCCACTTCCTCTTCCTTCTGTGTCTTTTCCTTCTGATTCCCAGTGCAACAAGTCTTGCGGCTTGGCCTTCATGGAAGATGGGGTGCAGGAAGAGAAAGCAGCCTATTGAAAAAAAAATGCACTATAATTTCAAAAGTAATATCTCTCTTACATATATAAATTCATAGGAAAAAGTCTGAAAGGATACCAGCCGCTCCAATAGCTCAGGCACCTCTGGGGAGAGGAGTGGAGAAGGGGAGAATGTATTCATGCAGGACACGGGCAATGAATTTTTGTGTGTGTGTGTGTGTGTGTGTTATGGGCATTTAGTCAGTGCTTTCAGATGTTTTACCCAAAACATCTAATGTTTTATCCACCCTTTAAAAATCTCACTGCAGTGGTCCAGTGAGATTGGCTATGCTATTTTTTTTTTTAATGATAACTTCTTATTTAGAGAAGTTTTAGGTTTATAGAAAAATTGAGAGGGTAAGCACAGAGAATTCTCATGTACTTACCCTCAATTTCTCCACAGTTTCTCCTGTTATTAGCATCTTGTATTAGTGTGGTATATTTATTACAGTGGACAAGCCTGTGTGATACATGATTACTAAGTAACTTTAAAGTTCAAAGTTTACCTTGAGGTTCATTCTTGTGTTGGCATTCTATGGGTTTTGAAAAATGTAGACGGACATTTATTCACCATTACGGTATCCTACAGAAGAGTTTCACTGTCCTGAAAATCCCCGGGCTCCACCTACTCACCTCTCCCCCAGTTGATTTTCTAAAACTCCGTGATAGTCCGGATTCCCAGGCTTGCCTTGCTGGCTGTTCCCACTTGCCCATGAAGTGAAATCCGGTCCACCGCACCTGTTCTTTCTGTTACCAACTCTGCTCTCTGTGATCATAGCGTCATGAGTGGTCTTCAAGCACCTCATATCCTGCCACTGCCACCACTTGTCAGGGGAAAACCCAGGCAGGATGAGATCCACATTCCCAGCTGTCCCTGTCTTCCAAGGAAGAGTAACCCTACACCAGTAGCTAAAAAAATGAAACCAGATATCCCAGGGAAGGGATGGGGATGTCAGGTC
This sequence comes from Myotis davidii, assembly GCF_000327345.1. Classification (NCBI taxonomy): domain Eukaryota; kingdom Metazoa; phylum Chordata; class Mammalia; order Chiroptera; family Vespertilionidae; genus Myotis; species Myotis davidii. Next base: position 2,135,499 of record NW_006293784.1, on the reverse strand, counting down.
TCTGGTGGTCCAAAAGTGGCACCACGCCAGAAGCCCCACATTGCTGGGAAACCCAGCAGGGAGATGTAGAAAATGCCAGGCAACATCCCAGAGGCTGTGGGGGGAAGGGGGACCTCAAATGGCAGGACTTAGGATTCGAGCCCAGCTTTTGTTGCGGAGTGATTAGGAATCGTTGGAGATCTTCTGCTTCCTGAATAAAATCAAACCCTGATCTCCGAGGTTGGCACTGCTGGGGGAGAGTGTCTTGTGGAGACACCTGAGAGTAAGGCTGAAAGATATTTCTCTAGGCAGTGATTTCCAACCATTTTTAACTGTGACCTACAGTTAAAATATATCTCACATCGACATCTAGTGCACACACCACATCCTACACAGGGCCAACAGAGTCAGCTTCTCCTGGGGCTTGCTAGAAATGCAGAATAAAAAGCTCACTTTTGACATATCTGAGTATCTGAACTTGAATAAGGTTCCCAGGTAATTTATGCCGCACATTAAAGTTGAAGAAGACCCCAAGCTAAAGATGAGCCATCCATACCTACTGACCTCAGGTGATCTTGTTTCATGGGTTTCCTCTCTCTGAGACCAGAGCCCGTAGGAAACTGGCTAAATACTTCAGCTTAGAGGTATCCTGGGATCCTGCCTCCCACCCCTCTCAAGACCCCACCACAATAATCATGATGATGATAGTAACAATATCTGATTTGAATTGTAGAGCTAAGCACGCTCTGAGTGCTGTCCTAGTGACTTACAAGTATTAACACTTTTAATCCTCATAACAAAATCCATTTGCATTCTTTTGCATTTTATATGTGAGAAAGCTGAGGTAAAGAAGGTTAAATAACTTTCTCAGGTCACACAGCTAATAAATGGGGAAACAAAAGTATAAAACGACAACAGGGAGAAAGCAGGAAATACATAAGTGATTTTAAAAAGTCAACAGATTTCGTTAAGATGGAGAGTGCATGGGAGAAGGCTACTGAGTGAAACAGGTGGAGAAAGTTGAAAGCTCACGTATTCTCCCTGGGGGGCTACAAACGTGATTGGAGCCAGTCTACCTGACAAAATCACTGAGAGGCTCTGTTCAGAATCAGCAGGTACGGCCAAGGGTCAAGGTGATAACTGGGAGTGAAACTAGATGACCGCCCCTGTTGGCATAGTGGTATAACCCTGGCCCCTTAGTGTGTAAAGCGTGGCAGCTGAATCTTCTGCACAAAAAAATCGGCCAACGCTGCTCCAAAAAAGTATGACCCAGCAAGTCAGGAAAAGCTAAGACCTCCCATAGACACACTATTCTTCTCATTAAGACATAGAGGGCTCCCACAGTGTAACCATCAGTCAGAAATGTATATCCAGCCATAATATTAAGTGTGAAGGTAAGAACATTTCAGACCAGTGAGGACTTAGCAAGCTTATCTTCCATGCCCTTTTCTGTGAGAAGTTACTTAAGGATGTACTCCAACAAAATAAGGGTGTAAACTAAGAAGGAAGAAGATATGCAGTCCATAAGCTAACAAGTGTGACCCAGATGACAGGGACAGACAGAAGGTCCCAGGATGATGGCAGTAGTATAGTAGGCTTGGGGGCAAGTCCGAATTGGTGCAGGAGGAGAGATGACTTTAAAATGGAGGGGTTTTTTCGTTTTTGTTTTGTTTTGTTTTGTTTTTCGAGGAAAAACCCAGTTCACTCAGAAAATATGGTATGATAGAGAGTTTGGGAAATTTTTGAGAATGGTGAACATAAAAAAAAAAGGCAGTAAGAAATTCCAAGAGATAGAGAAAGCTATACAAGTACCTCAGTCAACTTGACATAATTCAAAGCAAATGGAAATGTATGAAAAGAAAGTCCATTAGTCCTTGATGCTATGAACATTGTACTTGATATCATCCTGGGTTGGTGACAGGAGCAGCAGAGAAGGGAATGTAATTCCAGCACACAGCTTGCCCAGGTATCGAACAATATTTAAATGGTTATAAATGTGTAAATACCTTTCACTGGTGTCTAACTTTCAGAGTCACTCTATGTACAAAGCAGAGAAAAGTTAATTGAGGTTATGCAGAATATAAAAGTCAACAACTTTAACCATGTGAAAGGTAAAACATAACCACCAGAAAGTAGAATGTAAGAGAAAGGAAAGCAGGAAGGCAGAATGGAATAATTGCCTCGTTTTTATAGAGAAGGAAATCAAGTAACTGTTAGAAGTGAATGGAAACGCGGAGGAGTGCGAATTGGAAGAAATTTTTGGAGAACAATTTGGCAATATATCTAGGCAAACTTAAGATGCCCCACCCTACTTCCCAATAATCATCCGAATCTCTGATGTGTAAGTAGAGGCTCACTGCAGCACTGTTTGGAATAGTTCAAAGGGATTGATCTGAGAAGCGGTGCTGTGTAGTCCATCAGAGAAAGGATTCTGGAGCAGGATGGTTATTTATTAGCTGTTGAGATTTTAGGCATGTGACTTCCTTTCTGGGCCTCAGTTTTCTCACAGGTAAATGAGGATTGTGATAGGATCACATTAGGTAAGCCATGCAAAGTACTTAGAAGAACCCTGGCCAGTGTGGCTCAGTTGGTTGGGTGTCCTTGTTGCACTGAAAGGTTGTTGGTTTGATTCCCACCTGGTCAGGGTACCTACCCAGTGTGTGAGCTCCAGCCACAGTAGGAGGCATGCAGAAGGCATGCATCAATGTTTCTTTCTGTCTCCCTCTCATCAATGGAAATTTTTTTTTAAAGTACTTAGAACAATCCTGGCACATAGTAGGCACTCAGTGTTGTTATCACTATTACTATGATTATTTTTCACCAAAAAGGCTCTGTGCTAAATAAATAAATACTCTGTGCTTACATTCATAGTAGGAATACATGAGAGGACTACAACTTACATGTATCAATATGGATATATTTTGAAAGCATCAGGTTGAATTAAGAAAGCAAATTTTAAAGTAAAGTTTCAGAGTAATATACCATTTATATATGTTTTTAAAACAGAAGGGGATGCTATATATTATTTATGGATGCATACAAATGTATATATAAAAGATATTTAAGAAGTAACAGTTATTATTCTCTAGACTTTTATATTTCATAATAAACATTTAAGACAAAATGAAGTTGCTGAAATAAGAAAATAGGGATGTCATTACTTTATATAAAGTTTAAAGTGCAAAGGTAACAAATAAAAGTATAAGAGTATAAGTATTAATTATTGGAAGGAGGAAGAGGGAAGGGAAGGTATGAGATCATTTTCATTTTTTATATTGGAGGGTTAATAGATATTGTTTAAAATTTATAAACTAAGAAAGGGTGTATAAGCATACTTATCTGGAATTATGGAGGTTACCACCAAAATAATTAAAAACAGAAGTTAAAATAAATTGAATCTACAGTGTGAAAGTAGGTAAATTCTTCTGTTCTATTTTATTTGTTACCATGTGTTTTGTATTATTTTGATGAAATTTTAATTCAAATTTAAGCCTAACATAGGTATAAACAGAGTCCTGAGTTCTCCTTGAAATCAGAATTCTCTAAGGTAGACAACACCTCTCCCCCTCCCCTCCCATGACCAACATCACCAACACTGGGCAACAGTGAGGTTTTAGCAAGTGATCCTCAAGAGAAAGCTAATTGTAGCCAACAGGCATTGCAGTCCTGTTGTACCTGAATAAGTATCCCCATGGCCAATGGTGACAGATGGGCTTGATAGCATTAAGGGAGCCTGTGGGTTTCTGTATAGGGACCCAAAGGCCTTCTGAGAGACCCCTGGCTCTGCCCCACTCTGTCAGTCAGAGTTCTGGCAGGAAAAGGAAGCAGTTGGGATTTTGAAGACAATTTCATTAAGAGGTACTATACAGAGGTGTGGGCAGGATAAAGTCAACCAATAGGGAGAGCTGAGCAACCAGGGACTAGCAACTAGGGGAAGCCCATTAGCACACCGTGGCCTCCAGGGGTTTGCAGGAAGGAAGCTTGGTGGGAGCTGGAGTCCTGTGCTATAGAAACTGTTGTTGCTTTGCCCTGAGTCTGCTCAGCTCCCATCTGAGTTGACCTGTGGGAGGTCAACAGTGTCTTTCATGCTGGCAGCTTCCCACCCAAGAGCCAAGAGTCCCTGCTTCCCTGCGGAGGGCCTTTCCCTGCCCCAGGACCTTCCCCAGCTCCATGGCATCAGATAAAGCTAAAACGTTGAGATGGAACACCCGAGGGGCAACTCTCAACGCACCAGGGATGGTAGTCAGTGGTTAAGCACCCCAACTTTCCCATCTCTTGGCTGGAAGATTCTGAAGTGAATTCTACATTGTTTCTCAGAGTCCAGTAGGATTGAGCCTCTTACGCCACATGGCCACTGCTCATTAATCTCCCCTCTCTTGGGTTTCTTCCTTCTCTCATTCCTCCTTTTCCCTCCTTGTGCCCCTTGGCATTACCTCCCAATAAATCACAGTCAACCAAGTGCTTTTCTCAGCGTTTGCTTTTAGGAAGAAGATGCCAGACCAAGACACTATGGGAAGAGGGCTACCAATAAAAACTGTAATTGGCAGGAGCAGGGGGCGAGTTAAGACAGAAAGGGAGATTTTAGAGTTAAAAAAAAAAAGATAGAAAACATGGCATATTTGTTTTCTGCAGCTACTGTAACAAATTACCACAAACTTCGTGGGTTAAAACAACAGGACTAGTTCTCCCACAGTTCTGGAGACCAGAAGTCTGAAATCAGGGTGTCGCCAGGGCTGCAGTTTCTCCGAAGGCCTTGGGGAAAATCCTCTTTCCTCTTCCCAGCTCCTGGTGGCTCCCAGCAACCTTGGCTTGTGCTGCATCACTCCCATCTCTGCCTGTCTTCACATTGCCTTTCTCTTCGTGTCTGTGTGTATCCTCTCCTCTCCTCTCCTCTCCTCTCCTCTCCTCTCTTCCCCTTCTTCTCTAAAAAACATAATAATAAAGAGGCTCCATTCTCCTCTCCTCTCCTCTCCTCTCCTCTCCTCTCCTCTAAGGATACTTACTAGTCATTGGATTTAGGGCCCACCCTAGTCTAGAAGGACCCCGTCTTAACAAGTCCATCTGGAAAAGCCCTATTTCCAAATAAGATCACATCCTGAGGCTCCAGGTGGATGTAAATTTGGGGCAGGAAGGCACTATTCAACTTACTACAGGAAGGGAGTGGGGAGAAGGTGGAGATACTCAGACTTCCATTTCCTTCCATCTACCTATCTCCTGCAAGTGGCCAAACTCCTCCAGAAACAAGAGGGCAAGGGGTTTGGGAGATGCAATATGCAGGGGCAGCATCCGGGACCCAAAAGCATGTCAGAAAAAGGCGATAACAATTTGAGAGTGGGGGTGGGAGGAGCAATGGAAAGTAGCCAGTGCACCGACCTCCTTTGGAATGGCTCTATTTTTTCTATAACAGGAAACCTGAGGCGTCCTGACATCCTCGAAGGGCCCATGGGACCCCCCAGTTATCCTGAAGGAGCACTACCTGTCCACGATAGAAAGGATATGTTGTCCGTGGGGAAGGAGAGGCACCCTAAGATCCACAATTAGACTTTGCACATCACTCGGAACCCTGACCTTGTTCAAGGTGGCTGCCATGAGCCTTTGGGCAAATTAGGGGGAAAATGTCTTCTTTGGGCATTCACCCAGGCTCAGTGAGTAAAGCACATATTAAATTCCAGCTTCCACTTACCTCCTCAGGCACCATACCTGCCAGCCTTGCCCCGAATCTCCCTGATGGCAAGACGTAGCTGGGGTACTGGTAAAAATAAAGGTTTGCTGATCACTCCCCTGAAGATTCTGGTTCAGTGGGTCTGAACTGTGATACTGGGTGCTGCACTCACAAGGAGAACCTTGGTGATTCTAATGATCACACAAAGATGAAAAATGCTGATCTATCTCAAACCCTCCTCTCACAGACAAGGTCGGGGGATGAAGTGGCTTTCCAAGTGCCACGTGGCTGAGTCAGTCAGCATCTTTGGAATAAACGTACAGAAGCCCCAAGTAGTCGTGTCATACAGATGAAGTGTCCTTTGTGTGTGTGTGCTCCTCATCAGTCAGGCTTGGCTCAGAGGAGCACTGGGAGTGATGGGGACGGAGGCAATTAGCGAAGGGATGAGACCATGGGCGACTGCGGGAGCTACAGGAGGACTCCATGCTGGGCTGCTGTCTCTATCTCCTGTTGACCCTGAAGTTGCTATGGGCCAGCAGGGGCTGTCATTGGGGGAGAAAAGGTGAACATGAACAAGAGTACGGGTGAACTGGCACCCACCTGGACAACTGGAACCCATAAGGCAGACTGGAACCTGCCTTTGTCCCTCAACAACTCCAGCCGGAATACAGGGCTGCGCTGCAGAAGAAGCTGGTGCCCTTGGCTGTGGAGGAACACACTGGCATGTGGCCCACGACTGGAGAAGCTGAAAAAGGAGCTAGAGGAGCCGTGGCTCTAGGCTGCCCCTCACTGTGCCAGGTAAGCCAGTGGCAGTGTGAACAGTGCCGCAGTGCCGGGCACCCTGCATCAACCTTCTGAGCAAAGACAGGGAGGTACCTTCGCGTCCACAAGCTTCTCACGTGGCCAGCCCTGTCCCAGAACCAAACAGAGAAGGACATGCTGAGGAAGGTGATTTGTTTGACACAGCACAAAACCATGTGTTGTGGCATAGATTTTACTGGATTGAAAATGCCCCCACGACAAGAAAGCTCTACTGGTTGTTACAGTTCTACACAACGTGTAGGAAGGAGAATGCTTCACACTTAGTGGATCCTCCATAAATATTTTCCATCTTGATGAAACACTGTCAATATTAACTGTCTTAGTCTGCAGTCTCGCACGAGTAAGCCAAGACAGCTGTGCAGCCTTTATGGCAGGGAAGCGATCCCTCATGACTGTGCCTCTCCGCCCCATTCCCCCCACTCCTCCTTAATTGCTTCTCCATCGCATCGCCTCCGTTGCCAAATGCACTGTGCACTTAATATCCTTCCACGCTTAAGATGGCTCAGAATCTGAAACCTTGTCAAAAAGGGTTAAAGAAAAGTGGGGGAGAAATTAAGATCCACAGAAAAAGCCCTTGAAACTCAGAGTGGAAAACATGACAAAAAATAACCTGACACAGTGCTAGCCAAGAGGGCGGTTATGGTATCCCAGCCTCGGGAGCTGGTGGGGCCAGAGCGGGGTGTTTCTGCCCAGGTGAAGAGGCAGCCAGCGGCCCCCAGTATTTGGAGCACCAGAGATTTTTCCAAATCCTGCTTCAAATCTCATAATCCCTTCAGTCCTTAAGCGCTGGGGCTGACGTCATCCTTGCCTTCGCTTCGGACAGGCTGGCCACTTCGGCTGCAGAGCACTGCTGCTGTGGTCCAGCAAGCGTGTGGCTTGCAGGCTGACTTAGAAAACGCAGTTGCACATGGAAAAGCACCGTTGAACACATTCTGCTCTCTGTCCCCCTTTATAAACAGGTGTCATTACTTTTGGATGTAAGCAAGGGCATAGCTGTCCTGGCTCACGGAAGGATTTGTGGAGCGCTTGTCAAGGTTGTGGAAGGCATGGGTTTTTCCTATGGTCCAGAGGCTGTAACTGTGGCCTCATCAGAAGTCGGAGACGTGTCCATTTTCAGAGAGTTGCCTCCCCCAAAAGCCTAGAAAAGAATAGAAACAGAAAGTTACATGAAAGAGCAGTGTGTAGGTATGCTCAAATCTATGTCTGCTGCTGCAGCTTGCTTGTTATTTAAAATTCTCTAGTTCCCCTCACAGGATTTTCAAGAAATGGAAGATTTTTCCTTTCTTTTTAGTATTCCCTCTCCCCACCTCTCTTTCTCAAACTGTGTGTATACGTGTGTGCGTGCATGTGTGTGTGTATGTGTGTGTGTGGTAGCACAGTAATCTGGAAGATCTGGTTAGTGTGTTGATACATGTTCATTCATTCATTCATTCATTCATTTATCCATTCATCAGACATTTCATGAGCAACTGCCATGTGCTGTGGGTCCAGGTGCTGACTCTCACTGTGCCCAGTGAGCCAGCTGATCAGTGGCAGTGTGAACAGAGGACAATTAAACACATACTTTTATTTCATTTACTCCTGTGTGCTCAGCAATAAATGAGATAAAACTCCTGTCCTTGGATTTCACCAGTCTATTGGTGGGGACAGCCTTTTAAGCAGATAAATTACAACATGTTTACAGCAAAGTGGGAGTCCAGTGCTCCGTGAGCAGAGGAGGGAGCAGGTCACTGTGCTGAGGCCACATTCCCCAGCTATTTCAGAGAATGACCCTCGTCCACACATTGTCTGAGCCATAACATATCCGTCCGGATCACTTTGAGTTCATTTTCCAGTGTTGAGGTAACTCAGTGGAATGAGGCTACCCTTCTATCAGGGAGCAAGGGGTGGATAGAGGAAAGCACAGGGAGCCGAGAGAGGGGAGGGAGGCCGTGGCTCTTCGCCTGCTAAGGGCCTAGCACATCTCAAGTCCCTGGCAGGGTTAGTGAACTGTTAGTGTGCTAAGAATTTTGGATATGTGTCTGTACTTGTGTGCGCATAATGAAACGTGTATGTTTCATTGTCTACTTTTCTAAAACTCCTCCCTTGCTCTCTCCCCTCTCTCCCACTGTCCTTTGGTGGATTAGACCGTCACATTGACGTTCGTGTGAATCATTAGGAAATCTACATTTCAAAGTCTATAAAATCCCACCCAGGCCTCAGCAGGGAGGGGAGAACCGACTGTTGCCAAACTTCACACTCCCCAGTCCTTGCTAAGTTTGGATCCAAGCGCAAAGAACTAGAGTCCTGCACTCATTTAGAGCTGGCACAGGGCGACTGGCTGGTTTGTGAAAAAGGACCTCACGGCCGTCAAAAGCTGTTAGAGTGTCACGTGGTGATGAGCTTAATGTAAATGAGTCTGAAACATCTGGATCAAATTTCATCTCAAACAAACAGGATTATGAAAATTGGTGGGTGAAAAATCTCTTCTGGCCAATAAGCCAAAAATATCATTTGGTTATTTCTGAACCCAACTGTCTGCACCTGTGGTTCAGAAGGGGGCCCAGGTGAGGCTGCTCTGTTGCTGCTCTGGACTGGAGCCTACGGCAAATGCACATGGAGCAAAAGGAACTGACCACACGAGCCATCACCTTTGTGTTGCAAAAATGGGAGACATTAATTCATTGAACAACTACTTATTGAGCAACTACTAAAGCTAGCTATTGTGCTATGACCCCGGAGATACTACAGAAAACAAGACAGACCCAGACCTGCTCTCTGGGGATGTGCAGTGCAGAGAAAACTTAGAGGCACACATTAGTCAGGTCATTAGCATGGGACATGATGTTTGTTACAGGTGATATGGGAGCTCAGAGCAGCCCAGCGAGTCACCAACTGAGGGTGAGTGGACTGAGAGGGTGTTTTAGGGAAAAGGATCTTTGTGCTTGAAGCGTCAGAGTGTCTGGTTGACTCATGCCCTCCTCAGAGCCAATCTCAATGCCTGGAAATGAATGGCTTCACCAAACAAATGCTGAGAGGAGTGTTGGGTAGGGAGGAGAGGAAGAGTGTTTGGAAGGAGTGAACAGTCCTTGCCCAAGGTTGAGGCTGGCAAGAGGAGGGTCAGGTGGGGAAAGGGAGGAAGGAAGGAGGCTGGATGGAAGATGGGTTCTGCTATTGAAGGGTCTGGTAAACCCAGTTAAACATTTAGACTTTGTCTGAAGGACAGTGGGACATCCTTGAAGAATTCTTAGTAGATAAATGACACAATCTGATTTTTTTTGGGGCAAGATGTCACTTGGCTACCATGTAGAGAAAGGATTCAAATCGAATATGTTTGGAATCCAGGAGGCTGTTGTAGTCGTCCAGTGGAAATGAGATGGCCGATCTGGCCTAGGATGGGGGACAATGGACAGGTTCCAAAGACATGTAGGAGGCAGAATCAGTGATTGTTTGAAGGTAGAGGGTGAGGGAGATTCCATGAAGGGGCCCATTCTGAGGAAAAGAGTCATCTGCCAGTGATTTGTGAGGAAAGTGCTCCTGAGTGGGAGCAGCAAAACAGGGAAAGGAAAACAACTAAGCAAGGGTGTGACTTTTAGGCAAAATCTCACAGAGGGTGGATTGTCCTGACCCCATGGCAGGGGGTGGGGAGAAATTCTAACGTATCTCAAACTTTTTTTTTTTGTTCATTTACTTATTTATATTGAACTTGTTCCACAAAGAAAACTCCAAGGACACATAATATACAATAAGATTACATAAGTATCTAATAAAAGAAGAAAGAGAATAGGGGAGGAACATAAGAAAGAGGCCAGGATTGGGACTAAAATGTGTACGCGAATGTACTCATCCTCCCAGGCGGGCCACATGCATGGCTATAATGTGAACGGTAAGTGAAGTTGGTCAATTGTACAACTTGGTGTTCGAAAGTAAATACCAACTTCAGAGGTGCAACTATTTTTGACAATAAGATGACATGGGAATTTCTTTGAGGATTTTTCAACAATGAATCTCATGACAATTTTTAAAATAAAGATCCTCAATAGTGGCTGATGGCATCTTGTAAAATAAAACACAGTTCAGCAAAATCCACCTATTGGGTGATAGGTAAGTTGTGGGCCAAGTCACAATTCTCAGCTGCCTTTGCTTGATCCAGGAGTAGATTTTTAAATACCTCGGAGTATTGAAAATATAGTAGATGTCCTCTTTGCTCATTGCAGCTGAATGCTTGCTAAATATGAACTCACAGTGCACTTGAATTTCCTTCTCTATTCTCTATCTCAATTGCAGTGAGTCTCTATTTCCAGTTGAAGATAGACCTATGGGCCTTGTTCTGAGATTAGGTTTAACAATATTTTGTAAAAATAAAGAAATCAAATAAAGATGGAGGCCTGAATCAGCAGCCACACTCCCTGGGCTTAGAGGTGAACCAGGGGAGCACCTGTGGGCAAGACACAGTCTTATCAGAAACTGCTTTGAACCGATGCTATTGCACAAGTTCATGATGAGTTACCAAGGCCAAATGTCCTGTTCCTTATACCTTAGTTGTAATAGTTTCAGCCTGGAAAAAAGTTTCAAGGTGGTACATCCAGACATCTGTCTCTATAAACAATCTTTGATTCTGGATCTAACTTGACTGTGCCCTGCCTGCATCATGATTAAAGGGGAATAAACTTAGAAGGGTCTCTAACAATTCTGGAGCCACAAAGTTTTCCCACAGTGCTTCATGCAATCAACGTTTTAAAATCATCTACACAGGGCCCAGGTAGAAAGTGACCCATGCACACAAAAACTGGGGCCATTGGCCTAACTTTCCGAGGCTAATAGAGATGAGTTCTTCAGGAATCCACTAGCTTCCAGATTTCTTTTTACATGGGCATCTTTGGGGAGTGTATTTCCTGCAGTTATTTATGAAGACAGCCCACCAAATGGCACAAGACCAGCATTTGCTGCTGATTTTGTCTATGAAAATGTCGTTTGGATTTACCCCTCCTTCCTATGCTCTCGGACTTCCGGTTCCAAGATTGTGACCCTGGTGTTGCCTCATCTTTTCTTGCACCCTGATGTTGACATCTCTCATTCGGTTCATTTTGCACACAATAGCCAGAATGTTTTTCTTCCTAAGAAACCACTTCCATCATGTCGCTTTCCTGCTTAAGAATATAAGCAGTGAGCAATTTCCTGTCCTGCTGAGTCCAGGGTTCTCTCACTTTCAGCACCCTCTATAATCTGGTTCTACAATACATTCCAAACCTTAATAACTATTATCCCCTTTCTCCTCTGAATTAACACAGTATTTGCTCATTCTTCTTCCATAATACTTGTCACTTAAAAGCTTACACTACACTTTTCTGCATTTATGTTTTCTGAACTTTTATTTTATATATCAAATGCATATCATTTTAGAATTGGTATATTTTTAATGTATTAAACCTTTTATCAGTTCAATATGACCCTATTTACCATTAGAAATTCTTCTTGTTTTTTTTCCTTAAAAATCAATTTGATATGATAGTAAAACAGACATACCAACTTTGTCTTGATAGATGTTTTTATATCCATTTGCTTTAAACTTTTCTGTGTCCTTTAAATCTCTATAACAGCATATTTGTTTCTTATGTTAATTTGATTACCAACATATTTACATTTACTTCCATCACCTTATTTTTACCTTCTATCTGTCCTGTTTCTTCTGTTATTTTCTTTTCCTTATGACTTGCCTTATTTTGGGACTATGAGTTCATGAATTTATATCCTTTAGGTTTTTCCTTGGATGAGAATTTTTGGTATTACATTATTTGTTTTTGTTTGTCTGAAAGTGTCTTTATAGCATACTTATTCTTGATAGTTTTTCTGGGTATAAAAATTTTAGATTGTTTAATTTTTCTCCTCCACATTGGGTATATCACTCCACTGTCTTTTGCATTTTATTTTATTGTTGAGCACTACATGCTTTTAAAAAATATTTTTTCTCTTTTTTTCCAGATGTTTTTACAACTTTCTTTATGTCTTTGCTGTTCCTCAGTTTTCTGATGTGTCTAGATATGTCTTCTAGTTATTTATCTTAATTGTGATTCAATGGTTTTCCTGAGTATCAGATTTGATATTTTTCAGTAATTTCGGAAATAATTAAAACTCCTTTTAGACTTATGGAGACTTTCTCAACTTATCCATGATTTTTAACTACTTTTTAATAATTCTTATCTTTTTGTGTCCTTGGACTAACTTCTGGGTAATTTCTTCAAATACCTATTTCAGTTTACAAATTCTATTTTATTTGTTTAATCTGTTATTGAACATATTCACTGAATTTTTAACTTCCAGAAATTCAATTTTTATCATGCCATATTCTTTGCTTCTATTTTCAGGTGTTTCTGTTATTTCTTGAAACATATTAAACCTATTTTTTTTTTCTGTGTCTGATCATTTCAGTACCTGCAGTCTTTGTAGGTCTAATTCTGCTGACTGTCATACTTGGAGCTTTGTTTGTTTATATGTTTTGTGATTTGTGACTGTGAGTCATGTTCTCAGTCTCTTATCTGTGGGAATTATTTGAAACTTGAGTTACAGTTGACAACTCCAGAAAAGATTTGTGCTTGCTTTTTTTAAATTTTGGTCAGTTGCTACGTGGGGATTACAACTTGCAACTACTTTTAATTAAATTCCCCACTTGAGGTTTTTAGCCTACAGAGATAGTGTGAATTTAGGTCATAAAACCTATATGAAGACTGATTCTACCCAGTGCCAAGTTTCCTTTTTTTAATCTCTCTGAGCAGTGTGAGCTTATTTTTCATCTATTCAACTCAGACATATGGCTCATTAGGATACCGGCTTTATGTGGAGTTCTCCTATTTGATTCCTTAGGTTGATTGGGTACTGGACTTCCTCTCCTATCTCACATCCTGAGCTGTTATCATGATAAAAGCTCAAGGTCACCAGAGTTTGATGGATAGCCTTCCAGAGTTCCTGCTTTCAGTGCATTTTTTGGCCTCTGCAGATTTGTTACTTTCATTTAGTTCAGAAAATCGTTGTTTAAATAATCATGTTTATTATTTCATCAGAAAGGCTTTTCAGATGATCTGTTTGATCGTATTTCTAGAAAGCGAAAGAAAGGCATTCATCGTTTTTTACTTTTTTAGGTTATAAGCTTCTTGAGGAAGGCTTATTTCTTATCAGTCTTGTGTCTTGTTTTTCATGAGCATCGCCCACAGTCCCTAGCGCAGTGTTTAAACAATTAGATGCTGTGATAGTTAATTTTATGTGTCAACTTCTCATGGCTATGGTGGCGAGTCATTTGGTCAAACACAGATCTAAATGTTGTTGTGAAGGTATTTTAAAGATATAATTAACATTTACAATCGGTAGATTTTAAGTAAACCAGATTACCCTTCATAATGTAAGAGGATATTATCAATAAGTTGGAGGCCTTAAGAATGAAGACTCCCAAAGAAGAAGGAATTTTGTGTGCCATAGGAAACCTTTGTTCCAGTCTCAGAATTGAGACTACTGCACAGAATTGGCATAGGTTTCAAGAGATGTCCAGGAGAACCGCCAGGGCCTCTGGGGCTGTGCATGTAGCCTGCCCAAGGTTGTGGCAGAAAGTTCTTGGCAGATTTCATAAACTCGGCTGGCCAATAAAATGTGTGGTCCAGGGTTTGAAGCGTTTCTGGGCCATTTCTCTCTATATTTATTTTGTAATCCAGATCCTAGGTACCTTTTCTTGTCAGGTTGGCAAAAAGTCTGGAATAAAAAAATTTTCAAAAAAATTTAAAGATTACCAAAGAAATAAGAAGCAGTGGTGGACAGATGAAGGGAGACATTAGCATACCTTCTGAAGGATGGAAAGCCTGGCAAATTCCACCTTTATTTCTCCAAGCTCATAATTCATGCTTACATCCTCACATGGAAAACCCTTTACTGCTTTCTAGGCTTAAGAGAAGTTGGGCTGATTCTTGAGATGTTGTCACATGAATGGTTTTGATTAGGCTCATGGGTGAAAATGAAAGCTTTCAGTTGTTTTGTGTAGCATTGTGTTACAACATTAAGGTAATTTCTAAAAATTGTAATTAATTTAATATGTCTGTTTATCCATGAGAAAGACTTGGAGCCAGGCCAGGAAAGAAGGTTATTCTGGCACGGGGAAGTATGAAACTCTTGCACATGGAATGTTGTGGTCAAGGCTGCTTTCTTTTGGAAACTCTAGATCCTTAATCTGGGAGTGGCTATATGGGCACATATATTTGTAAAAACTTCTCAAGCTGTATAGGTAAGGTCTGTGGCCTTCACTGAGAGTGAGCTGTACTGCTGTCTCTCCATTTAAAGAAAAAAAACAACAAAGGACCTAACAGTGTAGGGAGTGGATTGGTGCTGAGTCCATCTTTGAACTCCCATTAGTGCTTAGAAGAGGAGTCTAGTGTCTCTGTGGTCCAACCTTCTCCATCTACAGTTTCTACATGTCTTCCTGACCTCTCCATAATATCACCTCAACCACAACAGGAACATCATCACATGTTGCCTGCCCACCAACTGATGGGAATTCCACTGGGATCTTCTTGATGGGTCTGGGAAAGGCTGAAGGCCAAGCCAGGGAAGAAGGTTATTCTGACATTTAAAAGAATGAAAACATTGGCCTTGTACTATGATTCACAGATGTGCACTCTGAATTCACAGACTGACTCAAATCTCAACTAGGATCTTTGACAAGCAACTTCTACTTTTCTCAAATCCCTCTCCTAATTTGTAAAAGAACCCCTGTTTTATGAGTTTCCAAACTTCTATCAGGCTAGAACAGATACTGTATACCTCATGCTAAAGCAAATACAGGGCATGCCTTGGAGCTATATGAAGACTGAGTTTTGATTTTATCATCTGTTTATTTCTCTGGCATAGCTAATGTTGTGCTTATGGTCAACAGACATGAATGCGGAAGTGCTCTGAACCAGGACATTTCAGTCCACAGCATGCTCACCTTGACTTTTCTTTCATTTCTGTTCTCTAGTTTAATCAAATTCATAGAAGCATTATTTACTGGCAAACAAAGTAAAAACAAGCTGGGTTCTCTCCACAAGAGCAAAACTTGAAATATTTGCTAAAGGAATGGAAAATGCATCTACCTCACTTATCACAATCATCTTCTATCCTCTTCCTCTTCTCTCCTCATCCTCCAACCCTGTATACTTCTTCAATGCTGTGCAGGTAGATATGCTTCAGGGAAGAAAAACAAGCAAACATAAAACAGGAAGCATGGCTGAGCTCCATGCATGCCCATAGCCAGCCCTGCATCACCTTGTAGATTTAGATAAAACACCCTCCCTCACTGTAGGAATAATAAGCTTTTGTAAGTAAATGAACACATTCACCAGATTTATGGGCCCTGAACATTTTTGTACATTCCAAAATGGCCAGATCCTCCTAACTGGTCATTATCAGTGTAGCCTCAAAATACACTGTTCTTCTGCCCCCACCCCAAATTTCAAGGTGCCGGGGCGGGGGTGGGGGGGAGCAGGGGATTTAAATTGGAAGCAAGGCATATACAGACATAGTTTGTGGTTTTAAAAAAATCTTTAAAAATGTTAGTTGAACCTTGGCTTTTGTCTCTAAGCCCTCAGGGGGAAAATGTGAACTTGTTTCCTCACTGAAAAAAATATCATAGCACTTGACAGGCTGGATTCTTTGATCCTCAAATGTTGCAGCGATCTCTCCAGTGCCCTTCTCCACTCCATGCCTCCTCACCCCCCACCTCACTGGGGCTTTGTAACCTGATGCTCCTTAAAGAGTATTTCCACAAGAGCATTAGGACATGTCCTCTCTTAATACTAAGCCTGTGCCCCAATTGCCCTCCTCCTCGTCCCAAGCACAGTCCCCTCCCGAGGCTTCCACCAGGAGGGTTGGCTGGCAGGAGAAGTTGGCTCAGCTGTTTCAAATTAGAGGCAAGGGGAGGCTTCCTTGTAATATATGACTTAATCAGTGTCCCTGAAGTAAACAGCCCAAACGGAGTCTGGAAATGACCCCAAATTGAATTTTATAAACCTCCTTTGGCTTTGGAGCTGAGAAGAAATTTGAATCTCTCATAGGTGTCTGATAGGTTATCGTGAGCAGATGGATAGCTGTTCTTGGAGTCCCATAGACACAAAGCATGCCAGGTGGTGGTTGTGAACTTTTAAGGTTGCCAGATAAAATATAGGCTGCCCAGCTAAGTTTGAATTTTGAGTAATTAACAAAAAATTGTTCTAGTATGAATGTCCCAAATATTGCATGGCGATCATAGTGTTATTTATGAAGGGAAGGAACTGCGATGGTCTTGATATTGCCTCCTTCCCACTGAGGCAAGACTGATTAACTTCTGTAAAGCTCCATCTGAAAACCTTGGGTCATTTCTGTTCCCATTTGTCCATAATTTCTTTAAAAAATTTTTTTTTAATTTATTTTAGAGAAGAAGGGAGAGGGGGGAGAGAGAGAGAAAAAAAAAAACAGTGATGTGAGATAGAAATATCAATCTGTTGCCTCCCATATTCACCCTGATCAGAGATTGAACCACAACCTGTATATGTTCCCTGACCAGGAATTGAACTGGAATCAAACTGGCGACCATTTAGTGCACTGGATAATGTTCAAACAACTGAGCCACATGGGTCAGGGCTGTTCATAATTTCTTAATACCAGTTTCTCGTCACTCTTATTCAGGTGAGGACCTAGAGTTAGCCTCAGGAGGAAGCAGGGAAATTGCTGCCTGTAAGCACCACCACTCCATAAGCCAGAAACTAAAAACTTAAAATGGTGTCACCATGTGGACAAGTTTCTTTGTGTCTTTGTGCTTTATTACCCCCACTAGAGGCCCAGTGCATGAAGTTCATGCACTCAGGGGAGTCCCTCAGCCCAGCCTGTGCCCTCTCGAAGTCTGGGAGCCCTCAGGGGATGCTCAACTGCCAGCTTAGATCTGCTCCCGTGGGCAGTCAGACATTCTCAGTGCTGCCACAAAAGCGAGAGAAGCTCCCACCACCGCTGCTGTGCTCATCAGCTGTGAGCCTGGCTTGTGGCTGAGTGGCACTCCGCCTATGGGAGTGCACTGACCACCAGGGGGCAGCTCCTGCATTGAGCATCTGCCCCCTGGTGGTCAATGCACACCATAGCAACCAGTCATTCTACTGTCAGGCCAAAACTGACTCTCCAACATCCCCTGCGGGGTCCCGGATTGTAAGAGGGCGCAGGCCAGGCCAAGGGACCCCACCAGTGCAGGATTGGGGCTGGGGAGGGACATGGGAGGTTGGCCGGCCGGGGAGGGACCCCACGGGAGGGCTCCAGGGTGTGTCTGGCCCATCTCACTCAGGCCTGATCAGCCGGACCCCAGCAGCAAGCTAATCTACTGATCGGAGACTCTGCCCCCTGGTGGTCAGTGCACATCATACTGAGTGGTTGAGTAGCCTCAGCCTATCATTAGCATATTATGCTTTGATTGGTTGAATGTTTGACCGGATGACCAGACACTTAGCATATTAGGCTTTTATTATATAGGATTAGTTGTATTACTTGATGTTACTCAAAGAAATCACTATCTATCATTATATGAAAAATAGAAACATACAAAATGAGCACTTGAGTTGCTATGATTTCGTCTAGTAGTAATAACTTAAAGAATTGTATCATATTTTTCAATATTCTAACAAACTCTTTATCACTCCTATTTGTCTTCATTGTTGTTTTGATAGAGATGTCAGAGCTGCTTTTTCATAATATTGAGAAAGAAGAAGGCTCAGGGAGGTGGTAACATTAGAATAGATTTACTATGTTAGACTTGAAAATCTGCTACCCGACTATGTTCCTTGGAAGGGCTCACAGTATATTTCACAAAGGGTATAAGGAATGCATTGGTGGGAGGCATCTGTATTTTTGAGCTCAGTGATTAGTTGTGGGAGATGCTGCCATGGCCCTAGCGAGCCACTGGAAAGGCACATGTACCCGACCCCAAAATGCTTGTGCCAGTGGTGAACATTCCTGATTGTCCCCTTTTATGGATACCTCCTCTTTCAGGTGACAGAGTCCTGCTAGGAAGTGCATACCCAAGAAGAAAACTTTTTTGATCACCCCAGACAGAGTCAGAAATAGTGGACTAAGCAGGAAGGAAAACAAGCAAACAATATTCAAAGTTTATTAGGCAGGGTTAAGAAAAAGAAAGCCCAAAATTATGTCTCATGCCAATTCGGAAGGACATATGAGGATTAAAGAGATTTCTTAAGAAATACAACAGGGAATGGGGAGAGGCCTTACCACAACCAGAAGGAAACACTGTGACATTGTAAGAACAGGTAAGATTTGAAAGAGTCAACAATAAAGGAACTAGGAGATAGAATTCTGGCACACAACACAAACGCCAAGGAAGAGCTGAACTAGGAAGGACTAACTCCACACACAAGGTATAATAAGAAAAGGCAAGAGAGGAGCCTGTTCGAATGGTGCAGGCAACCTGCTTGCCTGGAGAATTCATAAGAAAAGGGGTAGATGTATTAACCTCACCAACACAGGAAGGAGGCAAAAACAAACTTAGGTCAACATAAATGATGGGATGAGAAAAGGAGGGAATGAAAGGGATTAAAATAAGAAAGGAAAACTAAGCAGGCAAAGGTAGAGAATTTAAAATTTTATTTTTATTTATGCCTGTTCCCACATTTTATTGTACTTCCCTGGCAGACATCCCACACTCTGGTAAGTCTGGGGGAAAGGGAGGGGTTGGCAGAATAATGTTGCTTTGGGGATTTGAATCTTATTACTTGGTGCTGTTAGTGTTGGGAGGACATTTATAAAAATTACATGCTGTCGTGGCAGGTCATTTTTTTAAAAAAAAATGAATCTTGAGCTTCAAATTTAGGACAAAGGTGAGGGTTTCAGATTAGTCTAAAAAAAAAAAAGAAGAAGAAGGAAAACAGGACTGAGGCAAGAGAAGGTGGGGTGCCCGTCAGCAGCAGTTGGCTTGGAGAGAGCTGGAAAACTTGCCAGTTACAAAGAATGAGAAAAACCCAGCTGCCAGATCCCTGGTGGATGAGAAACATTTATTTCCTGGAACTTGTCTTTTTGGATGCTTACTTCTCTAGGGATTTTCCATTAAATTAGCAGTATTGGCCACAAGCTTAGACAAAATGATTGGGATTGTGTTTGGAGGTTAGATACTTCCATCTATATATATAAAAGCCTAAGCAACCGTTCGACCGTTTGTTCAACTGGTAGCTATGACACGCACTGACCACCAGGGGGCAGACCCTCAATGCACAGACATGGAAACATGGAAAAGACTGATGAATCTCAGAGGGAAGGGAGGAGAGGAGAAGGTGGGAAGAGATTAACCAAACATCTTATATGCATACTAGAGGCCCAGTGCATGGGTTCATGCACTGGTGGGGTCCCTTGGCCTCACCTGCAGGGATCGGGCTGAAATTGGCAGTCTGACATCCCACAAGGGGTCCTGGATTGCAAGAGGGTGCGGGCCAGGTGAGGGACCCCATTGGTGCACAAATCCATGCACCGGGCCTCTAGTATATAATAATAACAATAACCTCTGATGATGATGATGATGATGATGATGATGATGATGATGATTGGTGTCAGGAACACCTTAATCAATTTATTTTACTCACATTTTCCTTTATATAAAATTTAATTTTTTTCATCACTATTTATTCCCCCTACACCCCCTTCCACCTCCTCCCCACAATCACCACACTGTTGTCCGTATCCATGAGTTTTTTTCTTTCTTTCCTGTTGCTCAATCCCTCCTGCCTTATTTTTATTTTTTTCTTATCTGTATTTGCCCTTATCTTCTGCTGAGGAAAGTTTTGGCTCATCTCACTCCCTCCACATGCCTCCTCCCCATTCTCATCTTTCCTTTGCTCCTCATCTTCTTTGTGAGAGGAATGGAGGCATATTAGGGCCACACCTATCTGAGATTTGAGCTGCTGCTGACCACATTCCTCCTACATCCATTCTGTAGCTTAAGCGGTCTCCAGCGATGCGATCTGTCGTTCCACTCCGGAACGTGCACAGCTGCCTTTGCAGCAGCTTTTCAACTTCTCGCTGTTCCCGAGGGCAACATCCTTTCTCCAAGTCCTGAACTCCAGACTCCCTTCCTCTTCCTTCTAGCTGTGGCCTCCTAGAATCAGTTGTCAAAACATTCACCCAATGGGAGAAGGAAGGGTTTCAGGTGCCCATTTCCCCAAATGACTTTTTGCTAAAAACTCAGCCTGGGAGAATATTACAATCCAAATGGTCCACCGAGGTTGCCTTCAGGTGCGATGTGCTCATTAGCTGAGTTCTCTGGGGTTCGCGATGGGGGCAGGTAGAGGCAGCCCAACATTCTCTCTCCTGCACCTCCTGGCCTTGCCCTGGTCTCCCCAGACTGCGGATGCCGCCTTCTGAAGAGTAGATTCTATAAAATGGCTGTTTCCCCCTTTCCAATCTCAGAAATTTCACACTGGTTCTGAGTCTTCCCATAGCTCCTGCTCTTTGCTACACAATTTGATGTGTGCTGTTGTGCTTAAATTATGAGATTGTGTATCCAGGACCATTGGAAAAGATTTTCACAGGGGAAAATCTTTGAAATGAGCCTACATCACGCAGCAACTTGCTTTAGTTCTGTTAGTCTTACTGGATTATGTGCGTTTCTGGTATTTGGATTGATACAGACCAGAGAAGCCTTTCCATTGGTTGTATCCTCGTGTGTATCTCTTTTAACTATGTTTTTAAGACAATAAGTGGCTTTTCACTTCCAAACTCCCTCATACACATGAACTTGAAAAGATACAGACTAGACTCATATTTCCTGCATTAAAATACTTGCACAAAAACACTGTTCTTTGTGGTTTATCAAACAAGCTAATACGTCTCCTGAGAATTTGAAGTTCAGACACGAACAACTCCGTGACCCGTTTTGTGTGTGAATCATTTGAGCTTGGTGGGTTTCCTCCCGGGGAGATACGATTGCATAAAACATTCTGCTCCTACCTGCAACGTTTCATGAGATGGGCTTTCAGCAAAGACTGTTAGTTTTACAATGGATAAGCAGTGTTTGAAAAAATAAACTCTGCATGGGCAAAAAAGCTTTCAGCTTCTTGCATAAATTCTGTCTTCTCAGAAGACCAAAGGGCTCTCATGAGCTCATGAAATTTGAACCTCAAAGATTCAGCTAATTGATCTATTCCTGTTTCCACATTTTATTCCCAGCAGCCAGTTTCACACCCATAACATGCAGGAGACCTGGAAAACCTGGGAGATATTCTCAGCCTGTCAGGACACCCTTTAAAAACACACACTTTTACCTAGGAACCACTGACTCTCATTTTTAAACAAAGTTTTGCACCAACCAGCTCAACTCTTCGTCCTGTCAGATCATCCCAGAGGATTTAAGTTCTGAAATCTAATTCCCCTTAAGCAAAGCTATTTCATAGGCTCTTAAATATTTTTATTTTTAAATATATATTTTTTATTATTGATTTCAGAGAGGCAGGGAGAGAGAGAGAGAGAGAGAGAGAGAGAGAGAGATAGAGAGAGAGAAACATCAATGATGAGAGAGAATCAGCTGACTCCTGCACGCCCCACACTGGGGCTTGAACCTGCAGCCCGGGCACGTGCCCTGACCAGGAATTGAACCGTGACCTCCTGGTTCATAGGTCGATGCTCAACCACTGAGCCACGCCAGCCGGGCTATTTCATAGGCTTTTAGAAGGGGAAGAGACCCGATAGGTCTTTCAGCTTCACCCATTTAAACAGTTTCAACACAGGAAAGGAGTCAGGTAGAAGGAATCCTACAACATGGGGGGACCTTGTCACAGAAAGAAATGATGTTCCAGCCTTCAGATTCCAGATACCATCCACCGTCAAGCTCGGGGAAATGGTTGACATCAAGGGACAAGAAGAGGGATCCGGATTAAAGGTTTGACTTTGGTTTGGGTTTACAAAAGTGACGTT
>NW_006293784.1:2100339-2113079 GCF_000327345.1 Myotis davidii | reverse complement strand
TCTCTAGCTTTTAGACAGTCTGGAGTGCCTCGCTTTCAGACCGCAGCTGAGATGAGCTTAGCACAGTTTCCACTGCCTGCCGCCCACAGCTTCATCTCTGGCTCCTACCATTTGGCCCACGTTCAGCTTCTCTCCAACTCCTGCCTCCTCCCGGGCCTCCTGGGAACGCTCTGTTGCCTGATCTTTATTGCTCTTTTCCCACACTCCATTATACAGCATGATATCTGTCTCTGAATTTATTTATTAGGACTCATATCTATAATATACAACCCTACGCTTCCTGCCTGACACAGTATCTTCGCAGCAGAGCTCACGAGAGGCGCTGCTTGTCATAAACAGCCATGGAAAGCCGGCACCCAGAAAGGAAGGGCCAGGGGCTGGCAAAAGAGCGAACCCCCCGGAGGCCTCTGAGAGCCAAACAGCTTTTTCCAAACTTCACACTTACAGTCCAACAGCCCAGACAGGCAGCCACAGCAGCTCTTGGCGGGGGAGTGCATTTGCAAATGGCAACCTTATACCCACATGTCTGGCCCTCAGATAGTATACAGACTGTATTTTTAAAAACTAGCATTTGCCTAATAAGCTTAATCCTTACCATTGTTCTCATTCGAGATAGTTGAGCAGTCTGCAGACCTACAGTGTGTCTTTTTGTGTTGTTGTTAATCCTCACACGAGGATATTTTTTCCACTGATTTTTAGAGAGAGTGGAAGGGAAGGGGAGAGACAGAGAAACAGCGATGTGAGAGAGACATATGGATTGGTGGCCTCCCGCATGCACCCTGACCAGGGCTGAGGATTGAGCCTGCAACTGAGGTACCTGCCCCTGAACGGAATCAACCCGGGACTCTTCAGTCCACGCTCTATCCACTGAGCCAAACCAGTGAAGGCCACAGTGTGTCTTTTTTAAAAAGCAGGTAATGCGTTCACATGTTCGTAACTCACAGTGATATGAAAAAGTATACACTGAGAAGTGTCACTCCCACTCCGACCCTGTGCGTGTGCACCCTCTTTTATTAGTTTCTTACATGACCTCTCAGTGCTTCTGTTTATTTTTTCGAAATAAGCGTTTTATTTTAGAATAGTTTAGATTTACAGAGACACTGCAAAGATAATACCAAAAGTTCTCGTACATTCTCACCCAATCTCCTCTACTGGTATTGAGTTACAGTGCCATGATACATTGGTCACAACTGAGAAATGAACATCGGTACAGTATTGTTAACTGAACTTCATACTCCGTCCACCTCTCGCTGGGTTTTCCACCAATTCCTTGTTCTGGCCCAGGATCCCCCCCAGGATACTGTACTAGTCATCACATCTTCTTTGGCTCCTCTCACCTGGGGCAGTTTTTCTGCTTGCTTTTGATGACTTGGACAGTTTTGAGGAGTGCTGGGCTGAGTATTTTGTAGACTAGCCCTCAATTGGGGTTAGTCTGATGTTTTTCTCAGGGTTGGATTGGGAGGAAGACCACAGAGGTATATTCTGCTATTCTCATCACATCCGATCAGCAGTCACATGCTGTCAACATGACTTATTGCTGTTGGTGTTGACCTTGATCACCAGGCCAAGGAGGTATTGCCAAGGTTTCTCCATTGTGAGGTTATTGCCCACCCACCGCCCACCCCTTTTCACGCTCAGCTCTTTGGAAGCAAGTCCCTAAGTGCAGCCACACTCCAGGGGGCCTCCTGTGTTTCTTATCTGTATTTGAGAAATGGGCAGGGCCCTTACGAAGACCAAACCTTGTGCTAAGACTGTTTTCTGAGTAGAGGCTCTAAAATCAGACGTTCTCAGTAGGATCTCACCTCCTGATGGGACTCACACCTTCTCAGAAGCAGTTCATACACTTACCAGATTACTGGGCTTTCACTCTGTCATTTTAATATGCTTTTATAGCAATGCCTCTGCATCGAAATCGGCTTTTACGAGGTGAACACCACAGTGCTGTGTGCACTGGGAAAATGCTCTCTCTATTCCAGTTCAGTGGCTTTGCATGGGATTTGGTTTTGATCCAAATCCTAAAAAAAAAAAAGAAATGTGTGGCTCACAGGATGGCCAGTATTTGGTTGGGGTAGGGGGGACATGCACACAGGCTTGTAATTGCATGTGTGTTTTAGCTCTGGAACTTCCTATTGGGAAATAAAAATCTTTGAACCTATTTCTGTTTTACCACTGGCTCCCACACTGTAGGCTTAAGAAATTCATTTTTGCCTCCTGGGGCCTCAGAATTGCCACCTGCCAAATGGAGAGGACAATAGAAGGTCCCAGCAGAGCATCTTGCTAAACACTTTGTAACCTGGACAGAAGGGACTAAAGATGGGCAGCTTTCGGTGCCAGAGACAATGTGATAGGAAGACACTGGAGCACAGACCTCCCTCTCTGTCCCTGTGAAAGGTTCACGGGGCAAGGAGCATGGTTCATTACAGCATTCCCAAACTCTCTGGGGTTCTGGGAAAGAGCTCTACCCGCATATAAGCAGATATCATCGGCTCTGTTACTGCAGCAATAATGTGGAAACTTTCCTCTTCTTCAGTCAGCTTATAAAAATAAACAAGGAAAAACAACATACTCCAGTGAAAAATACCTAAATATTCTTTAAAAATATATATTTTTATTGACTTCAGAGAGGACGGGAGAGCTAGAGAGAGAGAGGTAGAAACATCAATGATGAGAGAGAATCATTGATTATCTGCCTCCTGCATGGCCCCCACTGGGAATTGAGCCCACACCCCGGGCATGTGCCCTGACCGGGAATCGAACCATGACCTCCTGGTTCATAAGTTGATGCTCAACAACTGAGCCACGCCAGCTGGGCTATCTAAATATTCTTGAAAAAAATAAATATAATCTCAGGAGACAGAATGTTCTTAATGAGAAGCAAAATACCTAGGTCAACTGATATGGTTTGTAGAACTGACTGACAAAACAAAAATCATTTACCGAAGTCTGGCAGCTCCTGTAAGACGCCTCTAAAGCAGTGGTTCTCAACCTGTGGGTCGCGACCACTTTGGAGGTCGAACAACCCTTTCACAGGGGTCACCTAAGACCATCGGAAAATACATATATAATTACATATTGTTTTTGTGATTAATCACTATGCTTTAATTATGTTCAATTTGTAACCATGACAATACATCCTGCATATCAGATATTTACATAACGATTCATAACAGTAGCAAAATTACAGTTATGAAGTAGCAACGAAAATCATTTTATGGTTGGGGGGGTCATCACAGCATGAGGAACTGTGTTAAAGGGTCGCCGCATTAGGAAGGTTGAGAACCACTGCTCTAAAGACTCACTTCTGTTATAGCACAGTCTTAACCGTAGGGAAACTATACCATGTTAGGTTCTCACATGCTTTCAACCAACACGCAGTTATTGGCCTCCACGCTGAGCCAGGTACCGTGTTAGTCCTTCATCCTAAAGAACATGAAAAATATTATTCTAAGTGTCAGTACTACCTTCATGACTCATTAAAATCTTTTAAATACATTTATCTGGGACCAAAATATACATCTTCAAGCCAAAGATTATATTATTCCTTGGCCACACCCCTGCAACAAGTCATCTTTTCTCTTCCACAATCTGCCTGGCCCCAAAGAGAGTCAGGAGAGGAAAGTATTTGCAGGATGTTGTGGGTCAATCAAATAAAAAGGGTGTGACAACTTGATGGGGGTTTGCGATATTTCGATTGGTTTATATCGGGCGGGGGTGACAGATTTGTGTGGAGCAATCATGTCATACTTTTACTTCCCTTCATCACAAACATGTGCCAGGAAACTGAATGTTCTGGACACACTGGAATTATGTGGTTCCCACAAAGCCTGGTGTTTGGCAGTGGTTGGCAGACAATGGCGATTTCTAAATATTCTGAGTTCTCTTAATCATGAAGGCAAACATCTGAGCATTTGGTCATTTCTGTTCAAGGCCTAAATATTATATCAGGGCTTGTCTTGTCCTGCATGCTAAGTGAGCTGTTGGCTGACAATGAAAGAGGCTCCCCTTTCTAAGAATCTACCCGCCTCCCCTCTCCACCTTCTTTTTTTAAAAAAATATTTTTATTGATTTCAGAGAGGAGTGGAGAGGGAGAGAGAGAGATAGAAACATCAATGATGAGAGAGAATCACTGATTGGCTACCTCCTGCATGCCCCATACTGGGGCTCAAGCCCGCAACCTGGGCATATGCCCTGTCCCCTCCCACCAACATATTTTTCTCAGCTGTGCTTGGCTGCCAACACCAGTCTTTTCACAGTGAAAGTTCGAGTGAACTATAAATTGACTGAGATGGGTAACATTGGTCCATCAGCAGCCATTAGCAGACTAATTTTGTTTAACAGGCATGGCCCAAGTAGATTGAGAGGACAAGTGATTTTATCTTTCTTTCTTTCTTATTTTTTTTTTGATGATAGAGAAGAAAAATCTAGAACAAAAAAAAAATCTAGATTGATTAGCAGTACAGAATAGTGGTTATTCATGTGGTTCTAAGAGTCACACCCTTACCCTTACTCTATGATCTTCAAGTTGCGTAACTTCTTCCCGTTTCAGTTTCTTTATTTGCACAACCAGAATTAGAATAAGAGTACCTACCACATAGGACAGGTGGGAGGATAAATGAGAACATGTTTAGGATAGTGCATAGGAATACCTGGTATATAGCAAATGCCTCATAAATATTATATCTTGGAGAGGAACCTGAGGAATCAGATGCTAGCATGAGGGCACTGGGAATCCTGGGACTGTGGAAGGGAGAAGAAACATCTCGGAGGGAAGCATCTTCAAACACAAGGACTCGAAATCATTTGCTAGCAACTTGCTTCTCTTCCTAAGTGTAACGCTCACAACCTCTTCTTCTTAACCCTCCTTCCTATACCTTCCAGGATTCCGTCCACATCAACAAAGGGTTGTCTGCTCCAATGTCTCTGGCGAGTATCATTTTACCCTTAAAACAGAAGAAGGGAGACTCCTTGCATTGTCTGCCTCATGGGTCAGGTGTCGTCAGGGCTTTCATTCATTTCATAGTGGAGAAGTGTCTGGGATCATGTCTGCACTCAGTTGCTGCAGTCGCTTGGGTGACAAGTAATCTGACTATTGAACCTCCAGGAGAGAAGAAATGCTTGAGTCTAGTACAGATACAAGGGCAGAAACAAGGTCAAAAGTTGAAGCTTAGAAGACAGAGAGAAAAGCAATCTTTTCAAGTCTAGACAGCATATTAACGGCAAGGGCTTAATGTGTTGCTCCCTGTTTATAGGAGGTTTTTGCTGACAGCACGGAACCTGAGCCCTTTTCCTCTCCATCCGGCAAGTTCCCTTCTGCTGTGTCATCAGAGGCCACCTCCTCCCATGAGCCCTTGGAGGACGGGCCATCAGACCTGTAGCAGGTGTCTGCAGGGCAGGGGGAAACAGGAAGGGGAGGAACAACTTAAGGCTTTCTATTTTAGGGGTTAAAAGTGAACCCACTGTGTCAGTCCAATAGCAGCTCACAGTTGTATTTTAGTCCTCCCACGATTTTCTTCTAGGAATTTATAGCAGTAAATGAGAGAGAATGGACAGATCATCAAACATTTGCTGTATGTATTTTGTTCTTCTAAAGAAAGCAGGTGGAGAAATATTTTTTCCTTCAGTTTTAATCTTTTTTTAAAATTATGAAATGACTTTGCTTAGAGTATGGGCAGTAGCTTGTGGGAATGTAAATTCATTTCACCTTTCTGGAAAGCAGTTTGGCAGTATATAGTAAAAAGCCATCAGTACAGGCATATCCTTGACCCAGAAATTCCATTGCTAGGAATTTATGCTATGGGAATAGTAGTATAAATATTTATAACAGAGAATGTTCTTCACAGAATTATGTATACGAGTCCCCCAAATGGAAATTATCTAAACACTGTGAAATAGAGGATGGGTTAAAGAGAATACCATGAGAATGCCAAACAGCCACTAAAATCCCTCCTTAGCCCTAACAGGTTTGGCTCAGTGGATAGAGCATTGGCCTGCAGACTGAAGGGTCCCAGGTTTGATTCCAGTCAAGGGCATGTACCTTGGTTGTGGGCACATCCCCAGTAGGGGGTGTGCAGGAGGCAGCTGATCGATGTTTCTCTCTCATCGATGTTTCTGACTCTCTATCCTTCTCCCTCCTCTCTGAAAAAAAATCAATAAAATATATTAAAAAAATAAAATCCTTCCTTAGAGAAGTATTTCATAGCAGTGAGATCAGGCAGCGCCTAGGATCACAGACTTCAGAGGCCTCGAGTTTCAGCTGCCACCTGCGATGGCTGATACAGCTGCCGGTGGAAATGAAGTCCTTTCACCAAGTTGCGAGAAAAGCTTTTTGGGAGACTTACGTCTGGGAGGTTGAGATTTTGTGGTAAGATTTATTTGGGTGGAAACAGAGGCTGCCCCAGTGTCCCATCTCTGTCCATTCTGGTGGGAGGGAAAGTCCAACCTTGTCTTCATCAAGCCCAACCCAAAGGCCAGGTCTCACAGCTCTGTGCCGAAACTCAGTCCATGTCTGTCCCCATCCTGCCAGCCAGTGTGTTCCTGGCTGCGATGGGTCTGATCCTGTGCCCAGGCCTGCACTTGGAGCCGCAAGGTCTGCTGAGGGCCATGTGGCTGCTACAAGGAAAGAACTCACAAAAGGGGAGGGGGAGTACATGTTAGAGAGAGAGAGAGAGAGAGAGAGAGAGAGAGAGAGAGAGAGAGAAAGAGAGAGAGAGAGAGACTCTTTGTTAAGCTTGGGTTATATTATCTCAGGCCTGGGAAGGAGCAGGTGACCTTTCGAAATAACCAGTCATCTTCCCGATCATTCCCGGGCTTGTGCATTGGACCTTCCCCCTACCCAGCCCATTTCCTAGATCTCCTGGGGTTCCGCATCCCTGACCCAATCCAATCCTTTCCCCAGGCTAGACTCCTCCCCTTTATGGTACAGCCTTAGTTCCTACTGTACATGCCTCATAGAGGAAAGACAACCCCCCTTGCACCATCTTGACTGTTACTGGACATGTGCCCAGCAGAGGAATTTTTCTTTTATTGCTTGTTCCTCACTCCATAGTCTGCAGGGCACAGGCCAGTGGCCTCCTGGAGAATGTATGAAGCCATAGCTTCCTAGTGAAGCAGGCCCATTATCTGATTCAGCTCCTAGTTTGTTATGCTTAATAATGTCTGATTCCCTTCCTTTGTTAGCTAACTACGCTAACAATACCAAGTTCACAGAGGTAATATATGGATAACTGAGGTAAAAAAGATAAAAATGAGAGCAAATATGAAATTAATATGATGACAATGATGGGTGAAAAAGCAGATTTCAAAATAGAATGTCAAGTATGGTCACAATGTATCATTTAATTACTAGAGGCCTGGTGCACAAAATTCATGCGGGGGGTGGGGGCGGGGTGCCTCAGCCCAACCTGCACCCTGTCCAATCTGGGACTCCTTGGGGGATGTCTGACTGCCGGTTTAGGGTTTAGGCCCAATCTCTTGCCTGCCTGATCAGCCCCTAACCACTCCCCTGACAGCCTGATCAATGCCTAACTGCTCCACTGCTGGCCCGACTCTCCTCAACTGCCCTCCCTTGCCAGCCTGGTAACCCCTAACTTCCTCCCCTGCAGGACTGGTCACCCCCAACTGCCCTCCTCTGCTGGCCATCTTTGTGGTGGCCATCTTGTATCCACATGGAGGCGGCCATCTTGTGTGTTGGAGTTATGGTCAATTTGCATATTACCTCTTTATTATATAGGATTATAGACTAGTGACCCGGTGCACAGATTCATGCATATTGAAAAAAATTAATTAGAAGGTGGCCGGCGGGGCAGGACTGGGTGAGATGGGCCAGACATGCCTTAAAGCCAACCTCCCGTGGTCCCTCCCCGATGTCTGCAGAGTGAGCAAGGTCCCTCCAGCAGGTGAGGTCCCTTGGCCTGGCCTGCAGGGTTCCGGCCAAAACCGGCTCTCCGATATCCCCTGAGGGGTCTTGGAGTGCAAAAGGGTACTCTGCAAAGTTGCTGTCATACAGGGTGTGGAACGAAAACACAAGTGTGCAGTAAACCAGATTCGGGGCCAACAGTGCCCTAGCAACGACACAACCCATGGCTGAAGGTGCAATCACGAGGCCCAGCGAGGAATCGGGCTCCCTCCTCTCTGGTTTCAGGGTGCGTCACCTGAGAACTGCTGCTGCCAAGTAAGTCACTGCAGCTCTGAAGCTCCTGCATTGAGCGTCTGCCCCCTGGTAGTCAGTGCATGTCATAGCAACCGGTCAGACGGGTGGAGGTACACTTAGCACACCTTTAATATATACTCCCTCTGTCCCATAATAATAGTAGCAGTTGATAAATGTAATTTGTCCCATAATAATAGTAGCAAAAGAAAATATAGAAAACAACATTTATTTATCAAAAAACTAGATTAAATTTATTAAACAATAAATTAAAAATAGTACTCCTAATTTTTATTTTGAGTGTTCAGATAGCTTCTGGATTTTTCAATAATTTTGTTACTGCATTTTAAACTTGTAGGGAGGATCCCTTGGCTGCGAAGCTTTGCTTTCCGTATATGCACGAGCTTAAAATTATTGGAGCCATCGTTCTTCATTGCTTCCAGCATAACTTGTTGAAGTGACAGAAACGTATTATCCAGTATTTCGGGAGAAATATTATCAAAGGCTAATATGGTGCCTCTCCTGCCAAGAGGAATATGTCTAAGTTTTTCAAGTTTTTCTCCATAATCTTTGCATTTACGTCCACAGTTTTGTTTTTTCAAAGAATGAACATTAGTATAAGATTCTCCTTGACAATGATTTTCAAAAGCACGTTTCCAAATTCTTGATATGGTCACTCTGTTACACTTAAATTGTTTTGCAGCTAACGTAATTGGACCTTTCTGCAACTTTTCCTTTTTCTTCTGATGCATCAAGAACTGGACAATCGCAACTCGATCTTTGCTTGAAAACTCTCTTTTTTTCATCTTACTTTTACAATGGGTTGATATTCAACTGAAATAGAACAATTGATTTTGACTAGTGGATGAAATTAGAAAAATAGTTATAATTCGTAATAATTAGATTAACCTAAAAATTGAAAGATGTGTCAAAACAAATGAGATGTCATGAAACATTGATTTTGATTGAAGGCTTCACAATTTTGCACTACAACATAACTTACAGCTGCATTAGCCAATAATTCCCGTTTAAATATCCACTTGCTACTATTATTATGGGACAGAGGGAAGATATATATATGGCATGTATGTATATGATATGCATAGAAAAAAGACTGGAAGGATATACACAAAATGTTAAACTAGCTCTGGGGAGTGAAATTGCAGAAGTTAATTTTCTTATGTTTTTGTATTTTTCAAATTTTAAAATTCTGAATATATATGGTTTTTGTCATCAGAAAACCTCATAGCGCCAAGGGATAAAGCCCACCATTTGAACCCCCATATAAAAATCAATGCTAACTCTATTTCCTGTGAAGAACAAGAATCTGCATGGGAGGGTAATGTGCCCGGGACAACGGGGCTTTAACCTGGACATTCCCGCAGGAAGGACGGACCTCTGTGGGGCTCCCCGCTGCCCGGACTGCAGGCAGTGAGACCAGCGCTGTGGAATGTGCTGCCATTGTTCACCTGCGGCACCTGCGTGAGCGAGCACGGTTCTTAGCATCCGTGTACCGGCTCTGGTTACACGGCTGTACGTGTAAATAGCTCTTCACCCTGTTCGGAATCGGGAGGCGTCTGTTTGATTAAAACAGTTTATATAACTGTAATCTGAGCCTAGAGGAAGGGTTTGGCCAGGACTGTGGGTTGCTCTGGAGGGTGGGTTGGAAAGGAAACTTCCAGAGGGAGAGGCTCTTATTCTGAGGCAGTGACTTAGCACAAAGTGTTCCCCACACTCGGGCTAACCACATGAACACACAGTGGGATCCAGCCCATCCCTAGAAATGGGTTCTCTCCCCTCCGCCAGGACAGAACCGAACCGAACCGTTTCCCTCCAAGCATCAAAGGCTCATACACACAGGCGCGGAGCCCGTGGGAATGCCACATTTCCTGGTCATCCTGTGTCCCGCGCCCTATCGACATGCCAACCCCCTTCTGGTTTTTAAAGCTCAAATACATTTTCATAAAGGCTTTTGGGGCAGGGTTTTATTTTTGCAAGAGTGGGTGTGTTTGTTGTCTTTTTTCCTCTTTGAAAAGGTTTCATTTGTTCCCCTTTTTTCTTTCCTGAATGTTAATGGGCCTGAAAGTAGGATTCTGCCAGAATTTGAACTTTCAGACAAAAATCGGTCCAAGATCGTCCTCTCTCGAAAGCCAGCGGGGGGTCCATCTTCCAGGCCTTTCTCCCACACCCACTCGGCGTCAGCGGGGAGGCTGTGGGGCCGCCAAGGCCTCGTGCTGGACATGGGCTCCCTTCGCTTCCTGTTTTGTCTTTCACCTCATCTGGACTCTGGGTAGATTCAGTTCTCATTTTTTAGGTTCTGTTACTTCAGTCTTTGGTCTCAATGCCACTTAATCAGGAAAATTCTAAGTCCTCAGCAGGGAGAATAAAGTCATAGCTCTCTTCTTAGCTTTATATTAAATCCTCTCCGATCCCCTGAGCAAGTGGCCCAACTCTCCCTCTATTTTTCCATCTTTAAAGGAAAAAACTGGGAAACGTGTTCAGTCCGCAAATGCAGTCATCTCTGAAAGCCACAAGGAAACAACTTAGGTTGTGTCTTGTTATCTCAAAAGGGATACAGAAAGTATCAAGGAATCCAAATTGCATCTATCATGCCCTGACCGGGTAGCAGCGTCCTGATACACCAAGGTTGCAGGTTTGATCCCTGGTCAGGGCACATACAAGAAGCAACCAATGAATACATAATAAGTGGGACAACAAATCCATTTCTCTCCCTCTCTCTCTAAAATCAATTTAAAAAAAATAAAATGGAATCAAATTGCATCTGTCATAACCAAATCAAATGTGTATTGGCCTGTGTGTGTAATAGAAGTGTGTATTCACAAATGTACACATTACCACGGAGGTGTTTGCAAACTCTGACCACCCCCACACATACAGTGATTTCCAGTCCCTTCCTGCCCCTTCCTCCACTAGAAGAGCCCCTTTCTAATTCAGAGCCCCCTCCCCCCGGCTTCATTAAGACTTTGCCCAAATTTCATTTCAGTGGGACTACAATCTTGTTTAAACAGTTTTCCAAAGGTGTGAATCACGACTGTGATTAATCCTGCTGAGGAGAGGATTTCTTCTGTTCTAGCATGTCCTCTATTTTAAGATTCACCACCAATTTTATTTATTAACAGCTTCTAGGGAGAGGAAGGAAAAATTACCCATGGGTTGTATACATTAGCAGGGAGATTCATTCCAATTTCAGTGGAGGAAAATGCAGATTTGCACTGATTTATCTGCAAAGGGGGCATTTGTTCACTTCGCTTAAGTCAGAGTGCAGACTCCGGTGGACTGCTTGGAAGAGGTCCCTCCACCACCACAGGTCAGCTGTGTGACCTGGGGCAAGTAACAGCCTCTCTGTGTCTCAAGTTTCTTCGACCATAAAATGGGGGTAATCATATGTATTGTACAAGGTTATTGTAAGAACTAAAGCATTTAATAAGTGCAAAGTGCTTAGAACAGTACTTGGTACCAATTAACAAATATTAATTCTATTGTTAATCCAGATGAATCTTTCTTTTTCTTGCTCCAAACAAATGTGATAAAACATAGAAATGTTCTCCTGGGATAAAATACAAAATCTTTGCAGACACACAAAGGGGGTTTTCAAAGGCTCTGTGAAGTCCACTCATATTCCTGATCTACTTGGTGAAACCTAGAGGGAGCCACTTCGGGCGGCATGGGTAGTGGCTCAGAGCCCGGGCGTTGGAGTCAGGCCCACACAGGTTTTAACTCTGACTCAGCCACTGACCAGCTGTGGGCCATAGGCAGTTCCGTGACCTCTCAGCCACATCTCCTCGTGTGTAAAATGGGTAAAACACCAGCACCTGCTCTGTGGGCTTAGCCCATTGACAGACACGGGTTCTATACAGTACATTGTGTCGGGTGTTTGGGGCACAGAAATCACACCATTATCTGAAAATAGAAATTATTCAGTTGTTCCCAGTCTATTTCTAGATACTTCCCCTTTTGCACATGAGCTAGGAATGGGCAATCTGGTACCGCAATTCTTAAAAATGTCCCCTATAACATGAATTAGGGGAAGAGTAACAATAGCAATCCTAAAAATTAAACAGTGAGATGACATGTTTCCAAATATTTAAGAAATTGCTACGTTACCAAAGGGGTCTAAATAGCCACTCTCAGAGGGATGGTGGAGTACCATAGGAAGATCCCAGAACTTGTTCTTGGGCGCTGGATTTAATCCCTTACCTGCCTCAGGAACTTAAAATGGTGACATCTCTGCTCAAGAGTCTCCCCCACTCCCATCAGTTTTGTACACCTGGAGCCTGGTGCATTTTAAGAGATTTTTCTAAATAACCATACAATCCTGCTTTCAGCAAGTAAGGCTTATCTATATGCCTCATATATTTGTTTCTTAAAAAGGCCACAAGGAACTACACTGAAATGTTAAGAGTTATGATGCCTGGGATGCAGAGTTATAGGTTATTTTAATTTTCTTTGTATTTTTTCTGAACTTTCTGTAATTTGTTTTACAATAAGCAAGCATTATTTAAAGAATTAATTCAACAATTAGACATTTGTCCGTAGGCTAAGTACCCTGCCAGGCATTGAGAATACAGCATCC
>NW_006293784.1:2075725-2100314 GCF_000327345.1 Myotis davidii | reverse complement strand
TCGAGTAAGTAATTTTACTGGTAATTAATTGCTTCTAGTAACACTAGACTTAATAGAGAAGTCTAGGGGACTGTGAAGACAAGAGGGTCTTGACCTAAATTAAGGTTTGGTAAGGCTTCCATGAAGAAATGATATTAGAGCTGAAATCTGGAGGAGGAAGAGGGAAAGAAAGAAAAAGGAAAATGTTCTGTGTGTCATGAATAGCATGTACAAAGACCCCGAGGCATGGTGAATTCAAGAAGCTAAAAGTAGGCCAGAATGGCCAGTCTGGGGGGAGGAGGAACTTCAGATAAGGCTGGGGCCAGAGCAAGCATGGCCTTATAAGTCATGTTCATGGTACTTGCATTTGATTTTTTAGGGATCATTTTTTTTAAAATTACAGCTGTCATACATACAATATCATGTTAGTTTCAGATGCACAGCATAGTGATTAGACATTTATATGACTTAGGAAGAGATCGCTCCAATAAGTCTAGGACCCACCGGGCACCTTACGTAGTTATTACCATATTATTGACCGTGTTCCCTAGGCTGTACTCTACATCCCTGTGACTGTCTTTATAACTGACAAGTTGTACTTCTCCATCCCTTCGGCTTTTTCACCCATCCCCCCAGACCCCCTCCCACCCGGCAACCGTCCATTTGTTCTTGTATCTATGAGGTTTTTTACGTTTTGTTTGTTCATTTATTTTTTTTTTATATTCTACCTATGAGTGAAATCATATGGTATTTGTCTTTCTCTGACTGACTTATTTCACTGAGCATAATATCCTCTAAGTCTGTCCATGCTGTTGCAAATGATTAGATTTCATTCTCTTCCATTGCTGAGTAATATTCCATTCCATATATGTACCACCTCTTCTTTATCCTCTCGTCTATTGATGGACTCTTGGGTTTCTTTCATATCTTGGCTATTGGAAATAATTCTGCAATGAGCACAGGGGTGCACATTATCTTTTCAAATCAGTGTTGGAATTTCTTCTGATAAATACCCAGAAGTGGAATTTCTGGGTCATAGGGTAGTTCTATTAATTTTTTGAGGAACCTCCATACTCCTTTCCACAGTGGCTGTTTGCATTTCATTTTAATAGGAATAGAAAACTGCAGTTTTAAGCAGGATAGTGACACATCATTCTTTCCATTTTGGAAAAAAAATTTTTTTAAAGAAAGAAAACAAAAAATATTCCAAACAATTTGCTATATATAGTTTAGGAGTTCTTGGATTCTGATTTTAAAGGCCAATGCAACCGACTCATCCTATATATTCAAACATTGGGTAGAGGTGCTTTTTATAAGAAGTAGTTGTTCTGGGACCATTAGCACTGCAGCCTGTTTCTCCCTGTGTCAGTTCGGCCGTGGAGCATGCTGGGAAGGAGGGAGCACGTGGTCCAGCCTGACCGGCCTGAGCCCCTTTCTCCCAGCGTCCTGGGAGTTGAGGCAGGACCCCACATGGAACTTCTGTCCTGAAACGTCATGTGCCATGGAAATGCGAAACCATTTGATTCCCAGACCAGCTGTGGTCCAACCACAGCTGGACAGGCGGCGGCATCTAGAGCCTGACCGACGGAAGCGGGTGTGTCAGCTCAGGAGTGGGGAGCCGGGTCGCTGCCATGCCGATTAACGGGGGTTCAAGCTCCGGCGGGGATCTCAGGGACCCCTACACATGCACATCCAGATACCGGGTATTTTTAACACGAACACGCCAACGTGACGTTTGCATTGGTGGTGAAGCTTTTGAGTTTTATGTGTGTGTGTTGTTTTGTGAGAATTTTTTAAACCCACCGTGATCTCTCTTCTCAGGAAATCGCTGTCTCAGAGGTCATTAGCCGAATAACATGAGATGGTCCAGCAGACGCTCCTCTCCGGAGCTGCTCAACTACCCGGGCACGTCCTGCCCTCCCCCCCACCCCCCGGGTGTTTGAGTGGCAGAGGGTAACTGCCAGCACACACTCCTGCTCCTGGAGTAGCTCAAAGGTTTAGGGGGCTCTGGAGCCGTGGTAACAGGCATCTGGTAGCCCACCTTTCCCTGTAATGAGGAGTTATTAAGTATTCGCGCCGGGCACGGGGGCTTTCGCTGGCCCTCAACTGGCCTTCCAACCTGGTCCCCATTATGCCTCACACTTTATATGCCCCCGAACACAAGAAGAAACTTGTGAGTGTTCTATAAAACCCGCCATTGACATCAGGGTGGGTCTTTGAGGCTTATGGTTATCCTAATAAAACCCAGGAATGTGTAACAGGCTGTGGCCAGCAGACCACCAACTACTTTATTGTCTCAGCACAAAGGAGAACCGCTGGTAAACCTGCCCTACCTGAGGCACAGCGTGTGGCTGCTGCTTAACCCTTGAAGACTCTGTTATGCGCCTGGTCTGAGAGGACATCTGTATGTTTCTTGCTTCCCTCCGTGTGATGAGTCTACTAAGTTACACACTCAGACAAGAAATACCTATTGATGGAGTGGTTATGAATTACAGATTGGAGCCTGCACACCAATATGGAATTTTTTTTAACATTAAATTCAAACCAGATCTGTGAGGCCAGCTTTCCCTCAAACAGCATAAGCAGGAGGCAAAGGAGGAGCCAGGCAGATGGGCAGTCAGGCAGTCCTAGATGAGGTAAGGAGGAGGTCTACTATGACCCCAGAATCCTCTTCTTTTCTCCATGGTTACTCTCATGCTCAGGGGCTAGGGGCTCGGGGGCCTTCTTCTACCACAGGAATTACAAATGAAGGGAAGAACCCCTATCAGCCAGGGAATGGCAGGAAACTTGCAAGAGTTAACTGAGAAGAATTAAATGAAGGAGCTATTTAGCAAAACGTGGGCAGGTAAAGGCAGTGGCGATCACCAGCAGGGTCCTGTTCCCAGGCAATGCCAAGGGGCAGGAAATCCACCTGCAGGGGGAATGGAAGGTAACCAGCGCAGGACCTGGCATCAGATTGTTCAGTCTCTTACCGTGTTCAAATGTTTTAGTGTCCAAAACCTAATAAATGTAACAGAGAAGTTAGGCTCATGCGGGGATTCTATTTTTAATCCTTGCTCTAAATTGTTTCCCAGCATCAGTGGGTGTGTGTGTCACGGGGCGGGGGGCAGGTGTCTTTGTTTCCAAAATTATACCCAGTAGTTGGTGGCTTCTAGTCTTAGGGATGCTCAGAGGTGTGAGGGAGAGGTTCCAGGTGAGACTGATACACGTGGTGCACTGTCTTCTGTCTCCCAAAGTGCCCTCATCCACTGGATAAATAGGGCGTGTACTGCAACATGTTCACATTGAAAACAATTTTCCCATGTAGCTTGTTTAGCAGTCACGAATCCACACTTCGCTTCTCGGCCCTGAACTTTCGGCAACGTCTTCTCAAACATTTTCTTGCTTCTGGTCTTGCTTCCTCCAAGCCATGATCTATTCTACCATGTAGCCATCAGAATATTCTGTCTAAAAAAAAATAGAAAAAGAAAAAGGACCTTGCTTAAAACCCTGCCATGACTCCCCATTACCTACAGTGAGGAGTCCAAACTCCAAGACGGACTCTTAGGAACTTCTACAGCCTCATCTCTTTCAACTCTCCTCCTTTCCTTTTAGTTACCAGTTGTATTGGTCACTTCTGTTTATGTCATTCAAAACACGTGAGATCCACCCTGGCTGGTGTGGCTCAGTTGGTTTAGGGTAGTCCCATGCACCAAAAGGTCACTGGTTTGATTCCTGGTCAGGGCACATGCCCTGGTTGCAGGGTCAGTCCCCAAGTAAGGGGTGTGCAGGAGGCAGCCTATGAATGTTTCTCTCTTCTCTCTCTCAAATCAATAAAAACTAAAT
Organism: Myotis davidii; assembly: GCF_000327345.1. Taxonomy (NCBI): domain Eukaryota; kingdom Metazoa; phylum Chordata; class Mammalia; order Chiroptera; family Vespertilionidae; genus Myotis; species Myotis davidii. The sequence continues at coordinate 2,096,510 of NW_006293784.1, read as the reverse complement.
ACGCACACACAACACATGAGATCCTTTCCTGGGTCCTCTGCCCCCACTGTCCACATGTCTGACTCCTACGAGTTACTTTGAGAAGCGGCTCAGAGTAGGAACTGCAGGCTGAGCTGCAAAGATGCTGCCACACCGTCCCTTCTCCCACACTGCGCCCCCAAATCACAGTGGCATGGCCTGTCTCCCCACAGGCACTGAGAGCACCAAACGGACAGGGACGATGTCCTACTCACGATCTAATCCTCCATGCAGTGAGAGTTGCCTTTAGAAAACATTTGATACACTAAACTAAATGGTGACGTGCCAAAAAGGAAGTGATTCCCAAAGCAACATTCCCTAGGGCTATAGACGGGTTTTAACTCTGTAGGAACACACCTATACAGGTATTTAATGGTCATTACCAGGTCTCTCTATACGTTCTAGGTACACCTCAGCCCCTTAAGAATGAATTTAAATAAAAAGCCATATGGTTTTGAAAGCTGATTGTTTAAAGGATGTTATGGTGGAATGATTGGAAGCAACAGGAGAAATAAGCTTTAGGGCATATGACTTAGGGAGGTTTTAAAGTGCCCTCCAGTAGGAGAGGTAAAGGCACCCAGTTACCTGAAGACAATAGTATAATGACTGCCCTCTTATCTGCGAGTTTGTTTTCTGAGGTTTCAGTTACCGGTGGCCAACCATAGTCTGAAAATATTAAATGGAAAATTCCAGAAATAGACACCTCATGAGTTTTAACTTGCGTGCTGTTCTGAGTGCCTCACTGCATCTCATCACATAGGAACTGCATCATTTCACATCATCATTTATGCAACTGAGGGTGAGAGAGACCACATTTAGGTGACTTTTATTACAGTATATTGTTCTATTTATTATCAGTGATTGTTATTAACACGTTAAGTGCCATGTCAATCACCCGTGACTGACGCTATACTTTCTGTCCAGAAGACAAAACAGGCTGGGCGCTTAACGTGTTAATCTCTTACTGTTCCTAATTTATAAATTGAACTTTACTATAGGAAAAATCATAGTGTATACAAGGTTTGGTACTATCTGTGGTTTCTGGCACCCACTGGGGGCCTTGGAACATATCCAGGGTGAATAAGGGGGGGACTACTTACCATAGGCATCATTTGAGAGTGCCAGCTACAGGACCACCTTGTATAGTCGGTTCCCTGTTGCTAAAGGAAATGGGTCCCACACTGCGGTTCTCATGAGCTGTAGCCTCTAATGACACTACTGAGCACCTAAGATCAATACCCTATAGGAGTCTCTCTTCTCGGTGTTCTTTAGCACTCCCGGGATGGCAACTTCATCCATTCAAGAAGCTCACCCACCTGGAGCTACTGGAAAACTTACATTTTGACATTCAGCATGTTACCCAACCATCAAAATAATCTGGAGTTGGCGTATTTTTTGGAAAACTATTTGCTGCAAACCAAAAAAAGATTGTCAGTCAGAAAAAGGATGCTAATGACAGGGCGACCGCAGCAGTGTAAACATAGCAAAGATTTCGGCCTGGCACCATTTGACCTGCAGGAGGCACGAAGGGAGGGCTATGGTTGTTGGCTAATGGCTGTCAGTCTGCAAACTGGCTTACCAACCCCAATGGGGCATTGGCACCACCTGGGGCCTAACCTAGGAAAGCCCGGGTGGTAAAAAGGGGCAAGGCCTTGATTCAGAAATTCTAACTCTTTTGACTCAATGCTGGGAAGCAAAATTGACATCAAATTATTCAGTAAAACTCCACCCTCACCCCAACATACCACCACCATTGCAACACAATATTTTCTTTTTCTTTTTTTTCAGACTATGAAGTTGAAACAAATCTAATTCAATGGCTCAGTTCATATGAGCAACAGGCAATTGGAAACCCCAGCGTTGTAAGCAGTGCGTTTTATTGTATATGAGCGGTTTGGTATAATTCTGGATAAATGACTTTTAAAACCACCTACCCCAGTTACCACTATGTCTCCATCTGAAAAGGCATGAGCAGTGACTACACAGTTGCTTCTCCTCTGACAAGTCCTGCTCAGACACAGGGCCCTTCTCCAGAAATTGATGCTACAGTCAGGATGAGGACGGAGCAGCCACCCACCTGAACACAAAGTCCAAATATGATAAAGCACCTATTCTATAGTATTGACGGTAAAATGTTGGCACAATAGTGAAGGCCATGATAAAAAGGTATTAAGGATATCATTCGATTCAGCAACCACTATACTTGGTATTTACCCAAATAAGTTGAAAACTTATATCCACACAAAAACCTGCACACAGATGATTATAGCAACTTTATTCATAATTGCCAGAATTTGGAAGCAATTCAGATGTCCTTTAGTAGGTGAATGGATACATTAAAGGTGGTACATCTAGACAACAGAATATAATTCAGCACTAAAAAGATATGGGCTGTCCAGTCATGAAAAGACATGGAGGAAACGTAAATGCATATGACTAAGTGAAAGAAGACCATTTGAAAAAACTGTACGGTGTGATTCCATCTAGATGACGTTCTAGAAAAGGCAAAACTATGGAGATAGTAAAAAACAAAAAAAAAACAAAACAGTGATAGTGAGCCGGGAGGATGAATAGATAGCACATAGAGGATTTTTAGGGCAGAGAAATTATTTCATATGATACTACAATGGTGGCTACCATTATACATTCGTCTAAACCCGTAGAGTGTACAACACTGAGAGTGAAGCCTAAAGTGAACCAAGGACTTTGGGTGACGATACATCGAGGTGGGTGAGTCGATTGTAACATATGTTACTCTGATGGGGATGTTGATGGGGGAGGCTGGGCGGGTGTGGAGCAGGCGTATATGGAAACTGCACTTTCTGCTCAATTTTCTGTGAACCTAAAACTGCTCTAAAAAACAAGGTCTATTTAAAATAAAGTCCGGCATGTTAAAAAGGAAAAGATATAGAAGGAGCAGAATAAAAATGAGTCTTTTAAATACTTAATTTAGCCCTAACTGGTTTGGCTCAGCGGATAGAGCATCAGCCTGTGGACTCAAGGGTCCCAGGTTTGATTCCGGTCAGGGGCATGTACCTTGGTTGCGGGCACATCCCCAGTAGGGGGTATGCAAGAGGCAGCTGATCAATGTTTCTCGCTCATCGATGTTTCTAACTATCCCTCTCCCCTCCTCTCTGTAAAAAATCAGTAAAATATATTTTAAAAATAAATACTTAATTTAAATTTTAGTTTTGGCCACTGAGAAGCTTCAAGGGTCAAAGGGGTGCTTTGTTTGTAATGTGTCTTTTTGATGCACTCCCATCCTCCTTGGATCACTTTCCTCAACATCAGACCCCCAGTCCGGCCTCCCTCTGTATCAGAACCTGGCCATGTGCCAAGCTGTTAGCTGCTTGGTATGTGCCTGTGACCTCAGAAGGCCCTGAAATGTGAGTGGTAGGAAGACCATGCCTTCTCCTGGCACCCCTTTCACATGCACACGCAGACTGTGGACCTGCCAAAGGAGGAAGTTGCTATATAGCTAAAGACTGACTTCCACGGAAGATTGGACAATCACTAAGGACACACCAGGCTGGGCCATCATTGCTCTACTGAGGTTTGAGCCACCTGCCAAGGCCTGGCTGAACACGGATGAAATACCTGCCTGAGAACGGCCTGGACTCATAGAAAGATTGCAGCTCAACTCCTTTTCCCGATTTATTTACCCGCTTGATAGTGACACACAGAAAAGAGACAGTATGTACGGTTTAACGGCAAGAGTGGAGCCAAGCAGTAATTTTGCGATAGGAACTGATCGATTTATCCAGTTAATTGAAAATAAGTATACAGACTTGAAGCCTACCGTGCATACACAGAATCGTCATGAAAGTATCCATTCCCCAGTATTGCAATCCCACCTCCAACACCGCAGTTTCTTTCCTCATCAGTCCCCCAGGCCTGTTGTCTTTGCCTGTATTTCTTCATTCTGCTGCCTCAGAATAAAGGACCGAGTAGACAAGAAAAGGAGCCTTTAAAAAGTACAGTGGGCAAGAGTGACCCCTGCTGGACGAATGAGGACAAGCCAGCAGGGCAATGGCCTAGAGAAAAATGTTTTAAAGTTAGTGCTGCTGGAAGGGGAGAAACAAAAAAATGTTTTTGTTTGTGTTTTTTTAAACATTCTCTTTTTTAGTTTTATTGGATTAAAAACAAATCCATAGGACTTCTTCTTTTTTTAGGTTTCTAGAAACAAACTTGGTTGCGCGTTTGCTACTTCAATAGCGTGTTGATACTTAAGTGATTTTTTTTAAGAGCTCCGTAAGCAGCTTAACTGCCTAATAGCCGAGCTGTGTCTTTTCTGTGTAATTGCCTGCCAGCGCTCCAAGTCATCTGCGCTCAGGCAGGCATGCATCTGCGTGGTGATGGGGAGGGATTCTGCCAAACCTGAAAGCATATGGTAGACTTCAGGGCCAACTTTTCAGAACTGCCCGGGGGAAGGGGATGTGTCTGAGATAGGTCAGTGGGGTCAAGAACACTCAAAGAAGATTTGACACATCTTGCCAAATGTTTCCCCTTGGCTGCAGTGGAATTTGTGTGTTTTCAGAATCCTTAGTTCCTTAATTTGGAGGGTGAGTGCTTTTTTTAAAAAAAAGACCAAGTTTCCGTGTGCATAGCAGACATCCTGGTGCATGGAAATTGCTCTGCTTTGGGATAGGACTCGCCACACTCTGTTGCAGCTGAAGACAGAGTTGGTGTTTCAATTCACTGCTTCTCACATCAAAATGCCTCATCACAGTGGTTTCTAATCTGACTCTGCCACTTCCCAGTCAGACAACGTTGGGCAAGTTTTCTACGTTCCCTAAGTCTCAGTTTCCGCCTCTGTGAACTGGAGTTGCTTACAGCGCTCACTTTAAGGGTGAGATCATGTATGCTAAGAGCAGAGATGGTAGCTGGCCCACAATAAATGCTCAATAAATACACGGTATAATTATTGAAAGTGAGCTAGACCTGTACACAAACAGCTTCCTTCCTTCCTTGCTTCCTCTCTCCCTTCTTTCTGCTTTCCTTCCATTCTGACACTCAAAACTCTATACGAGACACAGAGGGGCATAAGAACCTGAAAAAGAAACCTTTCCTTGCTTCAGGGAGCTTTCAGCCTCTCTGATGTCTTATCACTTGGATATTGGTTAGTGATTCTAAAACCTGTTTGCTAACACCTCAGAATAATTCCAATTAGCTTTGGGTGAAAATGTTCACTCTCAGAGGTAAAGACATAGAAAATAATGATTTTCTTAAAAAACCATGCTAAAAGATTGGCAATCACATATGTCAATTTTTTAAAGAGGAAAATAATTGATGGCAGGTAAGCCTTCAATTTGGGCGAGGATAAAAATGAGTCGGATTTAAGGTTTCTCTGGCTAACTCTACCGAAGGAAACCTCCAAGGAATTCCAAACCACTTTTCTGGAGGCAGCCCCGACTCATCGGGCAGCGTCAGTTCCTCCTTCACTAGCTTTGTACCTGCCAAGTATTGGGAAAGAGGCTGATGCCTGAGACCCAGCCCCTGCCCAGGCGCCACGCACACTCTCTATCAGGAAGGGCAGGAGCCTTCAGAGCTCTTCGTGCTCTTGAGATTTGCACTGGCCCTTCTTTGCTAGGGCCCCACGCACTCTCAGATGGGCCCACCGAGATCTATGGCAACCCTTCTCGCTGCGCTGGCCAGATTCAAACTAGAGTTGAGGACCCAGCGCAAAATCTATTCTTTTCAAGCCAATTTAGCCAACTGGCTTAGTCAAGTCAGGTTCTCAACATTGTCCTTGAACCTCTTGGCAGAATTAAGGGAGCGTCTTTCTCTTCAATAAGCAGACTGTGGACCCCAGGAGCTCCTAGCAGCAAAGAGGTTAACTGGAAGGGTTTGGGTTGTTCTTCATCTGCCACGGAGATACCCAACTGGTCCTGGCCTTTACGTTTGGCCGTATCTCAGCAGGGATTACAGGATGAACTTGACACTTCTGGGGCTCCCGGGAGAAGCCTTGGGAGTTGGGAATACATTCTTTTGAAGTTTGCCATGCGCTTCAATCTATTCTTTAGGCCAAATCCTAATAATCACACCTGTCCTCTTTATGAGAGTTTGATTGTACATAAAGCAATTTTTGCCTTTTCTCCCGAAAGGAGAGATTATTATCTTAAAAATAAAAGATGGTCTTATAAGAGGCAAGTTCAAATACAGATGAAAATAATAATACTACTTAGCATTTCCATCCACCTTTCATCTATAGAGCTCAAAGTACTTGGCAAACATTAATTAATTCTCAAAACACCCTTGTGAGGTGAGTTAGGGTATTATCTTTATAATAATATATAAATACTGGCTGGTTCATGAAAGCAGCCACTTAAAAGGGACAATTCCACAGGATCAATTTCAAAAACAACCTTCTCACCTGGTGTAGACTTAATACTTTTGAGTAACACATTTGGGAGTGCCAAATTTACTAATAACATGCTATCCTAGAGTTGGCATATCTACCCTTTCAATATGATTTCTTTAGTGGATTTTGACAGTGTTATCTATATTAAGGATTTTTTTTTCATGTTAAAAAAACTATAATGGTGGCTTTTTCAATGTAAATGATGTTCAGCCTCTATACATGAAAGAATTCCGAAGTGTCCTAGCACATAAAGTTTAATGGTGAGAGTTTGGGATCCTATTTCAAGTGCATGTGAACTTGAAGGGGGTGTGATGATTTCAGGGTCTTGTCCTGTGTACTGCTGCCAACTTAAATTTCGAATGTATCTCAAGTCATAGTTCCATTTCTTGTCAGAATGGGAACCAGCCAGAATTCCTAGGTGAGGGACATTGACAGCTGGTAAAAACTGACCCGGGTGAATGAAATGGGCTCCCTTGCCCCACTTTCCTGTCCTCGGGAGGTTCACACTGCCTGGTTCATACCAAAAGGTGACCTATTTTTTTAAATAATATTTTATTGATTTTTTACAGAGAGGAAGGAAGAGGAGTAGAGCGCTAGAAACATCAGTGAGAGAGAAACATCGATCAGCTGCTTCCTGCAAACCCCCTACTGGGAATGTGCCCCCAACCAAGGTACATGCCCTTGACCGGAATTGAACCCGGGACCCTTCAGTCCACAGGCCAACTCTCTATCCACTGAGCCAAACCGGTTAGGGCAAGGTGGCCTATTGTTATGTGCACTGTCTCCCTTCGCACATACACAACATCCCACTTGCCGCTGCCAACCTGGGTCCCATCAGTGGCTAATCAGAGTTGATCTGGGGGCGTGTCTCCCTGGGTGAGCCTCCCCATATGTGCGCCAGGTTCTATCATCATTTCGTTCCATCTGCGTGAGCTCGTCCTGATGACAGTGCCCGTCCCTGTGAAGTTTGACTGGCTTTTTGATCCCAGCAAGTCAGTGCTTTAGGTTAGTAGAAATTATACTTTTTTCCGTGCCTCCAGACTCCCTGCACATCAAGAATTCCGCTGCCTCCAGGAAGCACTCGGTGAACAGCAATTCGGAATTTACTTTTGTTCTGTTGAAATAGAGAGACGTCCCCAGACGTGGCCTGGAGCCCCTGTGTAGAGTCTTGGTTGGGTAAATCCTCGCCACTGAACTTTTGTGTAAGTTGCTCTGAATTTCCTACTTATTGATCCCCATTAGGGAATGGTTCCACGAAACGGTGTGAGAAAGCGTGTGTGGACCACTTAACTGTGCCATATTGATCCACTCAGCCCATCTGCTGGCCTCTGCTGATGGCTTCACTTAGCAGCTCCAGAGGGAAAACCTGGTGTGGGTCTCAGAACTTTGGTTGAGCTGATGGTCTCCAATCTGCAAAGTGGGATAAACCAGATTCCTTCGCTGTGTTTATCTTGGCCCGCCATGTCTCTTTATGGAGAAAATGGTCCAAATAAAGTGCTTCCTCTGTGTATTTTGACAGGAAACACTACTAATATGCTTGCCTTTTGTTCCGCGCCTTGCTCTCTTTCCCCCGGCGTTGTTTAAATATTTTCAGTACAATGACATATTTATTAATCCACGACTCGGCATGGGGCATAAAACGGTGGGTTCCTCTGGAAAGCCCTCCTAGAGAAGGTGGTTTCTCCAGTGAGAGTTAATAATATTACCACTCTTCATGTAAAAAAACGCTGAGACAATCTCTTAAAAATGGAACACATTTATCTAAAACAGCTGGTAAAGAGAGCGCGCAGGCCCAGCCAGAGGCGGCGAGGCCAGAGGTCAGGGTTAACACCGATCTCGGTGGAACTTTGAAGCTGACATTTTACAGATTATGTGTGTCTCAGTGCACAGTGGGCATGGCATATAAATTGGACTTAGAGGCCCCTATTTGTTCTCTGCATTTTTATGAGCCCACAGAGCTCTTCTTTGAAGCAGCATACATAGAAAATAAAAACTCATTTTAATGTTGTGGAACTATTCACCATAAATCACATTTACATCCTGGCTTTTCCCAAGAATAAGGTCTCTCTCTCTCTCTCTCTCTCTCTCTCTCTCTCTCTCTCTCTCTTTCTCTCTCTCTCTCTCTCTCACACACACACACACACACACACACACATTCATGGAGTCTATGTTCCAACTTGGACAGCTTATTTTTTTTAAGTCTTGCAGTATTGTAAGCCCAGCTTTCCCCTTTCTCCTTGCTTTGACTTAGAGATCAGGATCGGAGAGGCAGCTATATTTAGCCCCACAAGGACACCTTTTGTAAGTCATGTGCGGTGATTCAGCGAGAACGAGCCACTCTCTACCCCTAGGAAATCCCCTGATACCATAAATGCTTGCTGTAGCCTGGCCCTTCAGCACCAGAGAAAGCATCTGATTTCAAAGAGATTGAGTTCCACTCTGGAACTAATTATATCATTCATTTTATGGATTTTTTAAGTTGCTAGGTGTTTTAACTGGAGAAGGCTGGCGACCCAGAGAGAACATGGACTGGCAGAGTCTGCCATGGGCACTTTAGCCACCTAATTAATTTTCAATAAAAGCTCACAATAGTTAATTTGCTCTAGACCCAATGTAAATCAAACGGAGACAAATAGGTTAAAATTAGAAATGTGTGATGGAAACCATGTTTATGGTCCAAATTACCTTTCACCCTGGAAATAACACAGATTGACAGAGAAAGAAAATGAGACCACACAGGCTTTTGTGCAAATTGATTCTTAAGTGAATTAAAGGTTTTATTAAGGAGAAAACCGACCCCCCAAAATCTGAAATCTATGAAATAATGTTACTTTAATAAAAAGTATAGTTTAGAAATTGTTACCTTAAAAAGCACAGAATTAGGACATTGTTCCTATTAAACCAAATTGCTTGGTGCCCTCTCATTTTTTTCCCCAGGCTTAGCATAGTGTAGGGTGTAAGAGTAAAAATACTATAAAGTTATTAAGTTCCCAGGTCTAAATTGGCAAGCATGCCTACCCAGCACCACATTCCTTTATAGCTCCTACATTTCAAAACACAACCTTCTAACATCAAACAGGCATTTTTACTTTTATGAGAACACAGACATGGACTTCTTATGATTTTATAATGATACTGCAGGTCTCCAATTAAAATACCTAGACAATATAGATATCTTTGGCCTGGACCATTGGACAAATATTATTAGTAAGCTTCTCTCCAGGACTTTATATTTGCTCAATATTCTGTGGGCTTTCATCATTTTAAATCACCTTAACTTTGCCCATTTTCTGCAGGCCTCTCTGTTATTCCTCAGGCAGCCATTTCACTTTAACCCCAAACTACTCCTGTGCTGCAAGGTGAAATAAGCGAACTTTTTAACATTTAGGAATGCTTGCTCCAGAGATCATTAGCTTTTGCCTTGTGCTCTGCTGAACATGGCCATTTAAACCACCCCTGGCTTCCATTTTCAGTTCATTTTTGCCAAGTTCACGAATCCCCGCTTTCCCACTCAATCTGGTTTTTCTTCCTGCCCCAAAGGAATGATGTTGTCACTGTCATGCCTTCTAATGCACTATAAATGCCATGATGAATTGGAGGCAGGCTGGTTTCTTCTGAGCAGGAGTCCATTATCCTGTCACAGTGTCCTTCCCTGTAACTTAATTTTTATTGTAACAAATGACTAAGTACCAAAAAATGAAACAGTGTGATGGGCCAATCTAAAGGGCCCTGACTCTGATGTCTAAGTGCAGCCAAGTGACAATTGTTTGCAGCTGCCTTCCACGGGCTCTCTCCCTGATGACATCCACTGTTCAAATTGAAGTTATCAAAAGCATTTTCTGGATGTTTATGAAAGATCTTCATTCACATTGACTGGCTAATGATACGAATATAAATAAAGTGCTTTGCGAAAGACGTAGAATGAGAATTAAGAATAAGAGTGCAAGAGACAGTCTCAAGTTTAACTGTGTATAAGAATCACGCTCAAATTTAAGTGTGTATTAGAATCACCTGGAGATTTGTTAAGCTGAAACACAGGGCCCCGGCTCCCATCAAAGCAGATGCCGATTCAGTTGGCTAAGCATGTTCCTGGGAATATGCATTTTAAACAAACACTCTGCTAATTCTTTTAAAGGAGTCAAGTAGATTAAGTCTTGAGAAACACTTGCCCAGAACATCTGGTCAATCAATCTTTTCAATAAGTATCTACTGAATACTTGACCCTTACTTTCTAACTAGAGGCTTGATGCACAAAATTCATGTAAGGGCCTGGGCCCCGGCCCCCACCTGCCACCACTGTGGCTGGGGTCTCTGCTGCCTCTGCCTCAGCTCCCTCCTGCTGTGGCTTTGTCCAGAAGGAAGGGCGTCTGGAAGGATGTCCAGTCTAATCAGCATATTATGCTTTTATTATTATAGATAAGGCACCGTTTTATCCCTCCTTGGATTTCTAACTAAGATAGTTTTCTCAAATCATAGTTCCCATTTGATTATGAACTGTTCAAAGCTGGCCCATTTACACTTCATTTATTTTATAGATTAATTATCACCAACATGTCTAGAAGATTAAAATGTTCTCTATGTTACCAATTAAGAGAATCTTAATCTGGAATCCATAAATCCCTGAAAAATCCAATACATTTGAATTGTATGTGACTAGAGCCCTTTTTTGGGTTGGAGGGTTTATAGATTCCACCCTATTCCAAAATAAGTCTGTGACCCAAAAGAGGTTAAGGACCACTGTCCTGAAAGTGGACAAACTTAGTTGTATTGGCTTCATTTATATGAAACTTCCATATCAAATAAATGGTTGGAATGTCTAGACAGTAGAACTGATTACATGTCTAAATAGTACAACTGATATAAAGATGATAGCTTCTTAGGTAGTTAACATTTTATAACAAAATAACGCTTATTTCAAACCTTCTCAAACGTTAGAATTTTGTCTGATATTTGCAGTTTGATATGTAGTAGACGTGGATTGTCCCAAAAGCATTGAAACTACTTCCTTAAGAAATATTTAGAAACAAAGGATAGAACCACTGGCTTTTGCCTTTAGTGTTTCAAATGGTATCTATTTTAGAGGCAGGGTGAAATTGAATAAATTCTGAAAGATTGTGGAATCTCTGCATCAACTCATCTATCAGTTAAACATCAATGGAGGACTCATCAAGAAAAAAATGAAAACTATCGTATGTTTATTGGAGCCTGAGGCAAGCAGATTTGTGAAATATCCCAGGTTCATCTAAACATATGCACACCTGTAAGTTCTCATGGTGGAATTTTCCAGTCATTAAACACCCAATTGGAGTGATTCCAGTAAAAATCACAGTTAGCATTATCAATCCATGTTATTTATGGGAACAAAGTGGCTGACTGAAAAGAAGTTTGAACATCACTTAGTGAAAAAGGATGGCTAGGAGTGGGAGATTGTTGGGGAAAGAAGCAAAAGAATAGGTTTCTGGGTAAAAGCACAAATCCTCAATTCATTGATTCCCCCAAAAAAGGAATACGTAATGATAACCTTTTTGGATAATCATTGTTGATGTTTACAAAACAATGGAAGACATATCAAAGCACTAGCAAATAATCTAGCAATACCCAAACAACTGCTGGTAGTGAGGCAAGATGTTCTTCAAATGCCCTCCAAGTATTTCATTCTAATCATAAACCCTGAGGTGTTAAAGGGGTTAATGAGGTCTCAAGTCATTGTCAACTAATTATCTTTAAGTTGTTGTCATCACATTCTCACCGTTATGCTTCTGCTAACTCCACCACTGGGGGTGCACAATCCCAGAGTCATTTATTAACAACAAACAAAACAAAACAAAAAACCCAAAGCCAGGTGGCTCCCCTCGCCGCTGCTTAGTTTGTTAACCTATACTGTTGCTTTCGCCAACATACACATGTGCATGCATACAAACACACATACTTGCATGCAAAAAGCTTTCAGGAACTTTCATCTTTTTTAAAGGGCAGGGGAAAATCCATAAAGTGGTAGCCTGGCCAACAGTAGGGGATGGTTGGAGCAGCATGGGTGGCTGAGCTGTATGAGAAACAGATGTAAGCTCTTCGGGGCTAGGGCAGGTCTTCTCTTTACAGCTAAATCAACCAGCCAATGGAAGGCAATTAATAACCCGACCATCAGTCACCCACTCCTTCCCCAAATAGATCTGGTCTATTTGTGGATGCCAATAGCAGAAAGGGGCACCCACCCAGCTGGGGAACCTATGATTTAGGCTCACACTTCACCCGCGTAGTGTTCTTAAAAATGATTTGTTTCATGGCCTGAATCAGCAGGGAAATGCTGTCTTGTGGCTCTGATTTTGTACATTCTATCATCAGACAAGTTTAAATTCATCTTTTGCCATTTACATTCACTTCTTTTGAAAAATATTCTTTTCCTGGCCTGGGGATCCTTTTGGAGTTGACAAAAGACATGGACCTGACACAAATGGGTCATTGTTGGTGTGGCCAGTCAGCTTTCAAGTGAGTTGGATGTTAGAAACTTAGCAATTTGAAATGATTCAACCTCTTTGAACAATTGGCAGTTTCTCAAAAAGATAAGCAAGCATCTACCCTACAACTCAGCAATTCCACTCTGCAGTATTACCCAAGAGAAAGCAAAAGATATGTCTACAAAAATAATCATATAGGAATGTTCATAGCAGCATTACTCATAATAGCTCCAAATTGAAAACAACCCAGATGTCCATCAACAGGAGAAAGGATAATCACATTATAGCATATTCATACAACAGAATACTTCCCAGCAATAACAAATGAGTGACTGATACAATATGGAGAAACTCAAAAACATTAGGTTGATCAAAAGAGGCTGGATAGGAAAGAGTATATACTGTATGATTCATCTGTATGAAGACCATACACAGGCAAAACTAATCTATAATGACAGAAGTCAGAAGTCAAAAAGAGGTTGCCTCTGGCAGGCGGATAGTGAATGGGAAGGGTCACTAAGGAACTCTTGGCGGGGTGATGAGAATAGTCAATATCTTGTTTTGAATGATAGATGTGTTTGTGAATACAATGTACAAAATACATCAAACTGAACATCTAACACCTGTACCTGATATTGTGTAAAAATTACACCTCAAAGTTTTTAAAAATTAAAAAGTTGAGGATATTGGAAATACAAAATATATATTAGGAAATAAAATAGATGAAGAAATCAAGAAATAAGCAATATAAGGGGACATTAATGATGCTGGGGGAAATTAAACTCATTAAGGAAGAGAATGTACGTAGATATATGTAGAAATTCCTAGCTAGCTATCTAAAATTCTCTTGAGTGCTTACTATGTACCAAGCACTGTGCTTTTCCCTTAATTAAATATTATCTCATTTAATTTTCTCTTTTTCTTTGACTCTCCAGGACATAGAACTGTATTTGTCATATTGCTTAACTTATGATACATTCTCATCATTAGTCCATGCATGGATAATTTTATTTAATTAGCTAGTTATTCTTATTTATAATATGTACTTGCAAGCCCACCACCCAAACACAGACTAGAACCTTGACTAGAACCTGTTATCTAGTTATGTGATCCTATCTTCCATTCTCCTACCTTTCCTCCATTCAAATTAATCATTATCCTGAACTCTGTGTTTATAATTCCCTTTCTTTTTGTTAATCTTCACCAGAGGATATTTTTTCTATTGATTTTTAGATAGAGTGGAAAGGAGGTAGGGGGGAGAGAGAAAGAGAGAGAGAGAGAGAGAAACATTGATGTGAGAGAGACACATTGATTGGTTGCCTCCCGAATGAGCCCCGACAGGGGTTGGGGATTAAACCCACAACCCAGGTACCAGAAAGTGAACCCATGACCCTTCAGTGTGTAGGCTGACACTCTAACCACTGAGCACACCAGGGCCCCTTTATTGTCTTATTACATACAATTTTATTAATGCTACGTGAATTCTTGCACATATAGATTTAAATGTCACTTACCTTTAACTTTATGAAGAAATATGCTATACATAATATTTTGGGATTTAATTTTTCACTTTATATTATATTACTAAGATTCATCTAAATTGTTATGTGTCTCTGCATCATTTAATCTTTAGTACAATCCTGTGACAAAGGTATTTTGTCCACATTTTATTGAAGATAAAACTGGGGCTCAGAGAACTTAGTTAATGTGCCACAGGACACACAGCTAAGGAGTGGTAGAGGCAAGATTCAAAGCTGAAGCTCTTAACCAATATGTTCTTCTACTTTTTCCATTCTATAGTGCCTACATAGCTCTATCTATACTTATACCTCTCCTTGTCCATATCCACTGCTATACGTATAAACATGTATATCAGCAGGGAACCTAGATTATGGAGTGTGAAAGAATCAGCCAAGTTTATCTAATAATTTAGGGGTCCTTACAGTCTGGTAGAGAAATATTAAACATATGCATATAATTTCAAGGTACTTAGTCCCCTAACATTCAGAATATACAAGCAGGTAATGTCTTAGGAAAAGTGTCTGAAGGTATAGTAGCCTGTGCACAAGCACACGTGCACACACGTGCCCATGCCCTTTCTGGCGTGTGTCTTAGAACAACATCCTTATTTAATCTCGCGCACTGAAAGTCACATGCATGGGCATTGTTTAGCCAAGTCCTTGCTCTGCACCTTATAACTGTATACCAGAGGCCCTGGGAACTGGATCACCCTCTTAGGATGCCATTACCGCCAAGCAGAATCTCATTAAAAATCAATTCCTCGGGTCCATAAAGCCAGTTTATTTTATCTTCCCGGGGTGCCTGCTGCTAGCAGCTACACAGTTCCATTGTGTGGCAGTCTTGTCTGTTAAGAATATTGCACAAACCAGCTCTTTAAAGATTTTTCCATTTTTTATGTTAAACTTTATAATTTTGCAGTAGTTTAAGTTTACAGGGTTTGTTTCTCAAGTGCAGGGTCTCTTGTTACATGTGTTAGAAGTTGCACTGGCAGTCCTAGGGTCCCGCTAAGTAATTATTTGCCTTTATAAACTAGATGCTGTCCAGTGTGAATGTGTAGATTTAATTGGGTACCGGGGGGTGGGGTGGGGAGGGGGGCTCTAGAGCTAAGATTTGGTCAATTTCTTATTTGTTGACGTTTCCTGATAGTTGAATTGTGCCTATGGCCTCCTCTGGTAATAACACACAAAAATCAGGTGGGGAGTTTGCTCTTTATAAGTGACTTCAAGTGTCTCTAAACATCCTAAAAATCAATATGTATCGGCCAAGTTTTATAAATGGGGAGTTGAAAGCACATAGAGGTTTAGTGACCTGTGCAGGTCACACCCTGAATGAGCAACAGAGGTGGAAGAAATTGGAGAGGCTGCTCTGGCCCCATCTGGAATCTTTTAACTCTTCTGACCCCCTTCAGTGGGTTGAGGGGCTAGCTGATTTCAAAGATCAGTGAACTTTTTGGAACAGGGCTTGGCAGTGAAACATAGAGGCTTGGATTCCTTGGGTTTTAGCTATCCCATGATGCCGGCTCAGTTTGCATTTTAAAAGTGTCCGTGTTAGTGCAGAGAGTAAGGAGGAATGGGGAAGTGCAGGTCAGGCTGGGATTGGAATACAAAAAGGGTTAAGATCACTAAAGCCATCCAATCCTCCTTCTCCCCTCCACACTGGGACTGAATAAGCCTATCATTTTTAAAAAGGTTTAGAAGTTGGCACTGGGAGGAACCAAGCCCCAAATAAACCTCAAGATAATCTTCAACATTTTTCAATTTTATCACATTTTAAAGGAATAGGACTTTCTTCTGTTATGAACTCTTGCAATTTTGACAGTTTCATTTCTCTTTAAGTAACCATTCCTGGGCACCGTTCTCCAAGATGCCTTATGTGGAACCCCATGTCTGTAAGATGGTAAATGGTGTTGGAACAAAAAGAAGTACTTGCTCACATATATTTGCAGAGTTTTGGGACACTGGATCTCCTTCCTGGAGATTCATAAGCACATTGGCATTTTAAAGGTTCTGAAAAGTCCTGTAAGAAGGAACCTGTATTTTAACTTGTTTGACCCTGAACTTCCCTCACACGTCAGGAAATCAAATGCATGTAGCAGCTCATGGAAAGAAATAATCCACAGAAGACATTTCAGGGAAATGATTAATGCTCCAACATTAAAACAAAAACAAAAAAAAACGAGTCCTATGTCTAGTCCACTGTAAAAGTTTCCATCTAAATCCCAAGTCACAGAATTCTATCACTGAAAAGGAATCCAACGGCTTAGTCCGATAGCCTCACTTTACAGAGGAGGAGGCACAAAACATTCAGTGACTTGTCTGAGTGACATGCTCAGGTAATGACAGAAATGTGACCATACCCAGGGTCTCCGCCTCCCAAGCCAGTGCTTGTCTGTGTCACACACCACTCTGCCACTCCAAGCACCTTCAGTTCTTCCCGCTCAAAATCATCTGTGAATTGAGAATAATTTTAGTCTGGACTTGAAAACATAAAACTGAAAAATTGCTACCTTAGTGTTCTGCGTTATGTCTGCCTAGGATGAAACTTTGTGCTAGGCTAAAGTATCGACAGAACTCCAGGACTATAGCCCCAAGAACTTGAAAAGGGGGTGCTCCAGGATAGGGGGAGAGTTTTTTTTAAAAAGATTAAGGCTTTTAAATCTTTATAAATGTTTTTTTCATTATTATTTCAGAGAGAGGAAGGTGGAGAGGTAGAAACATCAAAGATGAGAGGGAATCATTTATTGGCTGCCTTCCGTGTGCCCCCTACTGGGGGATCCAGTCCAGAAACTCAGGCATGTGCCCTGATCAGGAATTGAACCATGACCTCCTAGTTCACGGGTCCACGCTCAATCACTGACCTACACAGGCTGGACAAGGCATAAGGCTTTTAGGAAAATTATAGCTCCAGAGAGTCTGCAGTGCCAAAGAGCCCCTAAAGCTGCATAAAGCCAGCAGGAGAGAAAGTTTTCAAACTTAAGGAACTTTTGGGGGTGCAGAAAGGATGGAGTTCATTGCAGGGAAATACCATCACGAGAATTGTTTGCGAGTGTCTTGCGGCAATAGCTGGATGGGGCACTGAAACAAGCCTCCTAGACCCCAGGGAGGGCAGATGGAAACGTAGTTTTCAAAGGGCCAGAAAAGGAATGGTCTCAGGAGAACAGGTAACAGGAATCGACTTTATATGCCTGAGGCATCTATAAACCTGCTGTTTCCCATATTCGTGTACATTTTATATTACTAGAGACCTAAAAATTGGTGTAAGAGTCTGTGTGCATTAAAATTTTTTTTATTCTATGAGCTTTGCTGAAATGGAGCCTAGGGTAAGAGGTGAGGAGGTGGAGATAGGTGATGGGGAACAAGAAACACAATTTTTAATATATTTTTATTGATTTCAGAGAGGAAGGGAGAGGGAGTGATAGAAACATCAACGATGAGAGGGAATCATTGATCGGCTGCCTCCAGCACGCCCCTTACTGGAGATGGAGCCCGCAACCAGGGCATATGCCTAACACAGAATAGAACTATGGCCTCCTGGTTCATAGGTCGATGCTCAACCACCGAGTCACGCCGGCTGGGCAAGAAACACAATTTTTAAAGGAAAAACAAAAAGCCTGATTCCTTGAGCAGGATGGTGGAGAATGGGGTTGAAAGAAGTCCTCAACTGAGTGGAGTCTAAATTGACTTGGAGGCTTTTATTTGGGCGTCTTCCTTGGCAATGTTTTATCACTATATGGTTTCCATTCTTGGTGGAAAAAAAGAGCTGAGTTGGAATGGAATTGGCTCGGTCTTAGCTCTGACAAGACAGTCACAATAATGGAAGACATCTTTTCCCTATAACTTTGCAAAACATGAAAGCAGCTATTGGCTCTGAGTATGTCTGATGGTCTCACTTTATTTCCTGTCAACAGAAATAACTCTGATTTATATTTGGTCATCAACTTCACACACTCACATACAACTCATATCGAGAGAGCACAGAGAGATGCACTATACAGAGCTGTGATGTATGTCTGTTCAGCAAAGCTTCCTGGTCCAAAGTAGACCTCAGGGACCGAGAAAGATGCTTCAATATTCTCACTCTTCTGACACTCTATCCCCCGTGCATCCTTCCAGTGAGGCATGTGACACGGGGTGCGGATAGCTACATGCTGGCTTTGATCTCAGAGCCCCTCACCTATCCTCTTTGTGATCCGGAAAGGTGTTGGCTTGTAGCCAATCATTATAGTGAGATGCTGAAGGCCGCGGGGCTGACCTATGCTGGCATGTGGCACATCGTTTTATTCTTCTAGTATTTGGGTACATGAGGGGAGTGAGAGAATTTCTAAAATTCCATTTCCTTCTCAAAATTGATTGATGGTGCAGACTGTGGAAATTGAGTGAATATGCCGTTACCGTGAATGCCATCTGATGTCATCTGGTTTTGAACTCAGAGGCAAGCATTCTTTCCACTGCCCTGTTATTATACTTTATAATTCACCGAATTGAAGAAGCCGTCAATCATAACATATACCATTGTTTTATGCACCACTAAGAAAAAAAAAATGCTGCCAATTAAGATGGGACCTAATCATTTCTGGCATTTAAAGTTTATCCTGATTAAAAGGATTCTTTTATACTTATTCAGATAGATTTTTATCATGTCACTCACTGGTGCAAATGTAAAAAGGAAATATATATAATTGGCTAAGTTTCTCCCAATACTCTTCCAAATCCCTCTGGAGACAGAATCTTCAATGTCTCTGTGATTGTACATAATGCAGTGCGTTGCCCCCAAATACAATGACAGGGCAGCACAAGGGCAACAGCATGACAGTGGTCACCTGGCTGACAGTATGTCTAAGCGACAGCAATTGTAAAATGCTATGGGTAGTGAGAAGCCAGGAATTTGAGATACATCCTAATGTGTGTGTGTGTTGGGAGGGGGGGTGCATCTTAGTATGGAAGAAATATGGCATTTCAGTATCGAAACATGGTACAAGATTCATGCAGATAAGATTTTAAAATATTTTACAAAATTTCTACTTCTATTTTTTAGGTTTGATGATCAACCTCAAAAAAAAAAATAAGCGAAGTTTAAAATCATCCACACTTGAATTACTGTTTCATATAAGCAATTCATAGGATCCTGAGTGAGTATATTAGTTTCCTTTATGAGAGACTCTAGAGCAGCGGTTCTCAACCTGTGGGTCGCGACCCCTTTGGGGGTCGAACGACCCTTTCACAGGGGTCACCTAAAACCATCAGAAAACACATATATAATTACATATTGTTTTTGTGATGAATCACTATGCTTTAATTATGTTCAATTTGTAACAATGAAAATACATCCTGCATATCAGATATTTACATTATGATTCATAACAGTAGCAAAATTACAGTTATGAAGTAGCCACGAAAATAATTTTATGGTTGGGGGTCACCACAACATGAGGAACTGTATTAAAGGGTCGCGGCATTAGGAAGATTGAGAACCACTGCTCTAGAGGTTTTCTTCTTTTTATTTCTGTTGAAGTATTTGAATCTTTATTGTTGAAAGTATTATATATAGGTCCTCATTTGTCCCCCCATTGACCCCTTCTAGCCTGCCTCCATACCCGCCCCCCACCCCCAGTCTTTGAGGTTTGCTTCTTGAAAGAAGTGGCGAGGTGCCTGGCAACAGTTATCAGTCTTTCATTACACACACACACACACACACACACACACACACACACAATTTCTAATATAAAATAACATATCCATGCCTACTTGACAAAGTTATTTGGTAAAAATAAGAATAGTAGCCGTCTTTTTCATTTTTTGTGTGTGTGCTCAAGGTTAAAACAAAGTAGCTGGCATACACTTTTCCACCATTAGCATCAGGAATCTTTCCTTTATGACCCAGCTTTAAAATAAACAGAGGGATTTTAGAAGAAAAAATCTTAAATTGGTGGTAACCGCTAGAATTATATTTGAAGAAAATATTTGATATTATTTGAATAAAAATTAAAAGAAAGCATGTCAGTTCCTTTTTTGATAGATTAATTGGAATGTATTAAAACTCACAGAATTATTATGCAATTTATAAGCATTCATATTTTATTTACTCTCGGGAACTTTAAATTTTGAAGCTAGTGGTTCACATGATCCTACACAACCTCATAAAAACAGATCCCTCCCGCCCCCTTCCCACTTAGGCACAGAGGTAGTTAAATGCTGGTGATTCTGTCTCCGTCCAGCGGAGGGCAGTAGTGCCCATCTTTCGAAGCAATTCCCATTTCAGGTTGGACCCGCGTCAACCTGAGAAACCGCACACCACCAGCCGCATCTCTGGTGTCAGGCTTCCTCTGGTCACAGTCCTTGGCAGGGTCAGCAGGGCCACAACGAGGTGACTTCAGGGTGCCAGATGGCAGAGTGGAAGCCTCCTCTTCCCAGTTCTGTAGACTATTCCCCTC
>NW_006293784.1:2062640-2075485 GCF_000327345.1 Myotis davidii | reverse complement strand
CGCCCCCTCCAGCCCTGGGGTGTGAGACACAGGGAAAATGCGAGAGTCTGGGACAGAGCCCCACCGCTCGGCTGCTTGAGCTCACCTTTGCAAAAAACTCGAGGGAATGTGGTTCAAATGCCACGCATTTCCTTCCCAAGATTTCTGCACTTAAATGCTGGAAACAGGAGGAACCGCCATCTGAGAGGCGATGGGAGGCTTTGGTCCTATGGATCCTCCAAGCGGTTCTCAACCTGTGGGTTTCGACCCCTTTGGGGGTCGAACGATCCTTTCACAGGGGTCGCCTAAGACCATCGGAAAACACATATATAATTACATATTGTTTTTGTGGTTAATCACTATGCTTTAATTATGTTCAATTTGTAACAATGAAATTGGGGGTCACCACAACATGAGGAACTGTATTAAAGGGTCGCGGCATTCGGACGGTTGAGAACCACTGCTCCAAAAACTGCCTCTTCATCCTCCTCGACCTAATACAGTATTTGGACAAACTGGGAACGCGGGACCCACCAGAATTCCCTGGAGACTGACCAGCAGAGGCGCCTGTGTTCCTAAACTTTCCGTTGAAATGGAGTACGTTGGGCAGCAATCCATCTAATATCATTTTTATTAGTCAATTTAAAGAAAATGCTAAGAGGAAAACTTCTCCAAGGTCCTTAACGAGGTGACAGATGCTTCAGGGTGACTTAGTCTGACCTTGTGCATTACTTGAGTCTGGAGAAACCCTGAAAACACCACAGAACGGAATAGAATAGAAAGCTGTCATGAACAATTTTTAAAATAAATTAAGCAATTTAAATAAATAAGTAAAATAGAATAAATAAAAATAAAACTGTCATGAAGGTGTAGTTGGTCTTAGAACCCTGGCCATGCTTTCCACTAGAGCAGGGTGAAGTGCCCAGGCTGTTAGTATTTTCGTCCATCCTGTGCTACACGCACAATTTCAGCAATAATCGCACAATGGACACCAGAGTTCCGCCCTCCCCTTTAAGCAATAGAGTGTTACCAATACCTTCGGTGCCCTCCCTTGCTTCCTTCCATTTGCTCTGTCTCTCTCAGAGGTAACCACTCTCCTAAACTGTAACCCTTTCTGAGCTTTTCATCTTAGCATGATTCCTTGTCTCTTCTTTCCCATGGGTCCAGTTGTCTATCCCTGTCCTGAAATCACCCGGTGTATATTGCTGAAACTTTATAGTAAGTCTTCATTTCCCATGGGTCAAGCGAGATTCCAATCCCTGTCTTCTTTCTCAGGGATGTCTTGTCTTTTCCTGTTCCTCAATAAATTGATCATTTTTTGTTTGTTTGTTTGTTTGTTTTGTTAATCCTCACCTGAGGATTTCTTTTTCCATGTTTTTTCGGAGAGAGACAGAAGAGAGATAGAGAAACATTGATGTGAGAGACACATCCTTGGATTGCCTCGTGCACATGCCCCGGCGTGCAATCCAAGTTGCAGGTTCAATCCCCAGAGAAGGTGGGGATTGAATTTGCAACCCAAGTATGTGCCCTTGACCAGGAATCAAACCTGTGACCCTTCTGTATGCAGGCCGATGCTCTAGCCACTGAGCCACACCAGCCAGGGCAGATTGATCTTACTATTCATATAGGATTCTAAGTCAAGTGTCTCAGTATGTTCCCTCAGTCTGACGAGCTGGTTTGAATTGTGGCTGTCAGGTACCACCTATGCTGGCTACTTAACCTCTCTGAGGGTCAGCTTCCTCAACTGTGGCATAGAGTTAATAGTATCTATTTCACAGGATGATAATGTGATAATATAGGTGTTTAGAACATTGTCTGGGAAGTGTCAGTATTGACTGAATAGCAGGAAGTTTTGCAGCCACACTGACCCCGGCTGCAATCCTGGCTGTCTCTCGCCAAATGTGTCACCTCGGACGAGTTGATTTTTCCAGACCTCTGTGTCCACATTTGCAAAATGGGGTGATATTAGGGTTGGCAAAATCAAATGAGAAAACCGAGGGAAATTGCTTAACATATCGTCTAGTGCATGGTTAAGTGCTTAACAATTTCATTTCAGAGTTTTAGTTAGGTTTAATTTTAAGAGTGAATTGCACCTTAACACTAAAAACTATCTCTACCCTCACTTCGGAGTATTTACAGAAACACTTGCCTAGGAGTCACTGGCAGGGAAGTTTGCAAAACCACCTCTTGTGTCTTTGCAGCTTTTGTTTGCTTTCATCTTTTTGAGGTGCTGGGACCTCGGGAGAGAAACTGTTCCTGACTTGGGCCGCACTCTCCTTCCTCGGCCCTTTCTCTGGTGCCAGCGCCTGCTTTGCTGGCTTAGGGCTGACGATGCAGAGCTGTTTCTTAACTTGTTTTCCAGAGTCAGAGGAAAGTTTAACATAACAACATTTTATAGCTCCTGCCCAGTAACATATATTACTTTAAAAAAAAATACCTTTCCCTTATCATGCATTACTCTTTTACATGTACAATTTTCCTGACGTATTGGAGTAATTTTCCACAGTTTGCTGTGACTTGCAGGTTTATGGCCCTTCTGTGGCAGATCAGACTAAACATAATTCATTCATAGCTACTTCGTGCTCAGGGAAATAAACCCCTAAACTTAAATAACTAGGGGGTGACCTCTGTTAAATATTATTTATGGTTCTAAAATGGCTATTACGTAGATACCAAGATGTGCCAAGTGTTATGAACCAAACACCAGTCGGCAAATGGGACAACGAGTATTTCCATTCATTCATTCATTTATTTATTTATTTCTGGACCTTTCTCTGCAAATGTTATTTTTATTTAAATGGGTGCTGGGGTAGTTATCTGGCCAAGAGAAGCGGTGTTCATTTACATTTTATTATTTAGCACTGCAGAAAGTAAAAAGGAGCACCACAAGAGTGTAAACATTCCATTAACTCACTGCAGTTTAACAGGAACGACATTGCTTACCTTTGCGTATTAAGTAACTGTCCCCGCTATTCATAGATTAATGTAACCCAACTGCTATTCATTTCTGCGAATTAGTTTATGGAGGAAAACCTGGTCACACATTGAAGAGCGTTCCAATGGGAACTTTAAGCTCAGCATTTCCACGCTGTTAAGAATATCTGTGCCTCCCCAGCAGCCCTTACTGGAAGATTTTGAAGTGTTTACGGTGTCATCTCCATGTCTTCTTTGTTTTCTCAGTTATTTCCTATGCACCCAACTATATTGTAAGAAATAATATGCTGAGTGGTAGGAAAGTAATGGAATCGTTGGTTTCCTAATAATCATTCAACAAATGTTTGTGAACCCACCATGTGCTGGTCACTCAACTTGGCGCTGGCAATGATGAAGATGAATGAAAAAAAAAAAATCCTCAGCTCTCAAAGACCTAACAGTCTGGATATGGAGCTAGATAAGCAATAAGCAGTTTCTAGGCAGCACAGTAAGTGCTGCCAGAGAGGAATGGGATATGCACAAAGGGGAGAGCAGGCTGAGGCCAGGGAGTGGAGGAGGTCAGGAGGGCCTGCAGTGTGCTTCACAGAGGATGGAGGACACGAACTCTGAGCATAGCCTTGAGGATGGGTGGGGAGATTTGGGCAGTCAGGTATATGAGTGAGACCAGCACAGGCAAAGACATAAGGGGATATTGGGTTCAGGCATTCAAATCATTTAATATGGCTGGGTTTTGAGGGGCCTTGGAGGAAAAAGAGATGAAGATTTAGAACAAGATCAACCACGAAGATCTTATAGGCTCTTCTAAGAGATGTAGACTTTGTCCTATAGGCTGTGCATGGAATGAGAGATGTTAAGTTGAGGGTAACCTAATGTTTTGCCTAACTCATTGTGGCTGGGGTGTGAAGAATGAACTGGAGCCCAATTAGGAGGCTCCTTCAGTTTCCAGATAAGAAACAACAAAGCCCCAGGCCAGAGCAGTGACAGAGAGAAACCTGAATGAAACTGCCTTTGGGATATAGAATCACATCCAATCTGGACTTGGAAAGAAACAGGAGAGGATTCAAGGAGGCAGGCCAGGTTTTGGGTCTGGGTGACTGAGAGCCACAGAGAGACTGTTCTTGTAAGAATGGCTTTGGGGGAGAGGTCAGAGAGTTTCGTGCTGACCACATGGAGCTTACTCTGCCTATAGGAAATTTAGGTGTGTTGCAGAGGCTGTTGGAAATATGAGCTTGGAGAGAAGTTAGGATGGAGATACAGATTCTACCATTTATATGTGCAATGTTCAATAATGTTTTCACCAATTTATGGAAGTGAGTACATGAGCTAATCTGCCTAAGTAAAATTGGAGAAATATCATAATTCAGATTTTTTAAGGCAAATTATCTATATACTAGAGGCCTAATGAATGAAATTTGTGCAAAAGTAGGCCTTCACAGCCACAGCTGCCTGGATCCCTCCCTTGTAGCCCCAGGGCCTAGCCCCAGCTTCATCCTGGAAGGATATCTGGTCTAATTAGCGTATCACGCTTTTATTATCCTAATACATAAAAACCCAGGGACTGTAACATCCAAAACAACCAAAGGCTTAACCTACCGGAAGTCAGTGCTGGGTTGCCGGGGCACACCGACCCAGCACTGACTGCTGAGGGGGCTGCAGGTCAGACCCAGAGAGAGGCCCAAAGAGAGAGAGAGGGTCTGATCCATAGCCTCTGTGGCAGCTGTTGATCAGCACTTGCCTCTCTCTTTTGCTCCAGACCTGGCCAGTAGCCACGCCTCTTTTCCTCTAGGGCAGTGGTTCTGAACCTGTGGGTTGCGACCCCTTTGGTGGTGGAATGACCCTTTCACGGGGGTCGCCTAAGACCATCCTGCATATCAGATATTTACATTATGATTCATAACAGTAGCAACATTACAGTTATGAAGTAGCAATGAAAATAATTTTATGGTTGGGTCACAACATGAGGAACTGTATTTAAAGGGCCAGAAGGTTGAGAACCACTGCTCTAGGGCCTCTGCTGGGGCTGCTGATTAGCCCTGCCTTTCTGATCAGGCCTGTTGATAGGCCTGGAGACACTGACTGGCATAGAAACCAACCAACCAGAACCAAATCTGGGTAAGTGCGAAGGTAGAACCTAAGGTGGGGGCTGAGGAGGGGTTATAAGGGCAACAGCTGTTTGGTGGAAGGTGTAAGAAAGGGGTTCAATTTTTTAATGACCGGTTTGGCAGTATAGTGCATATGGCTGGCTATCAGTCCAGATATAGGGATTATGTATTTTTATCTGCCAAGAGCATCTCCTACTGCTGAAAAAGGCTTTTCCCCCCCATGTAAGCAATCCTAGCCTATATAATCTATCTACACTACTAAAAGGGTAATATGCTAATCAGACCGGGTTGACCGGCCATCTTCTGGACATCTGACTTCCTTCAGGACAAAGCCATGGTGATGGGGGCTGAGGCACAAGCTGTTGAGGGCAATCAGGCCAGCAGAGGAAGGCAGTTTGGGGCGAGATCAGGCCGTTGGGGAGGGCCGTTGGGGGTGAGATCGGGTCAGCAGGGGATATATATATAAAAGCCTAAGTGACCATCACAACTGAACGGACGACCGAACAGGCTGCATGGGGCAACCAGGCCAGCAGGGGGGCCAGTTAGGGATGATCAGGCAAGCAGGGAGGTGAGCAGTTAGGAGCCAGTGGTCCCAGATTGTGAGAGGGATGTCCAATTGCTGGTTTAGGTGGTTGAACATACCCCAAGGGGTCTCCAGTTGGAGAGGGTGCAGGCTAGGCTGAGGGACTCCGCCCCAACCCCATGCACAAATTTTGTGCACTGGGCCACTAGTTATAGATATAAAAGCCTAAGTGACTGAATGACCAAATGACCGAACGGCCATTTGACCAGTCTTTATGACATGCACTGACCACCAGGGGGCAGACACTCAATGCAGGAGCTTCCCCCTGGGGGTCAGTGCATTCCCACAGTGGGAGCACCACTCAGCTGACTGTGATGAGCTGGGCCAGGATGAGTGGGAGTGGCTCCTCCCTGGCCACCTGCTGCTTCGCACACTACTAGATCCCTCAGGAGATGTTGGATGCCAGTTTCAGCCCAATCCCTGCAGGCCACGCCAAGGGACCAAGTTGGTGCACAAATCCATGCACTGGGCCTCTAGTGTTGATATAACAGATAACTCTTAATCACTACACCCCTGAAGGAAAATAGTAAAAAGTATCTTACATTCCATCACTTCCTATGAATGAGAAGTGTTGCCTTTTCCACATTGGATTCTACAACATGAATGGGAAATGTTTTTTACTTATTAAGATCCTAAGAAGAATTAATCAAGTCTTTCACTGAAAATACTCAATGGTCCGTTGAAATTACTAGCACTGCCATACCCAGAAGTTATGTTCTTATTTAAAGCGCTGTTTAGTTCTAGAGAATTCTGACCCAAACAGAGTAAAATAGAAAGGAATATGCTTCTACCTCATCAGTCTTGATGACTTTCTAAAAGCTTGTGTGTTTTGATGGGTAAGATTAATGAGACCACATAGTGTTAAGCACCTTGGACTTTCAGAACAAAGGCTTTTTAGAGAACAAAGTATCATTATTAATGACATATCATTTACAGTTTTCATCAGCAATGTAAGGTTTCAGCCACTTTAATGGGAACTTTAATGCTCAATGTGGAGGGCAAGGCTATTAGCGAAGGTTCTTGACAGTGATACCTTGGCTTCTAAGGAAAAAGATAAATCATACTCATATGGATCAAAAAGACAAGCTGAGGGGCTCAGAAGGAGGAGAGCCACCTCTAGCTTACTGAGTTTCTCAAAGGCCTTGTCATCCATGAGTCTGCTGGTGAGCTCTGCCCTGTGCTATGGGCTCCCTTACATGCCCCCCCCGCCCCCCCCCGCACCACCTTCTGTACACCTTGATAACCCAGAAAAATGCCTCATGCTCCAAACCTCACCTTTCCCTTTTATTTGCCCTCGCCTATCTTTCTACACTCCCAAACAGTCTATGTTGGGTTTCACCGCTGCAGGATATTATTTGTCCTTTGGTGGTCTGCTTATCCACATACATGAAATAAAGAAATTCTAGTGTGGGGCAGGAACAAACACTTTCCTCTACCTACAAGGTTCTTTTGGCTGGTCTAATGAGCAAAAATACAGGTGGCAGATTAGCAAGAGAAAAATAACCCAATTTAACATATACATTTATAGGAGAACCCTGCACACCTGAGGGAGTCACAGACTCCACATGCATGAGAGGTTCAGAGACAGAAAGAGAACAAGGATGTATAAGGCATCCTGAGCTAGAGATGAGGTAAGGTGCCCTGGGGTGGTGGTGGTGGTGGGGGCTTCAAAGAGTCACTGCAGAATGCTAAGAACATGCTTAGTAAATAGAAATTTGCCCTATCCTAAAGACAGGCCAAAAGAGGCTATCTCTGATTGCTGGGGTCCAACCCCAGCAGGTCCAGGGGTCCCCAAAGGTGTGGATGGAGTCGGCGAAGAAGGAATGACATGGAGACAGCATTCAGTTGATCAGCAGCCTTGCCAGGATCTCTAGCCACAATCTCCAGCCAAGTTCTGTGTCCATGTTCTCTTTCTAGGTTCTCCAGCCAGGTTCTCCAGGCTCTCCAGCCAGGTTCTGTAGCCATGTTCTCTCGCTAGGTTCTCCAGCTAGGTTCGGTTTAGGTTCTCCAGCCAGGTACCAGTTGATTTTAATCCTGTCAATTTCTATTACAAAGGTTAGGGCGTTTCTTATCTCCATTCCAGGGAGTAAAGATTATGTAGCTTAAGCATGATTGTTCATAGTTAAAGTGATTAATTACCCGCCTGGCACTTAGTGAAGGGGTTTTATTCCCTCCCTAACTTCAGGGGAAAATCCCTACTTTGGGAAACAACCTTTCTCAGAGAGGTGACCTTGGTTAAAACACAGTGCCAAGAAGGTGAGCAAACATATTAAAAACAGTATGCCATATATGCCAGGTCCCTTGAAACAGCAAGGATGGACCGGCTCCCGGCATCTGATCATCTCTTATTTATTTTGTTAATTTTTGTTAAATTTGTGGGGTGACATTGGTTAATCAAATTATATATAGGTTTTAGGTATATATTTCTATAATATATCATCTGTATATTGTATTGTGTGTTCACCACCCCCAGTGACGTCTCCTTCTGTCACCGTTGATCCAGCCTTTACCCTCTTCTACCTCACCTTATCCCCCTTTCTTTCTGGTAATCTCTTATTATGGACAAGACCTCTATTTCAAGTTCTTCTATGTAGTTGAGGGGCAGAAGTTTCTCTTGCGTCCAGGCTGAAGCTGCCTTTAGCTCAAAACAATCTGCATATTACAGAGGCACATCTTGGGGTAAGTTATTCTGAACCCCCATACTGGCTTGCTGCAGTGACCTAATTTACTCAGTGATGCTAAGGTGGGACTCACAGCACAGGTACCAAAACAGTGAGGAAATATTCTTTCCTGAATACGCATCGTTAGTCTTAGGGCAATTATGGGAGATGGCTGTATGTGGTCAACGCTGTTAACATTTTTGCAAATTCTTTACACAAGGTGCTGCTCTCATGTAAGAGCTCGTCAGGACCTGAATGTGTTTCAGATTCACTACGGCCTTCTTCATGACACTTTAAAAACTACTTTGTTTTTGTCAGAGGGAAATTAAGAAAAATTATTCTAGGCGGGGGAAAGTGAAGTAAAATTTTTTTTATCTAAAATGAGTCAGCTATGTTTTAGCTACAGAAACAATATCTGGAATGCAAAGAAATGCCCAATAAAAATAGAGAGGGAATTTCCTGTTAGGACAGTAACTGATTACTTATATCCAAGGGCATGTAAGGAATTGATTATATTGCAGCTCGAGCAATTACTCTTTGAGAATTTAAGATTGTTGAGATTACCAATGACAGGAAGGGAACAATGGATTTAAAATGAGGCAGAGGCCGGCTGGTGTGACTCAGTGGTTGAGTATTGACCTATGAACCAGGAGGTCATGGTTGGATTCCCAGTCAGGGCTCAATCCCCAATAGGGGGGATGTAGGAGGCAATCAATGATTCTCTCTTATGATTGATATCTCTATCTCTCTCTCCCTCTCCCTTCCTCTCTGAAATCAATATATTTTTTAAAAATAAAGAATAAAAAAATAAAGCGAGGCAGAAAGGGCTGTGGTTATATAGTTAATTGACATTTGTTACTAAAGGAAATCTCAGATTATTATTCTGTCTCTGATTTTTTAAAAATATATTTGTATTGATTTCAGAGAGGAAGGGAGAGGGAGAGAGAGATAGAGACATCAATGACGAGAGAGAATCATCAATTGGTTGGGAACAGAGCCTTCAACCAGGCAACCCAGGAATCAAACCGTGACCTCCTGGTTGATAGGGTGACTCAACCATTGAGCAACACTGGCCAGGCTGTCTGATTTTTAACACAATCAGTAAATTGTTGTTTTTGTTTATTTGATTCTGGAGATACATGGAAAATCTTTGTTATATTATTCTGTTTTGGGAGTTCCCACTGGCCACTTAGTTGTTTGGGGTTTTTTTGCATTCTATTTTATCAAGATAGGTCAAAGCACACTTCCAGTCCCATTATTGAGGTTCACTTTTTTTTTTGCCTCATCCCAGAAGACCAATTAAGGTCAGACACATTTACTGGGCAACAGAGAACTCAAGCCTGGCTAGAATCCTGAGAGAGCAAACAAAATGCTACAGCACAGGAAACTATTTCACACATTTTTGTTTTTAAGGTTTGAGGTTTTGTGGTACAAAATACCTAACAAATAATTGCAATTCAGAATTTGAGTAAAGTGCAGATACGAATAAGACTGCTATAGTCACATTCATTAATTACTTTTAATACTAAATACATATTTTTTAGTTGACCACATTTTACCAAATTCAAACAATTGTTGAAGATCATTTAATTCATACTACATGTTGATGTTAAAATAAGTTCAAATTGTTTTAAGTAGCTAGCACTGAAAGATTGAGTTCACTTTGAGCCATATGCTCAAAGATGATTTTCTTGCTGCAATATTAAGTCTGCTAATAATAAATGAGCAAAGAGGTTGGTACTGTTTGTGCCTTTAAGATCATAGTTCAAAAGCATTAAGCAAACACGATAACAAAGGTAAAACAAACATAACCTTTATTCTTTTTCAAAAACCCAGAGAACAGGGTCCGACTCACTGATTTAATCAGATACCTTACATTTTGTAGTCTCACTTAAAATTTTACATCAATAGACTGAATATTGTACAAGTGATAGCAAAATACATTATCGCTCTCAGCTACATAGTAAAAAAATGGAGTAAATTCTCTTATCCAACATAAAGAAGGGCTAACTAAGCTAGTGAGCTGCTGAATTAAACATTCATAATAAATAAAAATTACTCTGTATAATGATCATATTTTCATAGCCTAAAATCTGACATACAATTGTGTCACCTTCAGGAATTGGGAAACCAACACCCTGGAACTGCTAAAATATATGTATTTGTTATGCAAGTAGTGGGACAGAATCTCTGAAATCACATTCCTGAAGATCTGACCAGATGTCATGAATTTGCATGCTATCCACCCATCATTATTTTTTAAAGAACTTGAGTAAAATAAAATTAATGTTAAATACTCAATACAATTCAGTATTTCTTTGACTACTAAAAGGAAACCCCTCCAAGGCCTTGCATTGCTTTACAGGCCTGAGAAAAACCAGTAGTAACTGGGAAGGAGCTGTAAAGAGAGCAGGCAGGGACAGAATACCATATAACCACTTTCAGCCAGCAAACTGGTTAACATATCACTAAGCTGTTTTTTTCTTAAGTTCCTTAGCCATAAAAAAGTGTTTTAAAAATTCTTTTGCTTCTTAGAATAACTTTGTATATATTAGGATATTTTTAGAGTAGTCAGAATTTAACATCTTAAATGTTCAAATAATTCGTATGATTCTACTTACATAAGACTACTAGTATAGTCCTTACCATTCATTTAAACATAATTAGTAGGAACAAACCAGCTCCATTGAAGAACATAAATTAAAGAGTGTTGTTTTTTTTCTTAGACCTAAGGGAAAAGGTAGGAACTTAGCCCTTTCTCTTTAAGCATAAGACATAATTGAATGACACAGAGGACTGAGTCGGTACTCAGGAGACACAGATAAGACTTAGGAAAATCACTTTCCCTCTAAGATCCTTTCCAGCCACCTGATTCTAAAATTAAAACGTTCCCTTCCAGGTTCAAGGAGGAGTGCTAGACCAAACCTGCAACACCTGTTGCCACTGGCCCTGGGAATAAAGGACTTCCTGAAAAGCTGGGCTCAGGGGATTGCTTCAGGCCCAGCCCCAGGCACACGGGGAAACCGGGGAAACAATCAGTATTCTACTTGTTTCCTGATTCAGGAGGAATCTCCGAAGGGGCTTGATAAAACGCAGTTTCAGGGTCTCACCGAGGCCTCATTGTGTTAGATGTGTTAGAATCGCTGGGGATGGTGCCTCCTAATCTACCTACATTTTAAACACGCAAGGTCTCCCCCACATCATCATACCTCTGCAGGCTATGTGTGGCCTTCACTCTCCACCCCGTCCCCTACAAAAAAAGAAAAAAAAAAAAAGTAATGAAACCACTGTGTTAGTGGTAAATGCTCCGGAATCAGAGTCAGGAGCCAAAGAGTAGCTGCCTGATCTTGAATGAGTTATTTAACACCTCCAGGCCTCTGTCTCTTCATTAAAGAGATGAAAAAGGAGTCTCTACCATCCCTTTCGTTCTCAAATGCTACGGAGCTTAAAACCTAACGGGTCAACTCGGTAAATCGTGAAGGAGCTGGGGAGATCCTGCAAGGTGGTCATATGCCACAGCCCAAACATCCCAACAAATCTGGTAGCCCCCAATAGGGTGCAATTACTCTCTCTGGTCCCCTCATCCACACAGGAGGAAAAGTGGGGCTAGGTTGGAACTGGGTGAGGGGCGCAGGGGCGAGGGGGAGAAGCTTGCAGGAGAGTTTCGGCAAGAAGCAGGACGGATGCTTTGAAAGCAGGTATCACTCCTGATCCTCAGCCTCGTCGTTCTGGTCCTGGTAGCGAATGTAGACGACCAGCATGACAAAGCCCGTGAGGATGCAGAGGGACCCTACGACCAGGTAGGCGATGCCCAAGAAGGGGTTCTTGCCACCCATCCAGGAGATGTTGCTGAGGATGATGCGCTTGTGGCCGCCGAAGGCGCGCACCGGGTAGTTGTAGGTGATGTTGACGCGGTAGTTGCCGCGCGGCAGGCCGGCGGAGTAGTTGCCCTGGCGGATGCGCGCGTACAGCTTGCGGAACCAGGGCAGCGCCGCCGTGCGCATCCACACCACGAAGTCCTGGTTGATGAAGCCGGTGTTGTTGGGGTCGGGGCTGAGCTGGTAGACCGGCACGGGCCAGTTGGGCGGGCGCGTGGTGCCCTTGAAAGCCAGCGCCAGGCTGCCGTTCACCAGCGGCGGGTTGTGGAACTTGACGTGGTAGTCCGTCCACCAGGCGATGCCGGTGCGGTCGAGCGGCACTTCGACGTAGGGCCCGCCAGACAGGCGCTGGTGCCACAGCGTGAAGGTGTCATTGAAGAGGCTGTTGGCGATGGCGCCGCAGGGCGCGATGGGCACGCCCTTGGCGCTGAACTGGTAGGGGAAGCACTCGTTGACCGGGTGGCGCAGGGCGCTCTGCAGCCCGCTCAGCTGCGCGTCGTCGCGGGACACGCCGTAGCGCCGGTTGTTCTGGTAGAAGTTGGTGAGCTCGTAGTAGAGGTACACGGGGCCTTGGAAGAGCTCGGACAGCGAGAAGTTCCAGGCGCACCGGCAGCTGGGCGGCGGCGCGCGGTCCTGGTCGGCCACGCCGCACAGCGAGCAGTCGCCGGTGCCTGGGTTGCCCGTGTAGTCGTGCCCGAGCTCCTTGATG
>NW_006293784.1:2062134-2062421 GCF_000327345.1 Myotis davidii | reverse complement strand
CTGGAGTCCAGTCACAGAAAAAGGATAGCTAGAGTTTCAGCAAAGCTAGAAGCAAAGCCAGTGTCCAGAGTTTCCTTTCCATGTTGGAGCCACTTCCAGTTCAGCATCAGGCCGGTTGCGGTCCATTGGTCCATTGTGTGTGGGGTCCACATGGTGTGGGCCACACGGGAGAATGCCAGTCTCTCTGAATGGCTCAACCCTTGCTCAGGTACCACCTTCCCTCTGCCTTCCCCGGGACTAGAGTGCCTGGGCCAGTCTTTCCCAAAATTACAGGAGCTGCAGCCTAC
>NW_006293784.1:2043905-2062093 GCF_000327345.1 Myotis davidii | reverse complement strand
GGGGGGAAGGGAGAAGTAACTCTAGATCCTCCGTTTCAGTCAGCTTTCAGCCACAAATTGTAATGCCCAGCGGATTACACTGTGGGAAATCTGTTTTGGATTCAATGGCTGCATTCACGTTCTAGCATATTTTTTTTTAAAGGGAAAATGATTTTCTGGCAGGTGCCCCAACCTGACTGTATAACTAAGAAAAGTGGAAAGTTCTCTAAAAATAAAATGGCTTTAAAAAGAAAATCAGACCTGCCTGGCTGGCGGGACTCAGTGGTTGAGCACTGACCTATGAGCCGGGAGGTCACTGTTCCATTCAGTCAGGGCACATGCCTGGGCTGCAGACTTGATCCCCAGTGTGGGGTGTGTGGGAGGCAGCTGATCCGTGATTCCCTCTCAGCATTGAATTTTCTCTCTCTCCCTCTCCCTTCTTTTCTGAAATCAATAAAATATATTTTTTAAAAAAGATTTTGAAAAATTAGTCCTGGCCAGGTGGATGGTTGGAGGGAGCATCATCCCATACACCAAAAAGGTTGTTGTTGGATTCCAGGTCAGGGCACATACCTAAGTTGAGGGTTCAATCCCCCATGGAGTATGAGAGGCAACCAATTGATGTTTCAATCTCACATTGATGTTTTTCTCTCTCTCCCTCCCTTCTTCTCTGTCTAATCTATTTCTTTTCAGATTATTGATCTGATTATTTGCAGAAGGCCTGATCCAAGTTCCCAAAAGAGCTAGCTGCTGTCCACAGTAAGGACCTTGGAGTGTTTGGCCTAAGGAACTGAATCTGAACTACAAGGCTTTATAGGGCTTATTATAAAGTGAGGCCAAATTAGCTCTGAACATTGCTTGGGATTCTGGCTTTTATATCTGGTTGGTACAATATACACAGGGGGTGTCAGGCCACTTCAACTTTGTGCTAAATCCTCCCGAGGTGTTGAGGTCTTCCTGCCTCCCCTGCAGTTCATGAGATGCAAATAACAAATATTTTCTATATTGCACGTCTGCACTCAGAATAATCTACTGCATTCAAGAGTCATTCAAAACCCCTTGAAATATGAAAAGTTAAAATACTTGCTAAATTAAACAGCAGGATTTTATTTTATTTTTATTTTTTTCTAGCATCTTCCAAGTGTCTAAACAATGTGGAAGAGACAGAAGAGAATGAGACTAAAAAGGACCCTTGACCTCAAGGCCTTTGCAGTCCGATAAGGGACATATTACTCAGGAGTAAGAAAGAATCAAAATAGCCAATAGATACCATGTAATCAAGTACCAAATTGTACTTCAAGAATGGTACTAAAACTAAAAAGTAATACTATTTTAATAATGAAAATTTCATTCCATTTCATTGAATGGAATGAATACAGTTTGGAAGCTTTAACTGTTAAGAGATTCCTGGGGGAGACCCAGAGGATTTGAATTCCACTTCCCTCACTTCTAATCACACCCCAAGAGAGGGAAATGCCAACATTGTCAACAGGTTCCTACAGTGTGATCTAGTCTCCACTGCACTTTCTTTTTTTTCCCAGTAAGATAAAAGAATAAACAGTTCTCTGTATCGTTGTGGTTGAGTTCCAGCCACCTCAAATCATTGAATCATTCGTCAGCTTGACATGGAGTCTACAAAACTAGTCTCTAGAAGGAATTCCAGTCTCAAAACTTCACCTAATAGATCTTACCTCTAATAGCTACCACCCTACCACTCCCCGCAAAGGGCAAGCTTCCCTCTTGAGCTGAGAGCCTGCCTGTCCAGCTCTCTCCTCCCTGGGTGGCCTGAAGTTTATTCATCCTGTTAAGTAGGGTAACACCAGAGGGTCCCAAAAGCCAAATGACAGGGAATGGTCAACAGGGTGAAACACAGCTGAGGGTTCAAGTGAGATAAGAAATGAAAAGGGACATTGGGTTTGAATTCTGTGGGAACAGTCTGGTGGAGGGTTGGGAGGAGCCATTCTGTATCAGGTGAGGGAGAGAGAAGTGGGGACAGCCAAGGTAGGATGTCTGTTTTTTAAAATGTGTGGGAGGGGTGAGGAGAGGCAAATGTTAATTACTTAGAAGAGTATGCGTCTTAGAGGAAAAGCTTCCTTGTAGATGGTAGACAAGTTTATTCTGAGGCACAGTTGAAGACAGGGGTGACAGGCTCATAGATTACAAAGGCCAGAGCAGGCAGGGGCTGCTGGGTCCCGGTGAGGAAAGGTCACCTCACCTCTGAAGTTGGAGGGCAGGGAGTAAGGATGGATGCAGAATGCACTGGGCTTTGGGTTTGGCTCGAGGAAAGAAAGTTTTCATTTAAGAATTCCTTCCTGTGCTGGAAAAGGCATTGGGGGAGGGGAAGGCAAGGCAAGTGTGAGGTAGAGGGAAGACTGCAAGGAGGAAGAGAGGGAACTGGCCAGGGACACATGGAGGTGGCTTTGTCGGCTGTGAGATGGCAAATGACTGGCTGTGTCCAGCAGGTGGGGGTTTTCAGGGCAGGTGGATTGGAAAGGTAAATGTTCAAAATATTTTGGTTCTTGTGGAGGGGGTGGCTAAAATGATAGGCCTCAGTTGAATGACAAAGAAAATAAAACCTAGCTGGTGGGTCAGACGAAAACACAGGGGCCAGTAGGCTGGCAGTCCTAATGATGGTAAGGAGCAAGTGCCATGAAAGCTGGGAAGAAAACAGTGCTGGGATGAGATGGGATGTTAAAGATTTTGGAGGCGGAGCAGTGTCAAGATATGCCATGTATATGTCAGAGTTCCTCCACTGGCTCCCAAGTCCCGAGAAGTCAAGGACTGATTGGTATACATCGTTGTATCGCTGAGAGTTATTGTGTAACTAGGGATACCTTGTGTCTTTCATTTGATTATACATGTTATCGTGATGCATTAAAGGTCACTTGACTCATTTAAACTCTTCTCAGTACCAATAAAGAAAGTTCATTCTAAACAACTCCTTATTGCATCTCTTAATATAAGAGAACTCAAAGTGGAAGAAAAAGACTTTCTCAACCTAAATGTTTCTAAAATGCCTTCATTTTTAAATTTTTATCTTCTGGATTTTATGTAAATATTTTATGTAAGTATTTAATTTTTAATTGATTATACTTGAGATAAAAAGTACAGTTATCATTCTACTTGTTGAATTACCTCCTTTTAGAATTAGATGAAGAATAAAATAAATATTTTCCATGTTTCTTTGTGGTTTCATAATCTTTTATGGTTCCAAAACTCACGGATCTACATTTACTCTCCTGTTGTTGGGCATGTAGATTATTTCCAGTTTTTCAGTATTTCAAAGACTTTTGCAGTGGTCATCTTTTTGCATGTAACCTTTTATATTACAGTTGACCCTTCAACAACACAGGGATTAGGGGAGCTGACCCTCCACATAGTCTAAAATCCATGTGTAACTTTTGACTCCCCCAAAACTTAAGCACTAATAGTCTGCTGTTGATTGGAAACTTTACTTTAAAAAAATTGTTTATTGATTTTACAGAGAGGGGGAGGGAGAGAAACATCAATTTGTTGTTCTACTTATTTATGCATTCATTGGTTGATTCTTTTTTTCTTTTCTTTAAAAAATATTTTTATTGACTTTTTAGAGAGAGAGGAAGGGAAAGTAAGAGAGGGAGAGAAACATGATGTGAGAAACATCCACCAACTGACTCCTGCACACCCCCTACTGTGGATCAAGCCCACAACCCAGGCATGTGCCCTGACCAGGAACTGAACCAGCGACCTTTTGGTGCATGGGATGAAACTCAAGCAATTGAGCCACACCGGCCAGGGCATTGGTTGATTCTTCTGTGTGCTCTGACCAGGGATGGAACCTGGAACCATGGCATATGGGGATGACACGAACCAACTGAGCTTCCCAGCCAAGGCCAGAAGCCTCGCTTCTAACATAGACAGTTATTAACACATATTTTGCATGTTATATATATTACATACGTATTCTTATAGTAAACTAGAAAAATAAAATATATTTTTTAAAAAAAAAAAAGAAAGTCATAGGGAAGAAGAAAAACACATTGACAGTACTGTATTTATTGATAGCGTAAATGTAGGTCATTTGTTTACAAGATCCATCATCTGTCAGTACCTACATTAATACTGTTTTATGTGCTACAAAACACTGTAGATGATATACATATTATTAACACTAGACATCAAAAATGAAAAGATAATGTGAAAAATTCATTTATTTACAGATATACTGATTCATGCATTGATAATGAGGAAGCAGCATTATGATTGCTTTGGTTATCCCAGTGTAATTGAAATGATTGCTGCACAGTAGTAAGGAAATCTGCAAAAATTGTCCAGTATACTGAAAAAGATCTATAGATAAGGACAGTTTAAACCCATCTCGTTGAAGAGTCAACTGTATTTCCTTGGGATAAATTTCTGAAAATAGGAAGGGGGCTAAAAGTTAAACTCTTTAAAGATAACATCCTGCTAGAGTGTTTGACACCACCACAACAATATGTACTTTGCTACATTCACCAAAACTTTACCAACAAAGCAGTTGTTAACCACAGAGGATATTTAGTCTATGCTAATAAACTATCAGATACTAGGAGAAGCAGAATAGGATAGGGAAAAGGGCGCTATCTGACATCAAGGAAGTCCAAGTTCTGCTTTAGGATTGGTCAGGAAATAACTGTGTGACCCTGGTCAGATTGCTTTATTTTTCTGGCCTCCTGATTATTTATCTGTATTAGCATGTTTCCTAATGATAGTGAATATCTCTTTTATTGCAAATATTTTCATTCTTTGTCACCTCAAGGTCTCCTTTACACTGACTTACTGAATAATTAGTATAAAGAGACATAGACAGTTTATTAACACATATTTTGTATGTTATATATATTACATACTGTATTCTTTTTTTATTTTTTTTAAATATATTTTATTGATTTTCCACAGAGAGGAAGCGAGAGAGACAGAGAGTTAGAAACATCGATGAGAGAGAAACATCGATCAGCTGCCTCCTGCACATCTCCCACCGGGGATGTGCCTGCAACCCAGGTACATGCCCCTGACCGGAATCGAACCTGGGACCCCTCAGTCCGCAAGCCGACGCTCCATCCACGGAGCCAAACCGGTTTCGGCTACATACTGTATTCTTATAGTAAACTAGAAAAATAAAATGTTATTAAGAAAGTCATAAGGAAGAAGAAAAATACATTTACAGTACTGTATTTATTGATAGCGTAAATTTATTTGCAATAAAAGAGATATTCACTATTCATTGAGAACCCACCGTGGTGTACTCTGTAAGCACTTTATAAACATTATATCTCATTGAATTCATACCACAAACCGTAATGTTAGGTACCATTATCATACTCATTGAACTGATGCAGAACTAAGATTTAGGCTAAGGAAATGGAGCTGGCCCAGTTCTCATAGAGGCAAATAGGAGATCAGGGAGTCTGAGATCGGCCTAATCCCAGCATCCTGTATTTCAGTCACTACACTGTAATGCCTGGGCATACCTCTGAAAAGAACCCAAAAGACTTGAACCAGTTTTTAGTGTTGCAGTTCTTCTTTCACACCCCAAAGATAAGAGAATTCTGTCCCATTTATGCAGAGTCCAGAATGTTCTGAGTTGCCTTATTTTTGTTTCACCAAAGCTTGTTTTGAAGCCAACGTTTGTTCAGCATGCCTATTTCTCTTGCTGAAGTAAAAACAACTTCACTTGTCTGGCTATGCTCAATTTTTGCATTTATTTAATTTAATTCATGACTATTTATCTTACTGTAATAGAGCCAGAATTTTAATTGGCATTCCCTTATATGAGTTTATACTGCCCAGGATTATTGCCTATTACTCTGCCCATGGGGCAGCTTTTATTTAAAAGGAATCACATTAAAGTGCTTCATAAAATTACAGCATGTGTTGAGAAAAGTTTTAAAAAATTTCACTGTGCCTGGACTTCATTTTTCATTAAGAACTGTATTCAGCAGACTTCCTGTTTCAAAAATTATGGGGTGGTACCCCCTAGTGGAAGATACAAAGAAACTTCAGTGAACTTACTGGAGGTGCTCCTTGCTGCGGTGTGTTGCTTCTTTTGCCACGAACTTATGAAAAACAGTGGAGGCCCACTGTGAGCTGAGTTAGGTGAGTTGAGCTGCAGGGGGCGGTATACAATGGAACATAAGGTGACAGTAGAAGTGGCATTGACCTTTGGTCTAGGATGGCCAGGTTAAGAGACATTAGATAAAGCAGCAAGGGTGGGGTTGGACTTGAACTGTGTGGATGGAGTTTGGTTGTAGGGGTTGTGCTGGGTGAGTTGACAGGAGAGAGGCCCAAAATATGAGGAGGACCAGTGACAGAGTTGGGACAGAGGGGAAGGAAGAGCTCTGTAACTGGAAATAAGAAAGGAAGTGACAATGGAATTGGACTGTCCCGTGTGAAGGGTGAAAGGGCGTATATCCCCAGGGTGAGGACCGTAGGAGGGAGGGGACACCAATGCATAGGAGTGTCTATGGAACCAGCCCATCTGTTGAGGTCCCTCCCCTGCCATCTCCCGGTCCCTGAGGGAGTGAACCTCGCTGGTGTGGACATGGCCTAACTGAAGGCTGTAGGTAGATGCTGGCTTTCCCTTCCACCCAGTGACAGAATCTATTGGAAACTTTTAGGAATTCTTCACTTATACACCAGGAGTAAATAAACATTTTCAAAAAAGGCATTAGATTTTGAAATTGAATGAAATAGATGTCTGTTTCCATGTGAGGGTAAAGCCATATGTCCTAACGTCCATAAACTGAGGAGGGAGGGCTGACATCTTTGGAAACTGAGGTCCTTAACAAAGATGTGCTTAGGTGCTCTTCCTTGTATGATGGCGTCAGTAAACATACTTTCAATTCCATTTTCTAGGTCACGGATTCAAATGTTTCCGTATTTGGCTCAGCACCCTGGGAACCTGTAGTTGTCATGTGCGCTGATCAATATTGACTTGTTAATATTCAATCTGAAGGGTTCTAGGGGGCCCTGAACTTTTTCTCTGAATAGTAAATCTGAATTTGAGATGGCTGTGTTTAAAGTTTTCGTTTTGTGTAGGGGAAGTACTGTGAGGATGGCTGTGTTGTGTCAACTTCAAAACCTAAAGGGACCAAGACTTCCTAGATAATACCTGATCCAGTGGTTCCCAAACTGGCCAGGTAGCAGAATCATTGGGGGTTGGAATGATGTTTAAAAATACATTCCCTGGAGCCCTGGCCAGTGTGGTTCAGTTGGTTGAGTGATGTCCCAAAAGGTCGCTGGTTCGATTCCTGGTCTAAGCACATGACCAGGTTGTGGGTTCGATCTCCAGTTGGGGTGCATACAGGAAGCAACTGATTGATGTTTCTCTCTCACATAGATGTTTCTTTCTCTCTCTCTCCCTTTCTCTCTCTCTAAATCAATAAAAATATATTTAATTTTTTAAAAAAGAAAAAACACATTCCCTAGATCCCAACTCTTGCCACTAAATTACCATCTCCAGGGCCCGGCTCCCAGGAAGCTCGCTCAGAGCAATCTGATGATCACCTTGTTTGGGGAGCCTGACAACCCATGTGGAGATGCTCTTTGGTCTTAGGGATCTCTGCAATGCAAGGAACAGACACTGGCTCCAGTTAGCCGGTCTCAGTAAAGGGGTGGCTGTTGTTCAGAGGTGCAGAATGCCTCAGAAGGTGGGAGCTGAAGGAAGTATATCTGGCTCGCAGAGGAGTAGAAAGTCAGCAGGCAGCTCCCCACCGTCTGCATTGTTTCTTGTTGCTGCTCTTCCCTGCGCTTTGGCAGGCCACCGTCTTCAGCAAGGTTCTCGGCTTGCTCCTCCGCACCTCAGCCCTGTGTGTTGTGGGGCGGCCACTGCTCTGGCTGGGGCACCAGTGCTGGGTCACCTTACAGCTCCTCCTGTGCTTTAGTTCACGAGAGACTCCAGCGTGGGTCCAGCCCTGGTCCAGTCTTTTATGGGAGAATTTGGGGAGCTTCCTGTGACACCTACGTGGCTGCCTATACCCACCTCTTCAAAAAAAGTTGAAAGGACTCTTCCAAAGGAGGGGCGGGGTCCGCTAAACACTGAAAGGGGGTCCACCACACCTTTGTAACTTTCCAGGGAGGGAGTCACCTGGGCTCTGCCTGGACACATCTTGTGACAAGAAACACCCATTTGTGAGGTCCATTCCTTGTCCACTTCTAAGATTTGAAAGGTTTTTGGTAATGACCATCGTGTATTCTAGGTTCATTCTCTGGAGGCAGACAGAATCAACTTACCACCTGCCCTTTAAGAACTCCAGAGATGGCTATCATGTTCACCTCAAGGTTTTTATTACCTGACTGAGCATGCTTAGTTCCACACTGACAACACTGTTGGGTAGCATGACCTCAAATGTTGCAAACAATGACAGTTTTATAGTTTCTTTTATACTTTTGGAATCACAGAGGGAATGTAAGGAAGATTACATGAGGGTGGGAGGAAGCAAGGCAGGGACGGGGTTACAGGACAATTAGCAAGGTCATGTTCTCTCTTGAGGGTTCTGGGGGTCTCTTGCTGGCTCTTTGTCACAGATCTCTCAAGTGAGCCGTCCTGGTGTCACCAGAAAGGGACCAGACCAGGAGCAGGTCTGCCTCAGACATCGTTTAGTGTGT
The DNA here is from genome assembly GCF_000327345.1 of Myotis davidii. Lineage (NCBI taxonomy): Eukaryota > Metazoa > Chordata > Mammalia > Chiroptera > Vespertilionidae > Myotis > Myotis davidii. Next base: position 2,053,489 of record NW_006293784.1, on the reverse strand, counting down.
GGCTTCTTCATGCAGGAAATATTTCACAACATGAGTCCAGGTGATTGAGAGTACGTTTATTAGCCCTAGCTGGTTTGGCGCAGTGGATAGAACGGTCGGCCTACAGACCAAAGGGTCCCAGGTTTGATTCCAGTCAAGGACACGTACCTGGGTTGCAGGCTCCTCCCTGGCCTGGGCCCTGGTTAAGGCATGTGCAGGAGGCAACCAATTGATGTGTTTCTCTCACATGGATGTTTCTCTCTGTCTTCCCTTCTCTCTTCCACTCTCCCTAAAAATCAATGGGAAAATGTCCTTGGGTGAGGATTAACAAAAATAAATACAATGATTGTAGCACATACTCCAAATAGATTTTAAATTTATAGAACTAATTTAGTTTGTAGAAAATACACAGAATCTAAGTGACAAAGCCAGTGCTTGCTGCCGGGTAGAGCAGCCAAATCAAATTTGCTTTCTGTCAGGAAAAAGTATGAGTTCATTCTTCAAACTCTCTCCCCTCCCTTCCTCTATCAGAAATAAACAAACAAACAAAGAAGAAGGAAGAGGAAAAAGAAGAAACAGGAGAGAGCCTAGTGTTGTGGGGACCCTTAGAGTTTAGGAAAGAAAAGTAAAGATGCATGCCTAAGAGGAAGGCGTGGGCATGTTCCAGAGAGAGCCCACCTACGGTCAAGTTTTTAAAAGGATCGAGGTGGCTTTAAAATATGTAATAGAACAACATACCAAAAACATTTCAAAGTGAAAGAATGAAGGCAAAGGGAATATGTTTTGTAAAATAAGGTGAAACTGGGTGGGAAGTTGGTTCATAAAGCACCTGCCACGAAACCTTGCGGCTTGCTCAGGGAAGTCTGCAGGCTTCCTTCTTACGCTTTCTAGTGGCTATAGCCAAAGAGGGAAGAATGAATCCATGCACAAAAACAAACCTCAGAAGAAGCTAAATGATTTCTGGTGCAAAGAATGGGAAGCATTTCTCCTTGGGGTTCTCCCAGAGAAGATCTGAACCTAGGTAAACAATATCCTTGCAGTAGATGTTGCCTTTATTTCCTGGGACTGTTTCTTACAATGTCAGCCAGAGTGGGACCGTAGGCAAGCTCTTCACGATTCAGTGAAGCCATTGTAGGGAGGCCCCGTGACCCAGCCTGGCTGTGCCACTCGGCTCTCTGCCCCATGGTCTATGGATAGATTTTATTATTTTTTTTTCCTATTTTTTTATTTTTTATTTTATTTTTTTATTTTTTTAACTTTTTTCAAAGGGTATTGCATATGTGTCCTTATCCCCTCATTACCTCCCCCCCCCAAACTCATACCCTAACCCTCCTGGTGTCTGTGTCCATTGGTTAGGCTTATATGTATGCATACAAGTCCTGACTTCAAGCTCCCCATCCCTTCCCAGCATCCCTTTCTCTGTCCTTGGGTTTCTAAGAATATCATGTTTTCCACAAGGATTCTGTGGATAAAAAAAAGGTTTGAAAACTGCTGACCTAAAAGAATGGGTGTAAGAATATCATGTTTTCCACAAGGATTCTGTGGTTAAAAAAAGAAGTTTGAAAATTGCTGACCTAAAAGAATGGGTGCAGCCCTAACCAGTTTGGCTCAGTGGATAGAGTGTCGGCCTGCGGACTCAAGGGTCCCAGGTTTGATTCCGGTGAAGGGCATGTATCTTGGTTGTGGGCACATCCCCAGTAGGGAGTGTGCAGGAGGCAGAATATCTCACATCGATATTTCTAACTCTATCCCTCTCCCTTCCTCTCTGTAAAAAATGAATAAAATATATTTAAAAAGAAAAAGAATGGGTGCAATGCTATACCTTAAGTAACCTTATACAAATATTGCTCGCCTTCCAAAGTTTTCAGCAGTTAAAGAGGAATAGTGAGTTCCAAGTTTAAACGTCCAGCTAAGTCCCTAGAGCGCAGAGCTTCTATGTTGCCGGTTAAACTCAGAGCCATATGTTTTAATAATAAGCAAGCTAGGGAGAGATTGACAACTTCTTATTAAATCTGAGGTACCTGATAAGGACATATGGTGGACAGAAGGCGGCTGCACACACTTGGAGGGGGGCGAAGAGAGGGCCATCAGTGCTCAGATTCGCCTTCAGAAAGAATTGGGCGTTTGATTTAACAAGATGATACACAAAGCACAATCTCAATGAATTTTAGCTTGAAAAAAAATTTAATCTCTTGTAACCAAACATCCATTTAATCCATAAACAAATCACAGTAAATCACTCATAGAACACCTAGCTTTTTTGTTCTAGCAGGGTATACATAAGTTTAAAAATCTAAAATCTGTAACCCTAGGAAGTTGATGGTTTTGAATATAGAACAACCAATAAGTAGGTCAGATGTCTATGAATGCCCTTCTGGTTCTTGATTTTAAAACTATGGCATTAAAAACACACAAAATAAAAATAAGTACAATGATGACATTTGATGTACCAGAGAAAGGCCATCTTTCTACGCCTTGTAATTGGAGTAAACCCTGTATCTGACGCACAGGTGGGCTGTAATTCCTGACCTGGAAACAGTGGGATTGAGTGCAGGTTTTTGATAAGCCTTGTGGCTGAGGGTGGGAATGGACCTGGGGAATCAGCCCTGAACCTGCGCATCTCAGCCTAGAACTGATTTCAGTCCTCAGAGTCAATGATTATGGAAAGATCAATGAAAGTGGCTAAAACTCTTGGGGTTTTCTTATCAGATTGCTCCACAAAGTTGACAAAGAGTTTAATAATGATCAGTGGGGGAATAGCTGTGCCCGAGAGTCCCAGAACCTACAGTTCATCAAGCAGGAAAGTGATAGACACCTTAGGTAGATCACGTACTAAGTCAGGAGAAGAGTAAATGGCTGTCCTTAGGGAAAAAGTGATGGACTAAACTCTGTCCAATCAACAACGAGACATTTCTCATTGAAATACCACCAACAAGGGCCTTCCCTATCTAGTCACAAACCCACATGATAGCTCAAAGAGCTCTGCAGGAAGAGCATTTATGTATAAGGACTCCTATGTATTCACTTGCAGATGATTGGGGAGTGAAAGTGGGAAGTTGCAAAATTAATCAAATGTAAGCTCATCTTTATTAACCTCCCAAGTTGGCACCAGGAATCTATTGGGACAAAACCCTAAAATTCCTGATTGGCCACAGCTCCATGGACGGGTAGAACGTCACCTCCATGGAGGGCCTGCCAGCTGGGGTGGAAAGCTGAAGCATCTGGCCACCCATAGGCTTTTTTTTTTTTTTTTTTTTTTACCTCATCTCAGGCAGGGACAGCATCTCCGGCCCAAAAGCCTGGTTGGGAGCAAGGATGACAGCAACAAAGACCAGGCTTGCAAAGGACAGTCCCAGGTCTTGCGTCCAGAAGCAAGGACAAGACACCCCATTATGCCCTTCCGAAGGCTCACACAGCCCATCTCTGGCTGTCCTTACATCCGATGGCCAGGACATCTCATTCCTAACAGTAAATGGTAGAGTTCTCCCAGCCCAGCCTGTACACTTATCAAGGAGACCAAATCAAAATACCTAAAGATAAGTGGTGGTTGTTTTTTTGTTTGTTCATTTTTTGGGTTTTTTTTGCATAGAAATTAGCTAAGGTTAGAGCTCTCTATTACAGTGATCTATGGGCAAAAACTCTAACAGTGTTATTTAGCTCGATTTCAAATATGTACTAAATGATAGGAGTCTTGCCAGGCCCCAGTCTGCAGACTCAGAGCAGCCAGCCTCTGGCTGCAAGCTGTGAGAGTCGGCCTTCCAGGCAGCCCCCAGGATCGGAATGTCAGGCCCTCTCCCAGGAAATCACACCAGGGAACCCCCTGCAGAACCTGCCTGGTAATAGAGTGAATGACCAGGCTCTTCTGAGGTAATGACGCATTTATAACGAGTTTTACATTTTACATGTTGCTAGGTGCCCATTTACAATTCTCATTGCTTATGTTGCACCACTAATCTCTCTGCGCTTTGCTGGTGCCTGACTGAGGTGGACACTTTGCCTGCCCTACCTTTGCCCCGTCTCAGAGTCAGTATGCTCCCCACTTGCAGAAACATGAGGTTTTGATAAAGAGACACTAGACAGACACTGTTTGAAGTTATATATTTATCAAGTTTTGTATTAATTGAGGGTCATAATTTTCATTCATTAAGACTTACGTTCTGATTCTTTAAATCTAGTATATTAGCCCTCTCTCCGAGCTTTGTGTCATCCAAATATTTGATCACGATACCCCTTCATCCAAGTCACTATTAAAAATGTTGACCAGATTTGACTAAACATTTACTTGTTGGCTAGGTGGTAGATTTATCTGATGGGATATAAGATGAGTATTCAATGTGCTGTTACAGACCTGTTTGTTATCATGGGAAGATGTCCACAGTGCATTGAAAACTGAAAGAAATCCTTGAGCATTATGCACTTCTGGTTCTCATGTTGTTAAAATATATATGGGTACATATAAACCCAGAAAAGGTACTAGAAAGAGGTGCCCCCAAAAAGTCAGGGTTTAGTTCTGAGTGACCAGGCTACTAGTAGTTTTTCATTTTCTTTTTTAAAAAAATATATTTTATTGATTTTTTACAGAGAGGAAGGGAGAAAGATAGTTAGAAATATCGATAAGAGAGAAACATCGATCAGCTGCCTCCTGCACACCCCCCACTGGGGATGTGCCTGCAACCAAGGTACATGTCCTTGACCGGAATCGAACCTGGGACCCTTGAGTCTGCAGGCTGACGCTCTATACACTGAGCCAAACGGTTGGGGCTTCATTTTCTTTTTAATGCTTTTATATATCTTCTGAAAAATTATTTAATAAGCATGGATTGATTTAATAATAGGGGAAACAACAAAGATTTTTACATTTTAAAAAATTCAAAAGGAATAAGGAGAAAGATTAAAGATAGTCCTGTGGAGTATCTCTAACGACCTTTCTCTAGGTTTGATAAAATGGTTTTCAGATAGCCATGCTGAACAGAATTATTGTAAGAGGTTCTGAAAAACATCTCCCCTTGGAGAATCACCAGATGATGCTCCTGTTGCCAGTCTCTGGACCAGCAAGAGGACTGAGCCAATTAATTAGCTGTGAATACAACAAACTCGTCTGCCTCTCTCTAGCTGTAGGAGCTTAGGCAATGAACCTAAGCTTCAAAAACGATTATTTTTCTAAGCTTCAGAATGGGATATTAACACATATCTTGATGGATGGTGGTGAAGCTTAAATTGAGTAAAGTACACAAGCTACCAAGTCCAGTGCCCCAACAAATGATATGTTGGTCTCCATAGTGTCTAGCCGAGGGACCTCACCCTCATCCACAAGTCATTCATTCCTCATCACCCCTCTTTCTTCTCCCTTTCTAACACATTTTAGGTTCTTATCTGAGACCAGGAAGAAAGCAAAGAAAGTAATGGCTTAGTGTTGATGTTGCTGCCAATTTGTGAAAATATTGTTTTAATGATCTCCCTGTAAAGTAATAAACCCTCAATAAATAACTTCTGTTTTAACCGTTTTGTTTAAACTCTTTGCTTCCTTTTTGTAGCTTTTGCATTACTGAAATCTCCCCTGCTTTCTGGAAAACCTGGAACTTAATTTTAAAAAGCATTGGCATTGAGCATAAAGCAACATGCTCTCTTCATTCCCCAAAGAACTTAAAGGCAGGTGGGAAAGACCAGTCAGTAAAATATCAGTTTTGCACATCATAATATGGAGTGGAGTTTTTGGTCATTTTAATATTCTACTTGATGAAGGAAAAATGAAATAGCATACTTTAAAAAATCCCTTTTAAATTAGATCAGGATATTTTAAAAGCATTTCTTATGGGGAGTCATCAATTTCTACAGCAGATGGTTCAAACCACCTCAGAAGGGCTAAGATCAAAGCCTTGGAAAGGGCACTGTGCTGGAAAGCAAGGTGACTCATTTGACTTGGGAGCTCTACACCCAAGTGTAAGTCTTTGAGGCATCGTCCTTGAAGTTGCAAGCTTAGCTGCTCCTGGTGGAGATTGACTAAGATGGTACATACACAACTGTGTTCCTCCCTTCCTTGTCCCACTTATGCCCTCAGAGTGAGTGGCATGTGGGAACAATGGAGAATTCCTTTGATCCCAGGGATGGCTGTGGAAGGGTCATGCCATGGACTATAACTTTCCAAAAGGGAACGCATGAATGGCAGCTTCACTTTCCTTCTCTTGAGTCCAAGATTCATAAAGTAGTCCTGTAATGTTCCTGGTCTTGAGAGAGTGTTTAGAAGAATTACTTTCCGTGCAAAGCCCTGGTCATGCATTAGCTTTGCAGAAGTCAGGGTAAAGTCTGTCTATCGATCCCCCTAATTTTCCTTTTTTAAAGAAGAAGAATAGAATTATCCTAGGTGAATATATTGTTTCATCCAAGATTTTTCTAATGATTTTTAAAATTTTTACAAAATGTACATAATGTATGGTCACAGTTTTGTCATAAATTTAAAATATGATCTATAGTTATCTATGCAATATGATCATTTGTAATCATATAATGATTAGGGAAAAGATAAAATTGTTCTATGCATGGCCAGTTGAGTAAACAATTTTGAAACTTGAAATTTATTGGATTTTACTTTTATCATTATCATTATTAATAATAGTAGTCGTCATATTTCAGTTATGGTCCTTTTTCTTGCTCTCAGTTTATGGCTTGTGACCATTAGATGGCACTGTGCATTTCAAATATGAAAAGCATGTGAAATACTAATGCCAGGCTGTGCCAAGTACTGTAGTAACACTCGTTAGTAAAAGTTGTCACCTTTGGCCTGGCTATTGTGGCAGTGGTTGAGTGCTGACCCAGGAATCAAGAAGTCACCGGTTCAATTCCAGAATAGGGCACATGCCCAGGTTGCAAGCTCAATGCCTGGTAGGGCGTGTGCAGGAGGCAGCCAGTTGATTGATGATTCTCTTATCATTGATGTTTCTCTCTCTTTCCCCCTCTCCCTTTCTCTCTCTGGACTCAATAAAAACATATTAAATAAAAATTGTCACATTCTTCAATGAGAATAGAAATGTTTTATTTTTCACGTAAAATTTTTCAGTACTGGCATTTATTAAACAGAAATCCAGAACATAACCCCACAGTTACACATGAAACATTCCTTGCACAAATAAAATATTCCTTCTTATGTGACATAAGAATAATGCATCTCAGACTTAGATTTGAGAGTGGGGCTCCTGAGTCAAGTGAGATAATATAACTCTTCACTTCCCCTCAGAGCATCGTGCTACTGATTTTCTAATAATATTGATGAACTTGTATCAGTGTAGTATCTGACCTCTTTCATTTTGTGGTTCTTATCACTGAAAGCATTTACTTACTATATAGGATGCAAATTCAGGTACAATTATTGGAAATGCTAGCCTTCACTCTGGAAAAGAATAAAATTAATTGGCTCTCTTAGGGGTCAATCCCAGAAGCTAGCTTTATTAATCATTGTTAACCAGCTAATGGAGAGTGTTCCTGCAGTTTCATCCTCAGGCTTTATCCATCCAGGCCACGGCCCCTGATATACTGAGAGTCTCCTGTCTCCGTATCTGCAGCCTGTCCCACACCCCAGTCACTCTGGCTCTGCCAGAGGCCTCTTGTCCTGTCCTTCCACAGCCTCCCTGAGCGGTCGGGCTCGCCTGTGCCCAGGACTCTAGTTAACTTTTTGGAGTTGATGTTTCCCAGTCTGTATCTTCAGCCCGTGTCTCTACTTCTGCTACTTGCATGTCTTAAACTTAACACATCTGAAATGAAACTCCCATGCCCAACTCCAAACCTGTGTTCTCTCTGGAGCAATGCCACCTTCATTTGTGACCCATTGAAGAGATCTGAATCAGGTTCTACCTTCTCTTGCTCTCATTCACCGCCACCCCCCTCCCCCAATCCCACCCCATCCAATCTATTGCTTAGTCTGCCAGTCCTTACATTCCCTCGGCCATTATCTTGGTCATGGGTTGGATCATCTCATTTGGATGATGATCAGTCAACTTTCACCTACTCTTGGTCCCTTCTGACCTTTTTTGTTGTTGTCGTTGCAATATAGCCAGACTGATCTTTGTATAAATCTCTTCCTGTTTGGCTCCTGCTTCAAACTCTCAATAGCCTCTAATACCTCTCAGAAGAGATCCAAACTCCTTAAGGCCTGGCCCCTTCTAATCTTTATCTCTTCTGCCTCAAGATCTGTCCTCTGTCCTCAGACATGCCTTTTAGCACGTCAAATCAACCGTGCTTTCTTCAGCCTCTGGCTGCTGCACAGTGTTCCTCTGCTTGCAGTTCTTTCTCTCCACCCCCATCACCTGGATAATTCCTACTAAATTCAGTCTAGATGTCACTGGTTCTGGGAAGGGACCCCTCCGACTGCTTTTCCAAATAGGCTGGGCTCCCCTGCTTACCAGAGCCCTTATCATACTTTGTAATAATTATGTTAGTCTACCCGGCAGACTATAATAAACAGATCTGTCTTAACTCCCCATTATATTTCCACCATCCAGTGCTTAACATGTAGTAGGCCCTCAATAAATATCTTTTGGCCGAAACCAGTTTGGCTCAGTGGATAGAGCATCGGCCTGCGGACTGAGGGGTCCCAGGTTCAATTCCGGTCAAGGGCATGTACCTGGGCTGTGGGCACATCCCCGGTGGGAGATGTGCAGGAGGCAGCTGATCGATGTTTCTCTCTCATCGATGTTTCTAACTCTCTATCTCTCTCCCTTCCTCTCTGTAAAAAATCAATAAAATATATATATTTTTTAAAAATAAATAAATATCTTTTGAATCGATGAATGAATGAGTGAGTGAATGAAGACCAGGAGTACACAGCTCCCTTCTATTCATTCTCTATAACCCCAGTCAGTTGTCTTCCCAGCTCATCCAGGCAGGAGCTAGTCTCGCCCATCAACGACCGCCATGACACTTTGCACATACCTCAATCAGCACGTGTGTTAGGTTGAAATGGTTCCAGCCCCTCTTCACTAGACTTTGCACTCCTTCCAGGCAGAGACAATGTCCTCATCAGATATTCCCAGATAGTGTTTAGAGAAGGAACAGATTGTCCTGCTTCCAAAAATCATGAGGCCAAGGGTGGTTAAGACAGGATAAGGTTTTCACCTGATTTGCGAGTCACTGATTTATTGTCTCCCATATGCACTTAGGTATGTACCCTGACAGGTAATTGAACTGGCTACCTTTTGGTGTACAGAGCAATGCTCTCACCAACTGAGCTACACCGGCCAGGGCTCTTCCACTTACTTATGCATTTATGTGTTGATTCTTGTATGTGCCCTGTCTGGGGATCAAACCCACAACCTTGTCATATCAGGATGATGCTCTAACCAACTGAGCTACCCAGCCAGGGATCTTTTATTCTTATTTATTGATTACTGTATCATTTCCCATGCAAACACCTGTAAACCCGCTTTTGCCACACTGTGTATATTGGACATCACATCCTTATCAGTGTTCTAACCCATTCTGTCTTCTCTCCTATTAGGACTCCAAATACACGTTTATTGATTTTGAATATTGTACCAACCTTGTCTTGTTCCTGTTCTTAGGAGAAATGGCTTTAGTTTTTGTTCTTCTGTTTCTGGTTCCTTAAATAAGATTAA